>NC_089259.1:2789028-3098920 GCF_963930625.1 Muntiacus reevesi
TGAGAGTGGGCACCCTTGTCTTGTCCCTGACTTTAAGGGAAATGCTTTCAATTTTTCACCATTGAGGGTAATGTTTACTGTGGTTTTGTCACATATAGGTTTTATTATGTTGAGGTATGTTCCTTCTCTTCCTGCTTTCTGGAGACTTTTAATCATAAAAGGATGTTGAATTTTGTCAAAGGCTTTTTCTGCATCTATTGAGATGATCATATGGTTTTTATCTTTTCAATATTTTGTAACAACTTAAATGGGAAAAGAATTTGAAAACGAACAGATATATGTATATGTAAAACTGAATCATTTTGCTGTACATCTAAAAAGAACACACTATTAATCAACTATGCATGCTAAGTTGCTTCAGTTTTGTCCAACTCTTTGCAACACTGTGGCCTGTAGCCCACCAGGATCTTCTGTCCATGAGATCCTCCAGGCAAGAACACTGGAGTGGGTTGCCATTTCCTTCTCCAGGGGTCTTCCAGACCCATGGATCAAACCCTGGTCTCCTGTATTGCAGGTTGATTCTTTATGTCTGAGCCAACAGGAAAGCTCCTCAATGAAGATATGCATTTCTAAATGACTTTTAATACATATTTCAAATGGGTCTTTAAAAAAAGTAGATGCCAGATCACAAAAGACCTTGCAATTTATTAGATTTAATGTAAGAACAGAGTGGACCAGTAAATTATTTAAATCATGAATGTGATGTGGTCTGACTTGAATTTTAGGTAACTCTATTGGGTATGGTTCAACAGTAGACAACTGAACAATTCCTTGCCAGTTTCAGCAGAAAGGCATTTATTACAGGGTACTAAGCTACTTGGTCTTCCCAGGTGGTGCTGGTGGTAAAAAATCTGCCTGCCAATGCAGGAGACATAAAAGATGTGGGTTCAATCCTTAGGTCGGGAAGATCCCCTGGAGGAGGAAATGGCAACCCACTCCAGTATTTTGCCTGGAAAATTCCATGGACAGATGAGCCTGGCAGGTTTTAGTCCATGGGATTATAAAAAGTTGGCAAGACTGAAATGACTTTATAGTCCAACTCTCACATCCATACATTGCTACTGGGAAAACCATAGCCTTGACTAGATGGACCTTTGTTGGCAAAGTAATGTCTCTGCTTTTTAATAGGCTATCTAGGTTGGTCATAACTTTTCTGAGTTGGACTGTAAAGAAATCTGAGTGCCTAAGAATTGGTGCTTTTGAACTGTGGCTCAAACTTCTCTCTCAAGAGAAGACTCTTGAGAGTCCCTTGGACTGCAAGGAGATCCAACCAGTCCATCTTGAAGCAAATTAGCCCTGAACATTCATTGGAAGGACTGATGTTGAAGCTGAAACTCCAATACTTTGGCCACCTCATCCGGAGAGCTGACTCATTTGAAAAGACCCTGATGCTGGGAAAGATTGAAGGTGGGAGGAGAAGGGGACAACAGAGGGTAAGATGGCTGAATGGCATCACCAACTCAATGGACATGAGTTTGTGTAAGCTCTGGGAGTTGGTGATGGACAGGGAGGCCTGGAGTGCTGCAGTCCATGGGGTCGCAAAGAGTCAGACATGACTGAGCAACTGAACTGAACTGAAGTGACTTGGCAAGCAACTTACAGACTTGTTGGAAGGACTGGCAAAGCTGGCTCTAGTCTGAGCTTCCTAAAACAACAACCACACAATTCACATTCCCATGCTGGGTGGTCAAAAAATTGCTGTTTGCTGCTACCACTCCTATTCAAGAATCACACTGCCTTGGCCACTCTCAGGAAAACTGCTGAATCAGGAGCTACGGCTGCTCGGTGGTTTGGACTTGGCAACCAGGAAGTTAGGGACCAGCTGGGCATCAGAGTAAGTTTTCCCTAACTTGGCTGCACATCAGCATCACCTTTACAAAGCCATTGATGCTGGGTTTGCACCTCCAGAGACTGTATTTACTTGCCCTGGAGCAGGGCCCAGTCATAGTATTAAAAATTAAACAAAAAAAACCTCTCCAGATGATGTTGGCAGAGAGCACAGGTTAAGAACCATGCATAAGGATCTCAGGATCTCCAGGAAAAGTGCCACAGAATAACCAATTTGCTTCTTTGCCAGTGCTCTCAGAACTAAGTGACTGCCATCTCATCATACCTACTTCTGTCTTTTACCCTGGAAGATAATTCTGCTTGGTAATTCAGTATGGAAAACTCAAATTGAAGGTACCTTGGGAAATATAGTCCTTAAGGATACCAGTCTCTGCTCATGTTTGCAGGACAGGATGGAGTGGTGTTAAGGGAGCCAGCCTGTAGTATTTTCCACACTAATTTGTGATTCAATAATTAATGAAGAGGTCTGATCTAAGGCACTGATAACAGGAACATGGTGGAGGCCCCTATTCAGAGAACTGAAGAAATAGAACAACGTGGACTTGGATATTTTACTTGCATGGGTTAATGAAAGGGGAAGATGAAGATAGCTAGCATGTTGGCTTGGGTTGGATGGCTGCATCATGGGAAGGACAGATTTGGGTTGGTGGAGAGCAATGGATTATTTAAGTTTAATCATGTTCAGTTTGAGATGTTTTTAGATAACGCAGGTGAAGATGTCTGGAATACAGTTGGATAGCCAAATCTGGACCTCAGTAAAGAGCTGAACAAGAGGTAGAGATTTAGGCATATTTGATATTTAGATTTTAATGAATACTTGGGATGGATGAGGTCACCTCAGGATAAGATCTGGCACAAAATAATGAGACACTGATAATTAAAATGAAAAGGAACCTACATAAGAGGGTGGAAAACTAGTAAAGTATGATTTCATAGACACCAAGAGAAAATAGATATTTCTCCGAAGAAGAAATGGCTCAGAATCAAATAAAATAGATGCCCACTGTCATTATTCATTAGGAAAATGCAAACTCAAGCTACAATGAGATACCATTTCATACCAACTAAAATGGCTATAATCAAAAATTATAGACAATACCAAACATTGTCAAGGATGTGGGGAAATTGGAATCCTCTTACATTGCTGGTGCAGACACCCTGGCAAACTGTTTGACATTTCCTCAAAAAGTTACATATCTCAGTGACCACATAACTCAATTCCACTTCTTGGTATATACTCAAAAAGTTTGCACATGAAAGCTCATAGTAGTCAAAAAATGGAATCAGTCCAAATGCACATTAATTAATTAATTAATGACAACACATATGCCACATCTTCATGTGATGTTATTCAACCACAAAAATTAATGAAACTCAGATACATGCTACAATATAGATGAACCTTCAAAGTGTGCTAAGTGAAAGAAGCCAAATATAAAAAGCCATATGTTATATGATTTCATTGTATACAGTGAACAGAATAGGCAAGTCTGGGAGTCAGAAAGTAGATTCATGTTTGTCAGAGCAGAAGAAAATATGGAGTGATTGTTGCTGGGTACAAGGTCTCTTGGGGGAGGTGATAAAATATTCTGAAATTAGATCATTGTGATCAATGCACAACTTTGTAAATATACTAAAAACCCATTGATTTGTCTTCTTTAAAAGGGTAAATTTTATGGTATGTGAATTACATCTTAATAAAGCTACTATATATATGTATATGTAACCTCAGGGGGAAAAGAGCCTTCAAAGAAAAATATCTAGAGGTCAAAATGTCAATTGATACCAAAATGCCAAGCTTCTATTGCAGCAAGTAACATTCGCAGGAACAGTTTCAGTTGTCTGGTGAGGGTGCAAATCATATTAAGGAGTACACAGGAGGTGAGGAAGTACAGACAATCTTAGACCACACTTTCAAGAAATTTGATCAGAAAAAAAGAGAAATGGGTTAATAACTGGAGAGGATATGAAGAAGAAGAACGGATTTGACTTTAAAGTATGGTTTTGTTTGCATTTGGGCAGGAGAGAGACTCATATGCAATTCAGGGCTTATGGAGAAGGTCCAAAAGTGTAGGACACAGGAGAGAGAGGAAAATGCATAGACTGCAATTCCTGAGAAATCAGGCAGTATGATAAGAGAAAGGTAGAGAATGTTTGAAAAAGAAAAACAGTTTGAGAGAAAGGAAAGAGATGACTAAGAAATAAGTCTACTGAGCAGCTCTGAGGGTCTTTGAAGTCCTTGAATTTATGGTAGCATTAATTCACTCACAATTTATTGAACACTTATGCTGTCCCAGTACAGCATACCAAGTCATAGGACTTTTTATTTTTTTGATGACAATCTAGGACTGGGGTTTTGTTCAGTGAGGGCGGTGGAGGCAGAGAGGGGTAAAAGAATTGCACATATTGGCAGGAGAATGTCTAAAGTGAACGACTACATTGTTTAGGGAGGGAAGTGAGTTTAGAAATGAGTTAACAAAGAAGAAATTTCAGGAAGTCACTAGAGATCTTGTTAAGGTCAAATAATAACAAACAGGACTGTGATTTATTGCCTGCTTCCTCAATAGCATCATGCATCATGCTAAATGTTATGGGTTATATTATCTTCTCAACAACAACTGTTATTTCCAAAAGAAAAAAATAAAGGCTTAGAGAGCTTAAAAAACTTGCTTGTGTTCATACATCTTAAACACAGTAGAACTGCTCTTAAGTCCAGAGTGTCTGTTCCAGGGCTCGTGGTGTAACCATTGGGCCACTTTGCAGCTACAGGTGTTAGGTAAATAGCTGAGTGAAAGAATCACTGTCAACTACAAACTGGCACTTGCCATGGGCACTTGCTATCTATACCTCTACATGGATTAAATCATGTGCTGCTGAAGCTACTGATTTTCAACAACTGCTGAAGGAGTTCAAAGTGAACAGAAGAAATGAGGCACTCTGTGCTCAGGGAAAAACTGGCAAGACAGTTCTTCATATAGTTAAAAATTTTCAGGAGCCATTTTATGAGCTCAATTCTTGTATCTCCTCTGATCTAGAAAAGCTCTAAAATCCTTCATGGTGACAACTGTTTCTCATGACTAGCAAAAACATCATGAGACTAGTAGAAACCTTCTGGAAAAATATGTGTTTTATTGCTTGTATGCCTCCTGAGAAATCTTATGCAGGTCAAGGAGCAATAGTTAGAACTGGACGTGGAACAACAGTTCCACGTTGGGAAGAATTGCACATATTGGCAGGAGAAGAAATTCCATATTGGGTTCCATATTGGGAAAGGCTGTATATTGTCACCCTGCTTATTTAACTTATATGCAGAGTACATCTTAGAAAATGTCGGCCTGGGTGAAGCACAAGCTGCAATCAAGATTGCCAGGAGAAATATCAATACCCTCAGATATGCAGATGACACCACCCTTATGGCAGAAAGTGAAGAATAACTAAAGAGCCTCTTGATGAAAGTGAAAGAGGAGAGTTTAAAAGCAGGCTTAAAGCTCAACATTCAGAAAACTAAGATCATGGCATCTGGTCCCATCACTTCATGGCAGATAGATAGGGAAACAATGGAAACAGTGAGAGACTTTATTTTCTTGGGCTCCAAAATCACTGAAGATGGTGACTGCAGCCATGAAATTAAAAGATGTTTGCTCCTTGGAAGAAAAGCTATGACCAACCTAGACAGCATATTAAAAAGCAGAGACATTACTTTGCTGACAAAGGTCCGTTAGTCAAGGTTATGGTTTTTCCAGTAGTCATGTATGGATGTGAGAGTTGGACTATAAAAGAAAGCTGAGTGCTGAAGAATTGATGATTTTGAACTGTGGTGTTGGAGAAGACTCTTGAGAGTCCCTTGGACTGCAAGGAGATCCAACCAGTCCATTCTAAAGGAGATCTGTCCTGAATATTCATTGGAAGGACTGATGCTGAAGCTCAAACCCCAATACTTTGGCCACCTAATGTGAAGAACTGATTCATTGGAAAAGACCCTGATGCTGGGAAAGATTGAAGGCAGGAGAAGGGGATGACAGAAGATGAGATGTTTGGATGGCATCACCGGCTCAATGGATATAAATTTGAGCAAGCTCCAGGAGTTGGTGATGGACAGGGAGGCCTGGCGTGCTGCAGATTTGGACATGACAGTGATTAAACTGAACTGAACCGATTGCTTGTTTTCTCCCTTCACTGAAATCACATATATACTGACCTTCTCCCTTGCCTCTTTGGAGCAGTTTCTCAGAGCTATCTGAGGTGCTATCTCCTGGGCTGCAGTCCTCATTTTGCCCCCCAAAAAATTTAACCTGTAACTCTCATGTTGTGCATTTTTTTAAGTTGACAGTTGGAAGAATAGGAGTTTTGGTTATTAGATTGTGATGTTTAAGTATAGAAAACCAGACATGAACCTTTCAAGTGATGACAGAATTAGAATGATGGGGAAGGTCATTGAAATTATAAAAATAAATGATGTTTGAGGATAGTTTGAGGATAGTTTTGGATATATTGTTCACATATGTGCTCAACTTTCCGTTAATGCTGGCAAAACTTGGAGTGGAGAGGAAGACCGAGAATTAGATTAGGAGGTTTATAGCAATGAAAAGACAAAGAAAAGGAAGTTGGTTGGTGGAAGACAGTGATGCTATGAGGATAAACATGATACAAGATGGTTGGTGAGGAGTGGTTTGGAAACGGTAGTGGGGATCATATTCCGGTGCTGAGATTTGTGAAAAGTGAGGAATTTAACAGACTCTACTGGAGAGAATAGAAGAACCATTCCCAGAGTAGAGCTAGGGTTTGGTTTAAGGCAGTAGGCCTTGGCTTTTTAAATTTGTATTCCTTTGAAAGTCATTTGAGAATTTGATGAAAGCCATAGACTTGTTCCTAGGAAACTGCATGTAAACACACATATACATAAGAAGTGCATACAAGGTAGTCTATTGAATGGAAAATTGATTTCTTTTCAGAGCCAGAATGTAAAATCAATCTCTACAAATAATTGCATCTTTCAGTCATCTTTCTCATACCAACAAAAAATGGTCATTTCCTAAAAAGTTAACATAATTGTAACTTGTGCAGATTTTAAAAGTAAATTTTAATATGCTTTTAAACTTAATGAGGAGCTAAGATTTATTCACAAAAGAGAAAGAAAGGAAGAAAGAGAGAAAATAGGAGGATTCAAGCTAGCTGCAGATATCTGTAAACATAAAAAGAAGAAAGAAAAGGAAAAGAAACAAGGTCAGAAAGAAAAAAAGAAAGAAAGGGAAAGAAAGAAACCAAGTTTTTTAAGGTTTATTTCTATTTAGATGACCTTAAAAATCAGGCATGAATTTATTGTAATTTTCCTGCCGTGGACAGCATTTGTGTCATAGTTCTTCTTAAAGGGAGCTTCTTTAATTTGAAGACAAAGGAAATGATGTTATATGAATTCAGCTGCTCAGCTTGGAAACCTGATCTCTGAAATTCCCCATACAAGTCCCCTCTTATCTGAGGGTGAACTGTGAGAGGGTTAGTTACACTTCCTACCTCAGCCTTTGAAGTCAGGGTATTCCGTAATTCTTGGCATCAAAATAAAGATAAATGTTTAAGTAATCACTGACTTTTTGCATCAAAAGCACACTACCTTTCCCCCCTTTCTTCCTTTCATTTCTTTTTTCTTTCTTTCTTTCTTTCATTTCCAGGTATCTGCAGCTTTCTGCTTGCAGAGACATTAAATTTTGGTCACTCTTAACTCTAGACTGTGGAAACACTTCATTAACATTACATTTATATAGTTCTTTACTTTCAATCTTCCCTTCAGAAGAGAGCAACTTGATCCAAATGGACATATTCTTGCAGTATCCTCACTGACAGTGATGGAAGACTTTGAGTAAAAAGATGTATCACATTAATATGGCCAAACATGGCTTCCAAATAAGGCAAATCACGAATGGACTCTGTTCTGAAAAACAATTAGAGTTGTCCAGCTTTTTTGCTCTCTCTCAGAAACAAACAAAAAAACCCTCCAAAACCCCTGACCCTCCAAAGTGCCCCCCAAACAAAAAATGACAAAACAAAATCCCTAAAACAAACAGCGACATATCTTGCCGGAGGTTAATCAAATGCTTCCAGATTTGCCCTATGGAAGATCAGAAAACTCTGGTATAAAAGTTAAAATGTTCATGTTCTTCCATTTCTTCATTAAATCCTCAGGAAAAACCGGTCAATCATGTTCAGTTTCTCATGAATTTAATGACTTTCTCAGTGGAAAATAAGATTTGATGCCAATATATACCAGTAGGGATAGCAGTGAGTCACATGGACATATGGAGCTTCTTTCTTTACTAAGCTGTCAAAAATATCAAGCACACTGCAAGCTCGTCTTTTTCACTTGCTCCATTTGCCTAGAACATTCTCTTGCAGACATCTGTATGAATCAATCACTACCTCCTTCAGCTCTCTGCTCAAATGTCAACTTCTTGGGGAGGGCCCCCGGTCTCCTCTTAAATGGCACGAAACCCTCCCTCAGAAGCCGCCATCCCATCACCACGCTATTTTCTCCACAGCTCTTACCACCATAGGACATAATTTGTGTGTGCGTGTGTGTTCAGTGACTTAGTCGTGTTTGACTCTTGGTGACCCCACGGACTGTAGCCCACCAGGCTCCTCTCTCCATGGAATTTTCCACACAAGAATACTGAGTGGGCTGCCATTTCCTCCTCCAGGAAATCTTCCCATCTCAGGGATCGAACCCGCGTCTCCAGTATTGGCAGGCGAATTCTTCGCTGCTTGCCACCTGGGAAGCACGAGGGTGTTTTTCAATTGTCTTGCCCCAGGAGGCGTAGGCTGTGCTGGTTCTGTTCTCTTTGCCCCAGCACCTAGAAGAGTGACGGACTACGTAAATTTGTGGGAAAAATACTTCATCTGCTCCAAGTACAGAATTTTGTCTGAGGACCTCCGGAAAGGAGGGCTCTGTTTTTCACATCATTGCTGCTCACTCCTCACCATGGCTTGAGGCTCCTCACACGCACTCCTGGCCTCTCCATCGCTGCCCTGTGAGCCACTGGCCTCTCCCATGCTGCCTCACCACAGGAATAAATGCAATCTATTTATTTCCTTCCCTGAGGCTATACTAGCATTCTTTGCTAAATATGTGAGGCTTTCATAAGAGGATTACAGAGGAGAAAAGGAAAACCTGGAAGTCAGCTAATTTGTCATTAGTTGTCGTGGGGGAGGGCCTTGCTGACTTCTTGCCTTGGCAGCCGCCACCCTTACAGACTGAGGCAATCTGCGCTCTGTTCTTCCTCACACCACAGCCTCTTTCCCCACTTCCTCCCTTTTCAGAGCCCCAACTACCCCAGGAGTCCCACCCAAAGTAAACAGAGGAGTAACTCCTTTGTCTGGCTGGGCAGGTGACAATCTAACATACCCTCACCTTAACAGAAACAGGTCACGGCCGTGGCCCACACACTCCTTGAGGTTGAACACAATTCACACAGCACGCCCGGATCATGAAGCAATATACATCACCACACATTATGTGCGCATTTGTGGATGACACTGATTCTGGATGTGGGAGTCACATCCGTTTTTTCATATGTTCTCTTAATGGCAGGAAGCTTTTTTGTAAAGGCCACACAGACATCATTCTTTACCACCTCTGCTTTCAGATCCCTCAGGAGCTGTTCCTCTTTCATATCATCAGACACAAAGAGGCCTACTCAGGTTCCGCCAAAATGCAGCACTAACCAGATCATTCCAGGGGCCAGGGAGCTGTCCTTGCTAGTCATCTGATAAAATGACAGAAACTGGTCTTTATTGCTCAGAATGAGATCAAAAGGATCACATGTGACCTGGATAAGAAAAGAAAGAGCCTGGCTCTGTGTTTAGTGTCCAGCGGGGTTGTCTTCCTTAGTGGGTGGGTGGGAACATTCTCTACACAGGAGAGAAAGTGACTGGGGTATAGACTGAATAGACGGACTCTGCAGAGATTATCCAGTTCTCTATTCTGGACACACAGAAAGCTGTGTTTCCCAGGCCCATTGCTTTTAGGGAGGGACACCTAAGTAGTTCTAATTCATGAATGGCTCCCAGAAAGCCAGGCAGAAAATGTGTAAGGATTCCTTGTGCTATGGCATCTCCTTCACTGGGAGTTGAAGAAGCTGTGAACTTCAGGTCATATATCACTGTTAGGGTAGAGTTCCTGTCAGACTTGCCCTCCATAACTAGAGAGCAGATCCCTCCTTCCCCAGGAATCAATTTTGGCTAAAAGCTTTGAGATAGAAATAAATCTTAACTGTACTAAAAATGAAACAATTAAGTCAACAAATTCTTATTGTCCAAAAAGCACTTCCTAATTTCATTATATTATTTACTTGTAATTACGTTACAAATTGGGGCTTTCCAAATGGCACTAGTGATAAAGAAACTGCCTGCCAATCTTTCCTGCCTCCAGGAAAGATTCCCTGGAGGAGGGCATGGCAACCCACTCCAATATTCTTGCTTGTAGAATCCCATGGACAGAGGAGCCTGGCAGGCTACAGTCCATAGGGTTGCAAAGAGCTGGACATAACTGAAGTGACTTACACACATGCGTGCACACACACACACAGTACAAATTAACCTTAAGGAGTTTAGTATTCCATAAACAAAATGATTAAAAATTTTCTACCTCAATACAGTTTTCCCTTCATAATACATTTCCCCTGGAATTTAGAAAAAGTCTCTGTATCAAAAACAGCCACAGTTATGTATCTGTTTTCTCTTTTTCCTCTTTTGTCTTCCAATACAAGAAGCACCTTGGCTCAGTGCAGAATTGAATGTGGTGAGAAATGATATCAAAGGCACAGACAAGATTGCAGTAACTGTAGGAATAGATGACCTTACTTGGACTGGAGTGATGGCTGTGAATATGGAGAGAAGTGGATGGGTACGAGAGATTTTTAAGGATTTCAATACATAGGTATTGAAAAGTGAATACACATGGGGTGAAGAGTGAAAGATATTGAGGAATCCAGGGTGGATCTTGATTCCCGGTTTGACAAGGTTTTGGTAAAGTTCCAGTGTTTCCAATCCAAGTATTCTTATATGTAATATAAGGCCTACGAATTTAAGAGAAAACTTTTGCTAGCCTTGTGTTTTCATTCATAAAAAATATCTTTTTTCTTTCCTTTTGTACAATGGTTTAGTTGGATTTAGAATTACAGATCAACAGAGATGTTCCTTTATAACTTTGAATATATTATTTATTGTTTTCTGGAATTTGTTTACTAGTAAAAAGTTTTTTGTTGGTTTAATAAGTGTTTCTTTTTTAAATTTGAAATACAGTCCAGGTTGGATGCATGAGACAAGTGCTCGGGGCTGGTGCACTGGGATGACCCAGAGGGATGGGATGGGGAGGGAGGTGGGACGGGGGTTCAGGATGGGGAACACATGTAAATCCATGGCTGATTCATGTCAGTGTATGGCAAAAACCACTACAATATTGTAAAGTAATTATCCTCCAACTAATAAAAATAAACAGGAAAAAAATTAAAAAAAAAAATTGAAATACAATTGATTTATACGTATATGTTATTCTCGTATATATAATGTATGTATGTTAACATATGTGGTAGATAATTGTATGTTAGTTTCAGTGTGCTCAGTAACGATTTAGCATTTGCATACATTATAACATGGTAACCAAGATAAGGCTGATAACCATCTATACCCATACAAAGTTATTACAATATTATTCACAATATTTCTTCTGCTATAGATTATATACCTGTTATTTATTATATAACTGGAGCTTTGCAACTCTTAATCCCCTTCAACTAATTCACCCAGCTTTCTATTTTCCTTCCTTCTAGCAACCACCATTTGTTCTTTGTATCTACGAATCTGTTTTCATTTTATATTGTTTGACTCTGCATATAAATGAGATAATTTGTCTTTGTGTAAAATATTTCTCTTAGAATAATAAATACCCTCTGGATCCATCCATGTTGTCACAAATGGCAAGATTTCATTCATTTTATGACTATTTTTCCATTATATATGTAAATATTTAACTCCATTACAAATACGTATATCTATATCTATCTATCTATCTTTATCTAGTACACCATCAATGGACACTTGTAACGTTGTGATTGTTCAGTCACTAAGTCGTGTCTGACTCTCTGACACCCCTTGGACTGTAGCATGTCAGGCTTCCCTGTCCTTTACTGTCTCCTGGAGTTAACTCAGATTCATGTCCATTGATTTGGGGCTGCTATCTAACCATCTCTTCCTCTGCTAACCCCTTCTCCTTTTGCCTTCCAACTTTCCCTGCATCAAGGTCTTTTCCAGTGAGTCAGATCTTCACATCAGGTGGCCAAAGTATTGGAGTTTCAGCTTCAGCTTCAGTCCTTCTAATGAATACTCAGAGTGGATTTCTTCTAGGATTCATGGGCTTGATCTCCTTGCAGTCCAAGTGACTCTCAAGAGTCTTCTTCAGCACTACAGTTTGAAAGTATCAACTCTTCAGCACTCAGCTTTCTCTAATGTCCAGCTCTTGCATTCATACATGACACCTGGAAAGCCATAACATTGACTATCTGAATCTTTGTCAGCAAAGTGGTGTCTGCCTTTTAATGCACTGCCTAGGTTTATCATAGCTTCCTTCCAAGGAGCATGTGTCTTAATTTTATGGCTGCATTCACCATCTGCAGCGATTTTGGAGCCCAAGAAAATAAAATCTGTTACTGTTTCCACTTTTCTTCCTTCTATTTGCCGGGAAGTGATGGGACTGGATGCCATGATCTTAATATTTTGAATGCTGAGTTTCAAACCAGCTTTCTCACTCTCCTTTTTCACCTTCACCAAGAGGCTCTTTAGCTCCCCTTCACATTTTGCCTTTAGAGTTGTATCATCTGCATATCTGAGGTTACTAATATTTCTCCTGGAAATTTTGATTCCAGCTTGTGGAATCATCCAGCCTAGTATTTAATACAATGTACTCTGCGTAAAAGTAAAATAAACAAAGTGACAATATGCAGCCTTGACGTACTCCTTTCCCAATTTTGAACCAGTTCATTGCTCCATGTGCAGTTCTAAGTGTTGCTTCTTGACCTGCATACAGGTTTCTCAGGAAGCAGGTAAGGTAGTCTGGTATTCCCATCTCTTTAAGAATTTTCCAGTTTGATCCACACAGTCAAAGGCTTTAGTATAGTCAATGAAGCAGTTTTTCTGGAATTCCCTTGCTTTTTCTATGATCCAACAGATGTTGGCAATTTGATCTCTGGTTCCTCTACCTTTTCTAAACGTAGGTTGTACCTCTGGAAGTTCTCTGTTCACATACTGCTGGAGCTTAGATCGAAGGATTTTCAGCATAACCTTAGTAGTATGTGAAGTGGACTCAATTGTACAGAAGTTTGAACATTCTTTGGCATTGCCTTTATTTGGGATGGAAATGAAAACTGACATCATTTTCCAGTCTTGTGGCTACTGCTGAATTTTCGAAATTCACTGACATATTGAGTGCAGCACTTGAACTGTATTATCTTTTAGGATTTTAAATAGCTCAGTTGGAATTCCATCACCTCCACTAGATTTGTTCATAGTGATGCTTCCTAAGGCACACTTGACTTCACAATCCAGGATGTCTGACTGTAGTTCAGTGACCACATCATCATGATTATCCAGGTCATTAAGACCTTTTTTATATAGTTCTTCTGTGTATTCTTGCCACTTCTTAATTTCTTCTGCTTCTGTTATGTCCTTGATATTTCTGTCCTTTTTTGAGCCCATTTTGCATGAAATGTTCCCTTGATATCTCCAATTTCCTTGAAGAGATCTTTAGTCTTTCCCATTCTATTGTTTCCCTCTATTTATTGTTCATTTAAGGAGGCATTCTTGTCTCTCCTTGCTGTTCTCTGAAACTCTGCATTCAATCGACTATGTCTTTCCCTTTCTCCCTCACTTTGGGCTTCTCTTCTTTCCTCAGCTATTTGTAAAGCCTCCTCAGACAACCACTTTGTCTTCTTGCCTTTCTTTTCCTTTGGGATAATTTTGGTCACTGACTCCTGTATAGTGAGATGAACCTTTGTCCATAGTTCTTCAGGTACTCTGTATACCAGATCTAATTCTTTATGTCTATTTATCACCTCCACGGTATAATCATAAGGGTTTTGATTTAGGTCATCTCTGAATGACCTAGTGGTTTTCCCTACTTTCTTCAGTTTAAGGCTGAATTTTGCAATAAGGAACTCATGATTAGAGCCACAATCAGCTTCAGAGCTTGCTTTTGCTGACTGTTTAGAGCATCTTCATCTTCAGTTGCAGAGAATATAATCAACTTGATTTGGATATTGACCATCTGGTGATGTCCATGTGTAGAGTTGTTGGAAA
The DNA here is from genome assembly GCF_963930625.1 of Muntiacus reevesi. NCBI lineage: Eukaryota > Metazoa > Chordata > Mammalia > Artiodactyla > Cervidae > Muntiacus > Muntiacus reevesi. The sequence continues at coordinate 2,803,216 of NC_089259.1, forward strand.
AGAGTTGGCCACTGTTGGAAAAGAGTATTTGCTATGACCAATGTGTTCTTTCGACAAAACTCTGTTAACCTTTGCCCTGCTTCATTTTGTACTCCAAGGCCAAACTTTCCTGTTATCCTGGGTATCTCTTTACATCCTACTTTTGCATTTCAATCCCCTATGATGAATAAGATATCTTTTTTGTGTCAATTCTAGAATGTCTTGTAGGTCTTCATGGAACCATTCAGCTTCAACTTTTTCAGCATTAGTGGTTGGGGCATAGACTTGAATTACTGTGATGTTGAATGGTTTGCCTTGGAAATAAACTGAAAATGTTCTGTTGTTTGAAATTGCACCCAAGTACTGCATTTTGGACTCCATTTCTTCTAAGGGATTCTTGCCCATAATAGGAGATACAATGGTCAGCTGAATTAAGTTCAATCATTCCTGTCCATTTTAATTCACTGATTCCTAAAACCTCAAAGCTCACTCTTGCTGTCTTCTCTTTGACCATGTACAATTTACCTTGATTCATGGACCTAATATTCCAGGTTCTTATGCAATATTGTTCTTACAGCATTGTACTTTACTTTCACCACTAGACATATCCACAACAGAATGTTGTTTCCTCTTTGGCTCAGCCACTTCATTCTTTCTGGAGCATTAGTAACTGCCCTCTGCTCTTCCCCCATAGCATACTGGACACCTTCCAACCTGGGAACTCGTCTTCTGTCTTCATACTTTCATGGGGTTCTCAAGGCAAGAATACCTGGAGTGTTTTACGATTCCCTCTTCCAATGGATCCATTTTGCCAGAACTCTGCACTATGACTCACCCATCTTGTGTGGTCCTACATGGCATGGCTCATAGCTTCATTGAGTTATGCATGCCCTTTCATCACAACATGGTTGAGATCCATTGAAAGGGACAGTTGTATTGGGTATCATAAATAACACTGGCGTGAACATTAGAATGCATATTTCTTTTTGAATTAGTGTTTTTGTTTTCTTCAGAAATACCCAAAAGCAAAATTTCTGGATCATATAGTAGTTTTATTTAAGTATTTTAGAAACCTCCCTACTTTTTTCCACATTGATTTAAAGAGGTGCACAAGGATTCCCTTTTCCACACCTCCTCACCAACAATTTTTATTTGTTATCTTTTGATCTCGGCCATTCTGGCAGATGTGAGGTTGTATCTCACTGTGCTTTTGATCTGCGTATCTCTAGTGACTAGTGGTTTTGAGCATTTTTTTACATGTCCCTGTTGACCATCTCTATATCTTCTTTGCAAAAATGTCTATTCAGTTTTTCTGCCAATTTTTTAATCACCATTTTAAAAAAAATTTTGAATTGAATGTGTTCTTTGTTTATTTTGGACATTAACCCCTTAACAGAGGGGTCCCCAGACTCTGGTATCTGCCTGATGATTTGAAGTATAATTAGTGTAATAATAATCAAAATGAAGTGCACAGTAAATGTAATGCTCTTGAATCGTCCTGAAAACATCTTCCCCCTCCCCTGTCCAGTCCCTGGAAAAATTGTCTTCCACAAAACCAGTCCCTGGTGCCAAAAAGACTGGGGACCACTCTTTTAACAGACATACTGTTTGCCAATGTCTTTTTTCATTCAGAAGACTGTCTTTGCACTTTGTTGATAGTTTATTTCACTGTGCAGAAGCTTTTTAGTGTGATGTAGTCCTGTTGTTTAATTTTGACTTAGTTCCCTTACCTAAAGAGACAGATCCTCCAAAAAATTGCCAAGACTGATGTCAAAGAGCATACTGACTATATTTTCTTCTAGAATTTTTATGGATTTGGCCTTACATTTAAACCTTTAATGCATTTTGAGTTTCTTTTTCTGTATATTGTGAGAAAGTAGCTGAGTTTCGTTCTTTTTAATGTAGTTGCTTGGTTTTTCCAACACCATGTAATGAAGAGGTTGTCTTTTCTTCATTTTATATTCTTGTCTCCTTTGTTGTAGGACAATTGTCCATGTAAGTGTGGGTTCATATCTGGACTCTATCTGTTCCATTGATCTATTTGTCTGTTTTTGTTCTAGTACCATACTATTTTGATTACTTTGACTTTGTAATATAGTTTGAAATCAAGGAGCATGATATTGCCAACTTCTTCTTTCTCAAGATTGTTTTGTCTATTTTGGATCTCTTGTACTTTCATATACATTTTAGGATTATATGTTCTAGTTCTGTGAGAATTACCATTGGTATTTTGATAGGGAATGCATTGAATATGTAGGTTATCTTGATAAGATAGTCATTTAAACAATATTAATTCTTCCAAATTCATGAGCACCATGACTTTGCTGAATTCATTTATTAGTTCTAATAGCTTTTTGATGGCATCTTTAGGACTTTCTATACATAGTACCATGTCACCTGCAAATAGTGACGGTTTTAGTCTTCCTTTTCCATGTCTATTTCTCTAATTCTTTTTCTTGTGTGATTGTTGTGGCTAGCACTCCCAGAGCTATGTTGGGGAAAAGTGGTGACAGTGGGTATACTTTTTTTGTTCCTTATCTATATTATTATTTCTTTCATTTATTTTTATTAGTTGGAGGTTAATTACTTTACAATATTGTAGTGGTTTTTGCCATATATTGACATGAATTAACCATGGATTTATTGTGTTCCCCATCCTGATCCCCCCTCCCACCTCCCTCTCTATCCCACCCCTCTGGGTCTTCCTAGTGCACCAGCCCTGGGCACTTGTCTCATGCATCCAACCTGGGCTGGAGATCAGTTTCACCCTTGATAGTATACTTGTTTCAATGCTGTTCTCTCACAACGTCCCACCCTAGCCTTCTCCCACAGAGTCCCAAAGTCTCTTCTGTACATCTGTGTCTCTTTTTCTGTTTTGCATATAAGGTTATCGCTACCATCTTTTTAAATTCCACATATATGCGTTAGTATACCGTATTGGTCTTAATCTTTCTGGCTTACTTCACTCTGAATAATGGGCTCCAGTTTCATCCATCTCATTAGAACTGATCCATTAAATTTGGTTTGCTATTTTCTTGAGGATTTTTCTTTTTTTTTTTTTTGGTATTCATGAAATTGACTAGTCTTTTTTTTGTGTGTGTGTTGTCAGTGTCTGGTTTTGGTATCACGGTGGTGCTGATCTTATAGACTGAGTGCAGAAGGCCATAGAATATATTTCTTCATCAGTTTTTTGGAATCATTTGAAGAAAGTTGCTAGGTTGTCTTTGAATATTTGATAGAATTCACCTGTGATGCCTCTTGGTTCTGGGCTTTAATTTGCTGGGAAATAAATTTCATTTACTTTTTACTATTAGTATTGATTAAATTTTATTACTTCTAATCTGTTTATATTTTCTCTTACTTCCTGATTCAATCTTGGGATATTGCAAATTTAGAGGAATTTACTAAATTTGTTTATGTTGTTAATTTTATTGATGTATAATGCTCATAGAAATCTCTTAAAATTCTTTATATTTCTGTGATGTTGGCTGAAACTGTTCCTCTTTTGTATCTGATTTTATTTCTTTGGGCACTCTTTTTATTGATGAGTCTGGCTAAAGTTTTATCAATTTTATTTTCAAAGAACAAACTTTTAGTTTCATTGACTTTTTTCTATTTTTTAAGACTACTTCACTTATTTCTTCTCTGACTTCTTTCATTCTACTAACTTTGGGTTTTGTTTGTTCTTATTTTTCTAGTTCCTTTGGGTGTAAGGTTAGGTTGTTTATTTGAGATTTTTCTGTTTCCCAAAGTAAGGTAAACTTGTATCACTATAAACTTATCTCTTGGAATTGCTTTCACTGTGTCCCATTAATTTGGGATTGTTGTGCTATCATTTTCATTTGTCTCCATGTCAGTTCAGTTCAGTTCATTCACACAGTTGTGTCCAACTCTTTGTGACCCCATGAACTGCAGTATGCCAGACCTCCCTGTCCATCACCAACTTGTGAAGTTTGCTCAAACTCATGTCCATTGAGTTGGTGATGCCATCCTACCATCTCATTCTCTGTCGTCCCCTTCTCCTCCTGCCTTCAATCTTTCCCAGCATTAGGGTCTTTTCCAATGAGTCAATTCTTCACATCAGGTGGCTAAAGTACTGGAGTTTCAGCTTCAGCATCAGTCCTTCCAATGAACACTCAGGATTGATTTCCTTTAGGATGGACTGGTTGGATCTCCTTGCAGTCTAAGGGACTTTCAAGTGTCTTCTCCAACCCCACAGTTCAAAAGCATAAATTCTTTGGCACTCAGATTTCTTTATAGTCCAACTCTCACATCTGTACATGACTGCTGGAAAAACCATCTACATTTACTTTTGTTTCCATATATTAAAAAAAAATTTTTTTCAGTTTTTCAGTTAACAATTGGTTGTTTGGTAGCATATTGTTTACCCTCCAAAGTGTATATGGTTTTTGCATTTTTTTTTAACTTGTAGTTAATTCTAGTGTTGTTACATTGGAAAAAGATGCTTAATATTATTCCAATCTTCTTAAATTTACCAAGCCTTGTTTTGTGGCCTAGTATGTGATTTATGGACTTCTCTGATAACTCAGTTGGTAAGGAATCTGCCTATAATGCAAGAGACACTGATTCAATTCCTAGGTTGGTCCAATCTTCTTATATTTACCAAGGCTTGTTTTGTGGCCTAGTATGTGATTTATATGTTTCTCTGATAGCTCAGTTGGTAAAGAATCTGCCTGCAATGCAGGAGACCTCGGTTCAATTCCTAGGTTGGGAAGATCCACTGACGAAGGGATAGGCTACCTACTCTAGTATTCTTAGTCTTCCCTTGTGGCTCAGTTGGTAAATAATCCACCTGCAATGCAGGTGACCTGGGTTCAATCTCTGGGTTGGGATGATAGCCTGGAGAAGGAAAAGGCTACCCACTCCAGTATTCTGGCCTGGAGAAGTCCCTGGACTGTATAGTCCCCAGGGTGGCAAAGAGTTGACACAGTTGAATGACTTTCACTCACTCATGTGATTTATCCTCGGACATTTCATGTACACTTGAAAAGAATGTGTGTTTTCCTGCTTTTGAATGGAACATCTATCTATCAAGTACATCTGGTTTAATTTATTAATAAGTGTTTCCTTATTGATTTCTGTCTGGATAATCTGTCTGTTCATGTGAGTCTGGTGTTAAATCCCCTGAAATTACTGTGTTACTGTCAATTTCTCCCTTTACATGTGATAATATTTTCCTTATATATTTAGGTGATCTTTGTTAGGGTCATATGTAGTTACAATCTTTATATTTTCTTCTTGGATTGATTCCTTGATCAGTTTGTAATGTCCTTCTTTGTCCTTGCAACAGTTTTGGCTTGATGTCTATTTTGCCTGGTTTAATTATTGCTAACTTGACTTTCTTTTTCTTTCTGCCTGTCTGTCTGTTTTTGGTCACTTGGCATCTGTAATCTTAGTTTCCAGACCAGGGTTCAAACCTGTGCCCCCTGAAGTGGAAGTGCAAAGTCTTAACCATGGGACCTCCAGGGAAGTCCCTACCTAGGCTTACTTTTTCTCTCTGTTTGCATGGAATACCATTTTTCATCCTCTCAATTTCAATTTTTGTGTTTTTTGATCTGAAGTTAGTTTCTTGTAAGCAAAACATATATGTGGTCTTTTTAAAAAAAATCCATTTAGCTGTTCTATGCCTTTTGACTGGACCATATAGTTCATTTACATTTAAAGTAATTCTATTATTGATAGGTATGTACTTAATGTATTTTGTTGATTATTTCCTGGTTGTATTGTAGTTGCTTTTTCTCCTCTTCCTTTGTAATTTGATAAGTATTTTTAGTGGTCTGCTTGGATTCTTTTTTTTTTTTTCTATGTCCATATATTATAGGTTGTTGGTTTGTGTTATCATGTGGCTTATATATAACATCATATATTATTGATATATTATTTTAAGTTGATGATCTCTTGAGTTTGAACACGTTATAAGAATCTCATATTCTTGACATTTTTAATCCCCGCTCATGTTTAATATTTTTGAAATCATGTTTCACATCTTTTTGTTTCATGTATCTCTTAATTGCTTGTTATAGATATAGTTAATTAGCTACTTTTGTCTTTTAACATTACTACCAGTTTTACTGCAAGGAGATCCAACCTGTCCATTCTAAAGGAGATCAGTCCTGGGTGTTCATTGGAAGGACTGATGCTGAAGCTGAAACTCCAATATTTTGGCCACCTCATGCGAAGAACTGATTCATTGGAAAAGACCCTCATGCTAGGAGGAATTGGGGTCAGGAGGAGAAGGGGATGACAGAGGATGAGATGGTTGGATGGCATCACCGACTCGATGGAAAAGCGCTTGAGTAAACTCTGGGAGTTGGTGATGGATAAGGAGGCCTGGCGTGCTGTGATTCATGGGGTCTCAAAGAGTGGGACACGACTGAGCGACTGAACTGAACTGAACTGAACTAGTATTACAAGTGATTTATCTACTATCATGTTGTATATTTACCTTTGGTGATGAGATTTTTCCTTTCATAATTTTAATATTTATAGCTGTGATTTCCTCTTAGAGGTGTCTTTTTAAAATTACTTGTAAATCTGCCTTAGTGATACTGAATTCTTTTAGCTTTTGTTTGTATGTACAACTCATTATTTAGCCTTCAACTCTGAATCATAGCCTTGATAATATAATATTCTTAGTTATAGGGTTCTATTTACTTTCATCACTTTGAAAATATCATGCCACCCCCTCTGGCATAAATTTCTATTGAAAAGACAGCTCATAGTTTTTTTTTTTTTTTTTTTTTTTTTTTTTTTGTAGCTTATTTTATTTTATTTTTTCTCCATTTATTTTTATTAGTTGGAGGCTAATTACTTTACAATATTGTAGTGGTTTTTGCCATACATTGACATGAATCAGCCATGGATTTACATGTATTCAGCTCATAGTCTTATGGGAATTCCCTTGTACATGACTAGTTGCTTTTCTCTTTCTGCTTTTAAGATTTTGTCCCAATTTGAAGTTTTGCCATTTTAATTATAATGTGTCTTGTTGTGTATCTCTTTGAATTGATCTTGTTTGGGACTCTTTGTGCCTCTTGAACCTGAACATCTGTTTCTTTCCCTATGTTAGGGAAATTTTTAGCTATTATTTCTTCAAATAAATTCTCTGTCCACTCCTCTCTCTTCTCTTTCTAGGATGTCTTTAAAGAAAATGTTTAACATGCTTGATGTTGTCCAAAAGTTGTCTTTAACTATCCTCATTTTTAACACTTTTTAGTTATTATGTTCAATTTGGATGCTTCCCATAACTTTGCATTCTGGTGTGCCAATCTATTACCCTGCATCATCTAATCTAGTGTTTATTCCTTCTGGTGTGTTTTTTATTTTAGTAATTATACTCTTCAGCTTTGTTTTTAATTCTTTGTTAAAATTGTACTGTGTTCATCCACTCTTCTCCTGAGTTTATTGAGCATCTTTATGATCATTCAGTTGAACTCCTTATCAGATAGACTGCATTTCTCCACATTATTTCTTTTTCTGGGTGTCATCATTTTTTTCATTTGGAACGTATTCCTCTGTCTCTTAATTTTGATTATTATTTATTTCACTAGAGTATAGATATCAAGGGAGCAGGAATCATGCTTGCTTTGTCTCTTTATGTATGCCCAGTACGTAAACAACTACTCAGCATGGGTAATTGCGCTATATTTTTTGATTGATTAAACATATACTTAAAGAAATGCTTTGCCCTTTATCTACCCTTCCCTTACATAATTTTTATGAAGAAAACATTTAATCTGTCACTATGGCAGAACATTTTCTCACTTGATGGAATACTCTGACCATATCTGCAAAGAGCAAATTGTGCAAGATGGTTAATAGAACATGTGTAAATGATTTATGAATTAAAAATATCTTTTGGGTGTTCATTATTCAAGTCAGATACAGACTTACCTTTGAGATATTATGAGTTTGGTTCCAGACCACTGCAATAAAGCAAATATCAAAATAAAGAAAGTCATATTAAAGTTTTTGGTTTTCCAGTGCATGTAAAAGTTATGTTTATGCTATATTGTAGTAAATTGATGTGTGATACCATTATGTTAAAAAAAAAAAAAACTAATGTATACACCTTTAAAATGCTTTATTGCTAGAAAATGCTAACCATCTTCTGAGCCTTCAGTCAGTTTTAATCTTTTTATAATAGTAACATCAAAGATGACTGACCATGGATAACCATAACAAATATAATAATAGTGAAGTAGTTTGAAATATTGCAAGAATTACCAAAATGTGACACAGATACATGACATGAGTAAAATCTGTTTGAACAATGATGCCAATGGACTTGTCTAATACAAGGTTGCCATAAATATTTAATTTTTAAACAGCACACTGTTTTATAAGCACAATAAAATAAAGCTCACTAATGTGATATGTGTTTGCATTTATGCTGTCTAATTCTCAATGACATTTTTGTTTCCCTCTTTGGTGATAAAACTGAACTCTTATTCTTTGTTAAAAAGAGTCAAGTATTGTTAGTTCTTGGTTTTACTTCTAGTTTTATATGTGACTGTGGGTTAGTCATAAACTGGAACCTAAGCTTTGTCAGCTGTGAAATGAGAAAACTCACATGACAATATGATTATTTTCTACAGAATATTGTGAGAAAAAAATATAATTATTCATATACATATATATAGAACACCTTAACAAAAATATTAATGTATTAATGCACACATATATTTCTTTTGGTCTGACTGTACACTGTTAATATTTAAGAAATAGGGAATGACTACATAAAAATTACACAAAGAGTGATGGTGACTATTAACTAGCACTTTGTAATGTGCCAAGTCTTGAGCTAAATGCTTCACATATATTTGCTTATTTAATTTTCACAAACAAGTGTTATTTTTCCTTTATCTATTTGTACCCCTCCCAACCCCCCCCAACACATGTTCTTTCTTGAACTCAGTCCATGGGATAAGGTGTTATACCCATCACTCCACTGAATGCTTTCTTTCCAGGATCACTGATGGCCTCTGTCTTGACAATGGTCAATTCTTCCCTCATCTTACTCAGTGCATTTGTAGCACTGAGTAGGTCATATGACAGTAGGCCATTTTCTTTTTCTTGAAGCATTTTATTTGCTTGGATCTAAGAAATTCTCCTCCCATAATTTTCTTTCATTTGTCTCATTTTCTTGACCTCTAAATATTGGATACCCATAGAGATTAGACCCAGAATCTCTTTTCTTTATGATTTCAGCATACTCCTAGAGTGATTTTACTCTGCTCTCCTGGCTTCAATACAATACAATATACTCTAAAGATGAGCAAATTTTATGATCCATTCTTGATCTCTTTCCTGAATGTGTACTTGTACATCCAATGATCAACTGAATATTCCCACATGGATGCTGAATTAGTATCTCTAACTAAACTCTTTATAATTCCTCTTTCTTTTTACCAGTTCATTATCCAGTCTCTTTTCATCCAATTACTTAGACCCCAAACTTTGAAATCACTTTTAGTTTTTTTCTCACAATTCACATTCGATCTATCAGAAGTTATGCTACATCTATTTCCAAATACATGATGATTCTAATTCCTTTGGCTGCTTCCAAGTGTCATCTTCCTATTTGAATTCACCACCACTTCTCCCCTTCACTGTTGCAATTGCTTTTTCTTGGTTTCCTGTATCTATCCCTGGTTCCTAGAGTCTATTCTTCACATAGGACCCATAGTGATCTTCTCAAAACATAAACTGCATCATGATACTCTTGTACAAAAAATGTCCAATGATTTCCCATCCTAGAATAAAATCCAAAATTCTACTGTAGCGTATCAGTTCCTGCAAGAGATAATCCCTGGTTACTTTTCAAATTCAACTCATAAGTCACTGAATATCAGCCTCACAGATCTTGATTTTTCTCAAATCCACTGGAGTATTCCAGACTGGGGATGCTTCCATTTGCTCTTGCCTTTGCTTGGGAAGCTCTTCCCCAGGTATTCAGGTCTCTGCTCAAATGGCACCTCCTCAGAGGCCTTATTGGCCAATGATCACTTGTCTGATCACAATCAGCTTATTCAGAATTGTTTCCTTTGGAGCAATTATTGCTGAGACGATATTTCATTTTAATTTTTTAATTATAAGCTGCTTGAGGGTGGTTCATTGTAGTATCCTTACTGTCTAAAATAGTGCTTGGCATATGGTAGTTTTTACTTATAGAGAACATTCTATGATCAAACCTTCTGTTTCCTTCTCCAGCAGGAAAGGTAACTGAGATTTAGAGTAGTCAAGTCATTTTTTAAGATCATGTAATTATTAAAGGATGAGATTTGAATACTGATCTGAGAATAAACCTTACACTTTTAGCCACTATGCTGTAGTATAGTGCACTGTTATATTATACTGTTTTCACTCCATTTGCAGTTATCTTGAAAATTCAGGATGCCTAAATTCCATAAATATTTTGTTACAATTGTCAAAATATTAATATGTGTGCTAACATTTCAGTATTTGTTGCCTTTCAGGGTTTTAGGTCCACACACATCTACACTCAGCAGCTTATATTTCAGCTTCCCTAAAGGGAGGTTTAAAAAGGAGAGAAATACCTTCCAAAACACACTGATGCAAAGAATTGTTAAAAACAATCAATGACATCACTGAAAATTGCATAAATGTACCATCCTAGGAATTTCAGGCTATAAAGTGAAGTGATAGAGTCAGGTGACTTTTATCTCTTTGATCCCACATTCAAGTTCCGCACAGGCCTGAAGCAGTGCTTAAACCATAACACCACTACAAGAGGAGCTATTGACTTCGGCATTAGAGGAGCCCTAATGCCAGTTACTGAAGTCAGGTTTTACTGACTTTTAACACTAAGGTGATTTCTCTAAAAGGAAGTCTGGCAATTGTCTTTTTAAGATGCTCTTAAGAAATGCTGCATTCCCTCCTTTTTAACAATTCCTCCATTTTCATTTTGCCCTCATTTAAAGAAAAAATTGAGTAAGGAAGCCAAAGCATGTAGCATATTAGTTTTGCCTGGGTTTATGTCAGTGTTTGCAGGGAAGCTGAAATGCCAGTCTCTTTGCTATCTGATGCCAAAAGTTGAGTATTTGAAAATACCTGAAAAAATGTCACTTTTCTATGAAATACAGTAATGGTTAACATTTATGAAACCCTAGTTCTATCACTACTAGTTATATGACCCTGTTTTTATTACTGAACTTTTTTTGTCTGTCAGTTTCCTAATCTGTAAAGAGGGGACGATACTAGGACTAATCTCATGGTGTTTGGATGAGGTCAGCTGAGACGATGTCAAGCACTTAAGTAGCTTCTAGCACGGTGTAAGGACTTTTATAACGTATGCATGATGGCTAGATCAGGGTTTCCTGTTCTTGGCATGTTGGTCTTTTGGATCAGATGATTCTTCACTCTTGGATGCTGTCCTGCATCTAGTAACCTACTAGATGACAGTTAACACCCAACCCCTCCTGAGTCATGATAACCAAAAATGTCTCCAGACATTTGCAGATGTCCCCTGTGGGGCAAAATCACCCTGTGTTGTGACCTACTGTACTAGACTAATGCTTCGCAAGATTCTAGGGTAGGAAAGAATGAGGGAAGTAGACTTTAGGACCATAGTATTTACCTAAAACACACAGCTGGGACGGACTGGGCTGTTACTAGAAACTGCCAATGCCTGAAAATAAAGCTTTGATGGCATGTTAGTTACTGTCTTTAATTGATGAGTAGTTCCTGTGCACAATGCCAAGATGTCAACAGTTCACTGTGTTTCTGGTGTCCCCTACCCAGGAATCTACAGTGTATTCACTCAGTTCAGTTCAGTGGCTCAGTCATGTCCGACTCTTTGTGACCCCATGAATCACAGCATGCCAGGCCTCCCTGTCTATCACCAACTCCCGGAGTTTACTCAAACTCATGTCCATTGAGTCAGTGATGCCATCCAACCGTCTCATCCTCTGTCATCCCCTTCTCCTCCTACCCTCAATCTTCCCCAGCATCAAGGTCTTTTCAAATGAGTCAACTCTTCACCTGATGTGGCCAAAGTATTGGAATTTCAGCTTCAACATCAGTCCTTCCAATGAACACCCAGGACTGATCTCCTTTAGGATGGACTGGTTGGATCTCCTTGCAGTCCAAGGGACTCTCAAGAGTCTTCTCCAACACCTTAGTTCAAAATCATCAATTCTTCAGCACTCAGCTTTCTTTATAGCCCAACTCTCACATCTATACATGACTACTGGAAAAACCATAACCTTGACTACATAGACCTTTGTTGGCAAAGTAATGTCTCTGCTTTTTAATATGCTGTCTAAGTTGGTCATAACTTTCTTTCCATGGAGTAAGCATCTTTTAATTTCATGGCTGCAGTCACCATCTGCAGTGATTTTGGAGCCCCCAAAATAAAATTAGCCACTGTTTCCACTGTTTCTCCATCTATTTGCCATGAAGTGATGGGACTGGATGCCATGATCTTAGTTTTTTGGAATGTTGAGTTTAAATCAACTTTTTCACTCTCTTCTTCCACTTTCATCAAGAGGCTCTTTAGTTTCTCCTCACTTTCTGCCATAAGTGTGGTGTCATCTGCATACCTGAGGTTATTGACATTTTTCCTGGCAATCTTAATTCCAGCTTGTGCTTCATCCAGCCCAGCATTTCTTATTATGTACTCTGCATATAAGTTAAATAAGCAAGGTGATAATATACAGCCTTGATGTACTCCTTTCCCAATTTGAAACCAGTCTGATGTTCCATGTCCAGTTCTAACTGTTGCTTCCTGACCTGCATACAGTTTTCTCAAGAGGCAAGTCAGGTGGTCTGGTATTCCCATCTGTGTTTGTGTGAAACACAAAATTGTTGTTTCAGAATTTTCCACAGTTTGTTGTGATCCACACAGTCCAAGTCTTTGGCATTTTGTGCTCATTCTGTGTGGTTTTCCAAACCAGTTTCCTTCCACTATGAAACTTGCTCTTCTTGTCTGCATTGAAGAATGTTATGCTTTTCTGTTAGGACTCAATTAATGTGGAGGCTTCTCATCTTCCACAAAATATCTATTGTACTCTCAGCTTGACATTAAAGCCAAAGTTTCCACCCATAATTGGTAACAGATAGAATCTCCCCTCCTGGTCCTTGTCAATGACAATAACATTGAACTGACTTTTGCTTAACATTTATTACAAGTTTAGTTGTGAAAAATGAATTCAGGAATTTTATCTAAAGAATTTGTGGTGCTTTGAGGATAAGGTAGAAAAGGAATTAAAAAAAAAAAACAACTTGCCAAACTTGTAAATAATACGTGAGTATGCTGACCATGGCCTTTCCTAGATGTTTCTTAATCTAAGTTCTATTTCCAGTGATGTAGATTTGTATTCAGATAGGGAGAGGCAGAGCAGGAGATTAATTTGTAGTTTTTCATTTTATCTTCCTGGAACCCTCTGCTGCATTTTTCACTTTTGTGGCTTCCATAATATTAATATGTTATGGATTCTCCTCCTCCTTTGGTCAAATCCTTGCTGTTTCCTTCCTTGGCTCATTTTGTTTTGGAAATTTCTTAAATAATTGTTCCGCCCCAGGGTTGGATCCTGAATTCATAACTTATTTCACTTTTTATTTTGTTTGAGCAGTCTCCTTCAGTCTCCTGGTTTCAGCATACATTATTTACCAGTGGATCCTAATTCTGGGTCTGTGTTCTGGGTTCTAGACTCATCTACCTGATTCTTAGGTGAGCATCTTTACAGGAATGTCCTGCAGACACATTTGTTTCAACCTATTCCTCCGAAGCTGGCTCTTTTCCCTTGCATGGTGGCACCAACATCCACCCGATTGCTCTGGGTAGAATTTGTGCATCATATAGAACTTTGTAGTCTCTCATCTCTTCATGAGATTCCCAAATAATCACCAAGGTTTGACAATTCTACTTTCAAAACAAATCTCCAATTCATCTTTTTGAATATTTTCCGTCACTGTCATTACCTTTCATCAGAACTGCCATCTTCATCTCCTTATAGGTCATTGGGATAACAACATGCAAGGAGTTAATGACCATGGAACCTCCTTGATGTGGCCCCCGTGCTTCTCTGTCGCTCTTCGTTTCTACCACCTGCATCATTACACTGGGTGTTCAGTCAACAGTGAGCTGTTTGAGGTCATCTATCTATAAAAGATTGATTTTCACTTCTCTGCCTTTGTTCAATTGTTTCTTTGCATGCAACATTCTTTCCCTAATTATTATGTTGTTAAATCTTACTGTGCTCTCTCTGGTAACTCCCTTCTATAATCCTCCAATGCAATTATTCTGGTTGCTTTTCTGTGGTTACTCTTCCATACTGCTTTATAATATTTAGATTCTTTAATTCTATCTCTATTTATCTTTGGTGCACACATTATCTACTATGGGAAGAAGAAATAAAGAATACTACTGAGTGAATGACTGTCAGCACACTAAATTGGTAGCAATCTACTTTACTGAAGGTCTTTTAAAAGTAATGATCTTTCAATGCAGTTGAAAATTTTGCATGATTTACTAATGGGAGATAGCCTTGCTTATACAGTAAATAGAAGACTATGACTTTCATTTATTTAAAGATCCTTCAATAGATGCTTTCTTGGCTTGGGTCAGAGATCCTGAGCTATCAACTACATGTATAAAATAAATCTCTTACACTCCCCAAACACCAAAGGTAGATTTGGTTGGCCACTGGAGTTAGATTCTGGGCATGTGGGATGTTGGATCCTTGGCCAGCACTCTTGGTCAGATCTAATTTGCTTCAATATGATAACCTTGAAGCAATACCTCTCAGCATCACCTCAGGGGAAAGAATGGAAAAAATGCCAACAATAAAAGTACATATGTGTTTTAAATGTTTACTATTAAGCATATTTTAAAATCATAGGTATTAAAAAATAAAGTTGCAAAGCAGATAAAAAGAATAGTTTTCATATTGCAAATATATTTCTGGCTCTACTAACAAGTTCTCCTCAAAATGTATTAAGTAGTGACATCTCAGTAGATTAAAAAACTATATGAGTAAAAAACCATTTCACATAATTTTTCAGGAATGGATTGAAAGTATTAGAAAATGTCTGTTAGATTTATAAATATATATTTCCTTATTAATGCTTATAGTACTATATGAATAGACACTCAATATCTTTTTTCATTGTTTTTTAAATGTGACCACATTTATGATAAACACTATGCATTTATATATGTATTATGTTCATACACAGAGTAATAAGCCTTTTAAAATATCATTGTCCTGAATATTTATGTAGTGTCCTGTCAGTGTTAAGAACAATTTTAAGTAATAGATATTTTGTAGCATAGGCGACATATGAAGTAGTTGTTGAGCACAACATTTAATGTGCATTGTGAAAAGAAATCGTTGGAGTATATAGTGTGTTTTGTTATTGACCAATTTTATTTTTAAAATTTTTGTTGAAATTTAGCTGATGTGCAATGTTGTGTTAGTTTCAGGTGTATAGCAAAGTTTTTCAGCTATATATATGTATATATCTATATACATTATTTACATTTTTTGTTATCAACCAATTTTAACCTAAAAGTCAGAAAATCTCATGATTATTTTCTTTGTCAGCCTCTCTCCTCCTAATACCTGAAAGATATCTATATAGTTGTGAATAGTGTCATAAGGATGTCAACTTGACTTGGGGGGATCAACAAGTCATTATTCCTCTCATTTGTACTCATTTTTAATGATCAGCCACTGAGCCTGACAGTATTTTTGTGATGCTTTCAATCTACAGGACTGAGAGAGTGGCTGTTTATTCCCATGTCACTGGAGATAATAGCATTAACAGGCCGACTCCTGCACTGTTTGGTACCAGCTCTGGGTCATGTTGGTGTGGAGGCAGGTGTCTCTTGGGTGGGTCATGCCATCTTATATTTCCCAGACAGCAGCTGGCTGAGGGATCTCACACTATTAACATCAACGTGAACTGAATGCCAGCTACCTGCATTATGATCTTAGGTCTAGCAAGGGAAGCAAGACACTGCTAGCAGAACCGTGTGCATTGCCCATAAGGAGTGGAAGGAGTTACACATGGCAGGTGAACAGAAGTCATTAGACTTCCCCTTGTTCATATCCAGTCAACTGACACTGTTGCCCTCACTATTTTAAATCAAGAAGAACAAATTCAGGGCTGCCAACATGGATTTCAGAATGGTATGGCTTTCTTTCTAAATAGTTTATAGATATCTGCTGCAAACAACTAGAGTTTATTCATTAAGACAATTACTTTGATTTTCAATCATGTGCATTCTCTGAGATCCACTAATATTAATATTTTTGTGTGTATGTGTTAAAAAAGGAGGAAAAGAAAATTACCATATTCTTTTCAATGTGAGAGCTCTTTCTGTTCTTGGTAGAGAAATTAAGCTCTCAGAGCAAATATGACCCTGAAGAACAGCTCTTCAAGGAAAAATATATTATTGCATTAATATTTATTGAAATTTTGAAAAAAATACTTCTGATTGGCAGAACTTAGCATAATAAATGTTAAGTAGTTTTATGCTTTACTTTCTGTGAATATCAAGGACCTTTGCCCTTTTAGTCTCAGATGAAGATGAAATCTGATCAGTTTGTTCATTGCTGGCAGTCTACAACATTTAGGGGTAACATTTCTTCTTGCTCTGAGCAATGAATGAATTTGGAAAAGAAATAATTATCCTTTAAATCTGTGGCTACAAAATAGCAGAATGAACACTTGAAAATTGAAAACTGGTTAATTTTCTTTGTTTTAGTTGAAAAGGAAGGCAAGGGGAAAATCCTATTATTTGAACTTAGTTTTTAAAATGAGCTAACTTAGTTACTTGGTGAGATACAAACTAAAGCTAAACTGAAAATACATATTTTCAGGGGGTATTTTTCTTATTTCATAACTCAGAAATAAATAGTTGCAGATCTATTTTTTTTCCTGGTGCAAGTATGAGTTCTTTTTGCTTTTTTCATAATTTAAAAACTAAAACCATTGGAATCAATTTTCCCTCTCTCCCCAAGGAAATAGTAGCTCTATCGTTAAGTTCAGGAAGTGGATAAGAGCTGAAATAACATAAACACATCCCACTGTATATAAATATGTAAGCCAATTTAAGGTAATTTAGTAAAGGAAAGGCTCTGTTGCTTTCTTAATTTTTCCTAAACAGTTTGTTTCATTGTAGCATGTATTGGGTCTACATATTTTAATGTTCCTTTTCTCTTTACATCCCCCTCTGGGTTTCAGTCCAGTAAATTCAAAAATCATTGCCTTTTTGGAATTTATTGATATTTAAAAGCAGATCCCACAACTTATAAATTGCAGTTGTAGTCTGTGTAAAGTAATAGTCAATAAATAAGAGGGAATAAGAACACTAAAACTAGATTGTGAAAAAAGAAAGGAAAAAAGCTTATTTCTTTCTAAACAAACAAAAATACATAATTGGAAAAAAATCATTTTTATGTTTTCTTATATTAGATGGGACCACTGAGTGAAACATTCACTGATGAATTACTCCTGTAATCTGTGTAGGAAAAACAGCTACTGGCAAATTAAAGAGTCCTGGAACAGAGCCACGAGAACTAAATGGCTAAAAATGAAAACAGGCAAACATTTGAGAGTATTCTACAGAATACAGATCTCTCTTCACCTCCCCATTTTCACTGGCTCATTCATTGTCATGGAAACAGAATTTGTCACAATGTTCTTACTCACTTCTAGTGACCTAGTGAGTAGACTTACAGACCTGGTGATAGGTAACTCAGACTGAAGCAATTTTTACAAATGATATGCTCAGGTCATCAACGGATGAATTTTCAATGGTGCCACGGTGTCAGTTGAATAGGTTTCCAAGCCCCGAAGGCTTCACTTTTTAAAAAAATATGCCAGACAGAAACAAGAAACTTTTGCCAGTGATTGAGCATAGATGACTAACCCCATGAAAAGCAGCTGATTTTAGGTTTTAACTCTTTTCCCCTCAATTGTTTTTTTCTGTCCCTAGTCTAAAGAAGGTTCAAATCCAGTGCTTGATAGCATTTTCTGGGTTCATTCATCTACCTCAGCAACTCTCTTAGCTCAAAAATGGAAAAATTCCTCACTCACTGCAACCTTCTCTCATGTCTCTAGCAAGAGCTATGTGTTGACAGTCACTGTCTGACGATCTGGATAGCTTTAAGCCCACACCTTTGCCAGACTAGAGTTAACTCCACAATGAAGTGGCTTCTTCATTTCGGGAAACTGACTCGAAGAATTCCCTAAGGAGAAGTGCCATTTTACTACTTAAAAAAAAAAAAAAAAAAAAAAAAGAAATTAGACATCATCCATGTAACTGCCAAATTCAGGGAAGGTTGAGTTTTTATTTTATGTTCACAATTAGTGACTTGTTGTCATGGAAACCATGCTTCAGATGATTCTTGAACTTAAATGACTGAATGAGATCAGGCAGAAACCCTCCCCCTTTTTTAGGCTGAATAGTCAATGTCTCTGTCTTTAGTTATTCTGATAACAGAATCACATAAAACATCCATAAACATGCAAAATAATAGCACAGGGCAACATCAATTAAAACTGAATATTCAATAATTCATTATTTAATTAAGGCTCTTTCCTCTTCTCCTGAAGTTGTAACTTTTCAAGTGTTAAAAAAGACATAAGAGATAATCATTTAGTAAAAGAAATCTTTTCTAATTAGCAGTTTGTGATACACCAATGAGGAAACAAGATTTGAAATTCCTTTTTCATTTTCAACATTTAATATAGAAAACAAAATGAAAGGGTTTCATTTTGAAAGTCTATTCAAGGTGAAATAATTATGGTTTGAGGCTCTAGCCTTTTCATGTGTGTGTTTCTTTTGTCTCTGAGGGAGGGAGGGTTGGGGTTTATCACAGAAACAGCATAGCTCACTCATGGTTCCTAGTGGCCAGAAATAATTAATCTACACTGAGACTGCAGGCATCATGTCCATATTTGCATGTGTGACTATTCTGTGTTGGGGTGGGAAGTGACAACTTCCAACCATCAGAGCAGCTCATCTTTAAAAAGGAAAAATGAAGCTCTCAGGAACTTTGGATTTATTTGCCAACCTCTGTTTGAATATGGAGTTCACTGCTCGTCAGATATACCATTACGTGTTGTGGACACTAAGCTCTCTGTGCAAGTCTGGCTTTGTTTGCTGTCCAGGTACGGGGAGCTCACTCTTCTCACTCCCTTCATTAATGTTAATGCATGCACAAGAGGCCCTTAGGAGAGAGAACAAAGCAGATCTGTCCAACTGTCATCTTTAATTTAGGGGACATTCTAGTTTAGTTTTTTTTGTTTTTTGCTAATGAAAAATAAAGTTGACTATGAACATTTTTTCTTCTCTTTTTATTTAAAATTTTTAATTGGAGGGCAATGCTTTACAAGGTTGTATTAATTTCTGCCATAAAACAACATGAATCAGCCATCAGTATACATATTATCTCCTTCTTGAGCCTCCCTCCCCGCTGCCCGCCCCAGCCCTCTGGATGGTCCCAGAGCACTGGGTTGAGCTCCCTGTGGGACACGGCGACTCCCTCCTAGCTATCGCTTTTCCTGTGGTAGTGTGTATGCCAATGCTACTCTCTCAATTTGTCCCACCGCCTTCCCAGATGGTAAAGCGTCTGCCTGCAATACTGGAGACCCGGGTTCAATCCCTGGGTGGGGAAGATCTCCTGGAGAAGGGAATGGCAACCCACTCCAATATTCTTGCCTGCAGAATCCCATGGACGGAGGAGCCTGGTGGGCTACAGTCCATGGGGTCGCAAAGAGCCCGACACGACTGAGCGACTTCACTTTCACTTTCTACTTTCCCCACTGTGCCCACAAGTCTTTTTTTTATGTCTGTGTCTCTATTCTCACCCTGCAAATAGGCTCATCTGTACCATTTTTCATATATATGGTATTTGTTTTTCTCTTTCTGACTTACTTCACTCTGGAACCAGCTCTAGGTTCATCCGCCTCAGTTCAACTGACTCAAATGCATAAATGCATTCCTTTGTATGCCTGAGTATATTTATTTTATATATGTACCACAATTTCTGTATCCGATCATCTGTTGATGGACAGCGAGGTTGCTTCCAAGTCCTAGCTATTGTAAACAGTGCTTCAATGAACATTGGGGTACATGTGTCCTTTTCAGTTATGGATTGCTAGGTCATATGGTAGTTTTATTCCCAGTTTTTTAAGAAATCTCCATACTGTTCTCCATAGTGGCTGCTTCAATTTACATTCCCACCAACAGTGCAAGAGGGTTCCTCTCTTTTCAAATCCTATGCAGCATTTATCGTTTGTAGATTTTTTGACGATGGACTTTTTATTTTTCCAATTAACATTGAGTATAGATTCACCATAAATTTTATGTAACAGGTAAAAACAAAAAATTGCGTAATGCTACCTGAGATATAATTCCTGTAGTATACGTGTTATGCATGTCACAGAAACTATAGATCTTATACTTATATGGGTCCTGATGTATGCTAACATTTATAACAGTTGTGTGAAAGTGTAAGTGAAATGATTTGGCTGAAAGTCAAAAATTCAGACTTTAAAAATAACCTCATTTTTTCAGTTATACTCCATTTCTTAGTTTAGATGAATCATCTAACCTCCCTGTGAGTTAGTTTCTTCATCTTTAAAGTAGGAATAGTATTTGACCAGTTTAAGTTCCCACAGATGTTATAAAGGTTGGTTGAGTCCTGGGGGCACTTAATACACTTTGATGACTGAATAAATCACCTTGATATTTTCTTTTGCAAATTGAATAGGAACAACGGTGAACATTTTTTTCTTGGTAATGACAAAGGATTTATGAAGAAAACATGTTTAAAAGTTATCTTTTCTCCCCTAAAAATTTGTCATAGGAAACAGATTAGGATGAAATGTGCTGTTTACAGTCATGCAACAGTCAGGTTTTAAGGTATGTTGAATCAAAGAAAACCAGTAAAATAGGAAGAGTGCACTTGTGCACATTTTATGTCAATTTCTTAAATATGGATCTGTACAAGGAAAGCATAGGACACCACTCTAGTTCTTTCCAAGAAACAGCATGCACAGAGGACAAAGATAATAAACAGGATGTCATGCAGGAGGACAATTCTTTTGATTCTGAGGCCAGAGTTAAACAGGGATAGGGTTCTTATTTTCTTCTTTGTAGGCTTTACTCACCCACAACCCTTTACATGAAGGAAGAGCAAAACACTCTTTTCCTCCGTAAGAAAAGTGCCCTTAAAAGTCAGACACAGTCAACACTAAAGAGAATAATGCTGGTGCCTGGTGCCTCTCCCTCACTGCTGCCCGTCACGAGTATACAGGGAAGTCAGCTAAATACAATCCCTTGGAAACCAGTGAAGAGAAAGCACATTCATATTTAACTTGAATTTCAGTGAAAAGTGAACACTAATAGAACGCTGCTTTCTTCCTACATTGATTTCATCTGCTTCAGAAAATTAATAGCCTAAACTGAAATCAGGTAAGTGAAAAATAATTCTTTTCAAGCATACTGTGCTCTTGAGGGGAAATTTTCACACACACATACCCCTCTGTTTTAGCACACACATTTTCCCCTGTGTCTTTCAGCCATGTTTGGTAGAGGATGGTTGAGAATATTAGTGACACGGGACACAGTGGAGTAACTCAAAGAATAAGACCACCAAAGATGTGCACTGCTGTTCTTGGGGACTTCGGATCAGTCTGGGTGCTCTCCTGGGAGCTGTCTGCCCTGGCCTGTCACCAGAGTGCTTTGGGTCATAGACACAGCCTGGTCCAGGTTCTGAATCTCAGCTTTTACCTTGGAACTGTTAGCAGCAGTGTTACTTTTCACCATTGGTGGTGGTAGGGACTATGTTCAGTTCAGTTCAGTTCAGTCGCTCTGTTGTATCCGACTCTTTGTGATCCCATTAATGGCAGCATGCCAGGCCTCCCTGTCCATCACCAACTCCCAGAGTCCACTCAAACTGATGCCCATCGAGTCGGTGATGCCATCCAGCCATCTCATCCTCTGTCGTCCCCTTCTCCTCCTGCCCCCAATCCCTCCCAGCATCAGGGCCTTTTCCAATGAGTCAACTCTTTGCATGAGGTGGCCAAAATATTGGAGTTTCAGCTTCAGCATCAATCCTTCCAATGAACATCCAGGACTGGTCTCCTTCAGGATGGACTGATTGGATCTCCTTGCAGTCCAAGGGACTCTCAAGAGTCTTCTACAACACCACAGTTCAAAAGCATCAATTTTTCGGTGCTCAGCTTTCTTCACAGTCCAACTCTCACAACCATACATGACCACTGGAAAAACCATAGCCTTGACTAGATGGACCTTTGTTGACAAAGTAATGTCTCTGCTTTTTAATATGCTATCTAGGTTAGTCATAACTTTCCTTCCAAGGAGTAAGCGTCTTTTAATTTCATGGCTGCAATCACCGTCTGCAGTGATTTTGGAGCCCCCCAAATAAAATCAACCACTGTTGCCACTGTTTCCCCATCTATTTGCCATGAAGTGATGGGACCAGATGCCATGGTCTTAGTTTTCTGAATGTTGAGCTTTAAGCCAACTTTTTCACTCTCCTCTTTCACTTTCATCAAGAGGCTTTTTAGTTCCTCTTTAGTTTCTGCCATAGGGTGGTGTCATCTGCATATCTGAGGTTATTGATATTTCTCCTGGCAATCTTGATTTCAACTTGTGCTTCTTCCAGCCCAGCATTTCTCATGATGTACTCTGCATATAAGTTAAATAAGTGGGGTGACAATATACAGCCTTGATGTACTCATTTTCCTATTTGGAACCAGTCTGTTGCTCTATATAGCATGGTATAAATCAGAACTCAAAAAGAAAAGGATACACTGAATCAAAATTACCACTTTTTTGGAGGGGGGTGCTTAAGTTTGCATTTTGCAACATGCTGCCAAAGTGCCAGGTAATTCAAATAAATTCATATTCTACCAAGAGGCTGACTTGCCAATAGTCCTTTCCAAACACAAACTAAGAAGAAGCTTCTGGTTCTTAATTCCTCTTGTCATGTGATCCATTTGCTTAGCTCAGAGATGATTGGATTCGTAATCAGCCCCTGAACTGCAGATAGTCATTTTATAGGTTGGCCAGAAGCCTGACATTGGCTTCCCTGGTGGCTCAGTGGTAAAGAATCCACCTGCCAATGCAGGAGATGCAAGAGACACAGGTTTGATCCCTGAGTCTGGAAGATCCCCCAGAGTAAGAAAATGGCAACCCTCTCCAATGTTCTTGCCTGGAAAATCCTATGGACAGAAGAGTCTGGTGGGTTATAGTCCCTGGGGTCACAAGGACTTGGACATGAGTGATTGACTGAGCACACACACAGCAGCCTAACAGGTGATTTGATAAAGGAATCCTGTCTTGTAGAGGTTCTGATGATGGAGGGTGATTAATCCAGCCAGATTCTCTCTTAGTGAGTGTAATAGAGACATCCAGAGAGGAACACAGACAATAAATTAATCACAAAACTAAGAGATGCACAGCAGGCATGTGGTGGTAGAAGCCATGTGAAAAAAGACAGGAAGAGGAGAAGCAAGTAAGTAGTTAGAAAACAGACCAGACCCACTCACAGTGGAAAAGTCATCTGTGAGAACAGTGACTGGGAGAGTGGGCCTGATGAGAAAGAAGGCATTCAAATTTTCAATGAAACTTGTTTCTTTGACAGCTGAAGATGGTTGCCTGCACTTCCTAATTTTCCCAATCCTCACCACTTTATTAACATGTTTAACATGTCTTGCATTCTTTTGTCTCTTTCTTCTCATTATGGAATCACTTTTAGGTAAATGTTATACCTTTTCGTTTGTCCCACAGATCTTGCATTTTCCATTCCTCACCCCTCCACTCCCAGAGTTTTTAAAAATCTCGTTGCTTTTCAATCTGAGACATTTCTATTGGCATATTTGCATGCTCACGGATTCTTTCTTGGCTGAAGTCAGTCTACTGATGAGCAGATCAAAGACATTAATTTCTGTTGCTGTATTTTTTATCTCTAGCATTTCCTTTTAATTCTCTCTTAGAGTTTCCATCTCTCTACTTACTTTACCCATCTGTTCTTGCACATTGTTCCCTTTCCATTAGCAGTCTAAAGGTATGGGTAATTCCAGGTCTGACCATTCCAAAATATCTGCCAGATCTTAGTCTTCTTCTAAGGTTTGCTCTCTGTTCAGACTGCTTTTTCTGTCTTTTATAATGCTTTGTAAATTTGAACTGGAAGCCAGACATGATATATTGGCTATTAGGAGCTGAAGTAATGAGACCTTTAATATGAGGTTTTATATTTATCTGGTTATACTTTAAGCTGTGCACTATTGTAGCTATAGATGCCAGAGGCTAAAATTTCCTGTTGTTCTTGTTTAGTCGTGAAGTCATGTCTGACTCTTGCGACTCTGTGGCCTGTAGCCCTCCAGGCTCCGCTGTCCATGGGATTCTCCAGGCACGAATACTGGAGTGGGTTGCCATTTCTTGTAGTTCCTAGCTCTTGTCCTCTCTGTTGTAGTCAGGTTTCCCTAAAGTCTCCTTTGTGAATAAGGTCTGAGCTATGCAGTAATCTTTAAATACCCCCCTCCCCCCTTATTATTCAGGACCAATATTGATGTGGTGCAAGTAGGCATTAGGGGATCATTCCATAGTCCTATGACTACGTCTATGTCTCAATTTTATTTTGTTTAGTTCCCCTGCCTAGAAGTGATTGGTTTTAGGTGTTTCCCTTCCTCCAGATCTGCTAAACTCTGTTAAAACTCAATTCAGGTAGGCTCTGATAAAACAGTTTGCCTTAAGGGAAATCTTTGTTAAGGAGAAAAAAAATATGCTCTAGGAATATTTCAGAATGGTTACTCTCCTACTCTTCTAGAAACTTGAGGTGATTTTTCTCTGATTTCTCAGTAAGAACCTGGGAAGGCTGCTGGAGGCTGCTGAAGAAAATTTTGGGGGCACCCCCAAGGTTGGGTCTCCAGCAGGTTTTACCTCTCAAGTTTGTCCATACTCACTCTCCAGCAATTAGTTAATTACCCATTAAGCATCTATAATGGATGCTGGCTCTAGCTGCAACTCCTTCTCTCAGTAAGCTGTAGTTCTCTGTATCTGCCTGTTTCACCAGATTCAGGTATTGTGGTTTACTCCATGATCTCATTTCTCTGCTACATCTAAGAAGAGTTGCTGATTTTCAGATTGTTCAGTTCTTTCCTTGTTGTGAGGATGGGAGTGGCAACTTCCAAGTTTTTTACATGTTGAACTGGAAGCTATCCCTATTACTTGAAATTGCTTGAAATTCCCTGTCTGTTCTTTGCAACCTACAAAGTATCAACAAACATCATGTTAGGCTTGATTAAGGGCCTTATTTTCTTTTTCTCTTTTTTAATAAGTTGATCAGACATGATCCTTCTTACCATATTTGAAAATTCTCTTATTCGATGTCCAAAAGCTTGTCTTTATTCAGTATGAGCTAAAGCAAATTACTTGACTAATTTCTTTCTCAATTTCTTCATTAGAAAGATAGAGGGAGAGACAGAAAGAGAAAGAGTTATCTAGTATATAATCAGGTAACTCTGGCAAGATGGCAGAGTAGAAGGACTTGCACTCATCTTCTCCTGTG
Source organism: Muntiacus reevesi (assembly GCF_963930625.1). Classification (NCBI taxonomy): domain Eukaryota; kingdom Metazoa; phylum Chordata; class Mammalia; order Artiodactyla; family Cervidae; genus Muntiacus; species Muntiacus reevesi. The sequence continues at coordinate 2,828,793 of NC_089259.1, forward strand.
AGAACTTCAAAATTACAAATTGCTGCTAAGCAACTATTGCCAGGAGAATGTTGGATCCCACCAAAGAAACATACCCCACGTCCAAGGGCAAAGGAGAAGCCCCAGCAAGATGGTAGGAGGGCCAAAATCGTGTTTAGAATCAAACCCCATACCCACCAGAGATGCTCAGAGGGCTCAAACAAAGCCTTGTGTGCACCAGGACCCAGAAATCCCGTAGAGACTGATCCGACCTGTGCTTGAGTCTCCTGCAGAGGTACAGGTTGGCAGTGGACTGTTGCAGGGTAAGGGGCTCTGGGCGCAGCGACTTGGGCACACAGCCTGTGGCATAAGCCCTCTTGGAGGTCGCCATTAACCCCACCATAGAGCCGCAGAGCAGACGACCCATTTTACCAAAGAAATTCTTGCACTGTTAAGAAAGTTCTAGGACCTACAACAGATTTCCCAACCTGGAGATCTGGCAAAGGGACTGAGAACTCCCAGAGAACTTGACTTTGGAGGCCAGTGGGATTTGATCACAGAACTTACACATGATTGGGAAAACAGACTCTTGGTGGGCACAAACAAAACCTTGTGTGCACCAGGACCCAGGAGAAAGGAGCAGTGACCCCACAAGAGACTGGCCCAGACTTGTCTGTGGGTGTCCAGGAGTCTCAGGTGGAGGTGTGGGTCAGCGGTGGCCTGCTGCAGGGTCCGGGGCACTGAGTGTGGCAGTGTATACATGGGACTTTTTGAAAGAGGTCACCATTATCTTCATTACCTCCAACATAGTTTGGTCACAGGTCAAACAACAAGGAGGGAACAGAGTCCCACCCATCAACAGAAAATTGGGTTAAAGATTTACTGAGCACAGCCCTGCCCATCAGAACAAGACCAAGTTTCCCCCACAGTCAGTCTCTCCCATCAGGAAGCTTATATAAGCCTCTTATCCTTATCCATCAGAGGGCAGACAGAATGAAAACCACAATCACAGAAAGGTAATCAAACTGATCACATGGACCACAGCCTTGTCTAACTCAGTGAAACTATGAGCCATGCTGTGTAGGGCTACCCAAGAAGAGTGATGGAGAGTTCTGACAAAACTGGAGAAGGCAATGGCAAACCACTTCAGTATTCTTGTCTTGAGAACCCCATGAACAGTATGAAAATGCAAAAAGATAGGGCACTGAAAGATGAACTCCCCAGTTCAGTAGGTGCCCAAGATGCTCCTGGAGATCAGTGGATAAATTACTCCAGAAAGAATGAAGGGATGGAGCCAAAGCAAAAACAGCACCCAGTTGCGGATGGGACTGGTAATGAAAGTAAAGTTTGATGCTGTAAAGAACAATATTGAATAGGAACCTGGAATGTCAGGTCCGTAAATCAAGGTAAATTGGAAGTGGTCAAACAGAGATGGCAAGACTGAACATCAACATTTTAGGAATCAGTGAACTAAAATGCACTGGAATGGGTGAATTTAACTCAGATGACCATTATATCTACCACTGCAGGTAAGAATTCCTTAGAAGAAATGGAGTAGCCCTCATAGAAATGAAAAGAGTCTGAAATGCAGTACTTGGGTGAAATCTCAAATATGACAGAATGATCTCTGTTTGTTTCCAAGGCAAACAGTTCAATATCACAATAATCCAAGTCTATGCCCTCACCAGTAATGCTGAAGAAGCTGAAACTGAGTGGTTCTATGAAGACGTACAAGACCTTAGAACTAGCACCAAAAAAAAAAAAAAAAAAAAAAAAAAAAAGTCCTTTTCATCATAGGGGACTGGAATGCAAAAGTAGGAAGTGAAAAAATACCTGGAGTAACAGGCAAATTTGGCCTCAGAGTACAGAATGAAGCAGGGTAAAAGCTAATAGAGTTTTGCCAAGAGAATGCCCTGGTCATAGCAAACACCCACTTCCAACAACACAGGAGAAGACTCTACACATGGACATCACCAGATGGTCAACACCAAAATTAGATTGATTATATACTTTGCATGCAAAGACAGAGAAGCTGTATACAGTCAGCAAAAACAAGACTGGGAGCTGACTGTGGCTCAGATCATGAACTCCTTAGTGCAAAATTCAGACTTAAATTGAAGAAAGTAGAGAAAACCACTAGACCTATGGCCTAAATCAAATCCCTTATGACTATACAGTGGAGATTCAAGGGATTAGATCTGATAGACAGAGTGCCTGAAGAACTATGGATGGAGGTTTGTGACATTGTACAGGAAGCAGGGCCCAAGGAAAAAAAGTGCAAAATGGCAAAACGGTTGTCTGAGGAGACCTTGCAAATAGCTGTGTAAAGAAGAGAAGTGAAAGGCAAAGGAAAGATACCCACATTTGAATGCAGAGGCCCAAGAATAGCAAGGAGATATAAGAAAGCCTTCCTCAGGGACCAGTGCAAAGAAATAGAGAAAAACAATAGAATGGGAAAGACTAGAGATCTCTTCAAGAAAATTAGAGATACCAAGGGAACACTCCACGCAAAGATGGGCACAATAAAGGACAGAAATGATATGGACCTAACAGAAGCAGAAGATACTAAGAAGAGGTGACAAGAATACACAAAAGAACTATACAAAAAGATCTTCATGAACCCAAAAACTACGATGGTGTATTTACCCAGCTAGAGCCAGACATCGTGGAATGCAAAGTCAAGTGGGCTTTAGGAAGCATCACTATGAACAAAGCTAGTGGAGGTGATGGAACTCCAGTTGAGAAATTTCAAATCTTAAAATATGATGTTGTTAAAGTGTTGCACATAATGTGCAGCAAATCTGGAAAACTCAGTAGTGGCCACAGGGCTGGAAAAGGTCAGTTTTCACTCCAATCCCAAAGGAGGGGAATGCCAAAGAATGTTCAACCTACTGCACAGTTGCACTCATCTCACACTCCAGCAAAGCAATGCTCAAAATCCTTCAAGTCAGGCTTCAACATTATGTGACTTATGAACTTCCAGATGTTCAAGCTAGATTTAGAAAAGGCAGAGAAACCAGAGATCAAATTTTAAACATCTGTTGGATCACAGGAAAAGCAAGGGAGTTCCAGAAAAGCATCTACCTCTGCTTTATTGACTATGCCAAAGCCTTTGACTGTGTGGATCACAAAAAATGTGGAAAATTTTGAAAGAGATGGGAATACCAGACCACCTGACCTGTCTCCTGACCTCCTGTATGCAGGTCAAGAATCAACAATTAGAACTGGATGTGGAACAACAGACTGGTTTCAAATTGGGAAAGGAATATTTTAAGGCTGTATATTGTCACCCTGTTTATTTAACTTGTACGCAGAGTACATCATGAGAAACGCTGGGCTGGAAGAAGCACAAGCTGGAATCAAGATTGCCAGGAGAAATATCAATAACCTCAGTATGCAGATGACAGAAAGTGAAGAAGAACTAAAAAACCTCTTGATGAAAGTAAAAGAGAAGAGTGAAAAAGCTAGCATAAAACTCAACATTCAGGAAACTAAGACCATGGCATCTGGTCCCATTACTTCATGGCAACATGGAAAGATGGAGAAACAATGAAAACAGTGAGAGACCTTATTTTTTGGGCTCCAAAATCACTGCAGATGGTGATTGCAGCCATGAAATTAAAAGACGCTTACTCCTTGGAAGGAAAGTTATGACCAACCTAGACAGCATATTAAAAAACAGAGACATTACTTTGCTGACAAAGGTCCATCTAGTCAAAGCTCTGATTTATCCAGTAGTCATGTGTGGCTGTGAGAGTTGGACCAGTAATTAAACTAAGTGCCCAAGAACTGATGCTTTTGAACTGTGGTGTTGGAGAAGACTCTTGAGAGTCCCTTGGACTGCAAGGAGATCCAACCAGTCCATCCTAAAGGAGATCAGTCCTAGGTGTTCATTGGAAGGACTGATACTGAACCTCCAATATTTTAGCCACCTGATATGAAAAACTGACTCATTGGAAAAGACTCTGATGCTGGAAAAGATTGAAGGCAGGAGAAGGGGTGACAGAGGATGAGATGGCTGGATGGCATAACTGACTCAATGGACATGAGTTTGAGTAAACTCCTGGAGTTGGCAATGGACAGGAAAGCCTGACATGTTGTGGTCCATGGGATCACAAAGAGTCAGACATGACTGAGTGACTGAAGTGAACTGAACTAAATCAGACCACTATTGAAGAATACTGAGAGAGAGACAAAAAGAGAAAGGGAGAGAGTTATCTAGTATATAATCTGATAACTATAGAAGAACACTGCTAGGAATTCAAGCATGGAGGGAAACTGAAAAACATGGAGTGCTATATAGATTTAAATAATATAATCTTGCATGCCCTTTTTTGAATATTTTGCAGCACCTTTATGCAATATACTTTGGAAAAAAGCATTCCAAAGTGATATATTTTAGTGTCATTTTCTTCCTTTAAATTCATCTCCTCACCTCTCATTTTCAGATGTGCCATTATTTCAGATAAGTCTCTCATGCCTACAATTTTATAGGAATAATTTATGGGCAGGTATGCTCTTGAGAAAGTATTTTCTTATTATCGGTTTTGACAATAGACTTGTTATATAAAGGGAGTCTTTGAAATAGGAAGTATAATATCAATCGTCATTTTAACAGTGCATTTACATACTACAATAGGGACTCCATCACTTTCTTTGTATTTTGGTTTGTTTCATTCATTTTCACTGCCTACAGTCTGTTAACACCTCTTCCTTGTACTGATGTAATTTTTTTTTCGTGAACTTAGCAAATGTTGTCTCTCTGTGCATTAATAAAATGCTGGATGAAGAGGATCAACTTACTAATTCAAGTTTATACAGAATAAAACACTTGTCCTTGAATTTACATCATCATTATTGCTTTGCAGGATCTTCAAAGAGAGAAAAAAATCCTGGAATAGCAATGTTTCTGTTTTTCTTTTTATTTATCTAGCCACAAAGTCACCTTGAAAGATCAGCTATCACACAGTCCTGAAGACCTTATTTTTCTGTTTATTTATTTTATGCTGGGGGTGGGGAAAGATGTGTGTAAAGAAAAATAATTAGGTATGACAAGTTATTTGACAGTTTGCTAAGGCAAATTAACCTTCTGTTAAGACTGGCTGGATGCGAACGTCTCGTTTTACTCCAGTCTGACAATAAAGTCTCAGTTTGCGGGACTTTCCTAAAGACTGTGAAGTTTGGAAGATGGCAGTGGTGGGCAGCGAAGACACTTCTGTTCTATTCTGAGCTCTGTGAAGCTTTCCATGAACAATGCAATGTTTTTGCTTGGTTTAGAATCTGTCTATTGATGTGTTCATCTCTGAGCTGTCTCCAGAGGGCATGAGTACTTTGGGCAAGAAAGCCGCTTTTCCTTTCTCATTTAATGGTTGAAGAAACTAATGCACAGTGAAATGAAGTGGCCAAGTTGGGGCAGTAAAACTGAGATCAACATTCACTGTGTGCACCTTTGAGTCCTGTCCTTCTGTCGTTAGCTACTGTCTTAGTCTGATTGGGCTGCTGTACCACAGGCTGGCTTATATGGAGAAGGCGATGGCACCCCACCCAGTCCTCTTGCCTGGAAAATCCCATGGACGGAGGAGCCTGGTGGACTGCAGTCCATGGGGTCACTAAGAGTCGGACACGACTGAGCGACTTCACTTTCACTTTTCACTTTCATGCATTGGAGAAGGAAATGGCAACCCACTCCAGTGTTCTTGCCTGGAGAATCTCAGGGATGGTGTGGGGGGTGGGTGGAGCCTGGTGAGCTGTGGTCTGTGGGGTCGCACAGAGTCGGACATGACTGAAGCGACTTAGCAGCAGCAGCAGCAGCAGAGTGGCTTATACAGTTTTGGGAACTGGAAACCCAAAATCAAGTTGCCCACATGGTCGCCTTCTGGTGAAAATTCTCACCCTGGTTCATAGACGGCATTCTCGCTGTGTTCGCACATAGTAGAGCGGTTAGGGGCCTTACTGAAGCCTCTTTTATAAAGCACTAGTGAGCCGACTCTTTGGAAAAGACCTTGATGCGGGGAAGGATTGAAGGCAGGAGGAGGAGGGGATGGCAGAGGACGAGTTGGTTGGATGGCATCACTGGCTCAATGGACATGGTTTGAGCAAGCTCCAGGAGATGGTGAAGGACAGGGAGGTCTGGCATTGCTGCAGTCCATGGGGTCACAAAGAGTCAGACAGGACTGAGCGACTGAACGACCACAATCCGCTTAAGTGAGGGCTTCACCCTCATGACCTAAGGACCCCCTCTGCCCTCAGAGACCCCTTCTTCTAAAACCATCCCACTAGGCATTAGGATTTCAGCATACAAATTTAGGGGAGCATGAACATTCAAACCACAGTAGTCATTTTACTTGTGGTGTTCTTGAGTTCAGATTTAACATTTTTTCCCCTAGAATTCTAGGACTCTTTGGCTTTCTCTTAAGGTACATGCTACAGTATAGATTATGTATTAGGTATTTATGTATGTCTTACCTTCTCTCCTTGGCTGCAGCATCTGTAAAGACAGAAGAAACCTATCCTTTCTCTCTTGCCTGTAAAATGTCAATACCAACTCAGAAAGCTGATAATAAAAATAAGTTGCCATCCACATAATAATTGCATAATTTAAGCAATTGTTTCTAATATGCCATAAGAATGAAAGTCCCAAGTGGTATCCCGCTAATACATCTTAATGTCTTTATTTTTTAAGAGAAGGAAAAATAGATACATGTTGAAGTGGAAGCCAATTAAGGACATGAATAAGCTTGTAGACAGAGCTCATCTTTCCCTCCTGTGCTATGAGCCGGGAATTTCTGGGGCCAGAAGAAAATAATTTTTTTGGATGCATATGATTCAAAAACAAATCTTTTCTACATTTTGTAGAGAATAGAATGATTCCCAGGGATTGCAGAGGCTTTATCTCAACTTTGAGCATGCATTGCTTCACCTGTTACTTAACCTAACTCTCTCTAGGCACATCTGTCTCTCAAGCCCACAGTATAAACTTCAACTAACCCAACTCTCACCTTCTGCAGATCCCATCCCAGCTCACACTTATCTGGTGAAAAACTGACATCACCATTGTGGTCATCATCAGTTTTCTTTTTTTCCAGCAGGTCAGCCTCTGACCTTTCCCCTCCCTGACAGCCAGCCTGGTTTGAGGGATTTAAAGTTTAAACTGTATTTTATCTTTGTGCCTTCCTGATACTGGTAATAGGATAGGTTGACTAGAAGACAGATTGTGAGTGGGAAACTATGTTTCTCCTAAACTGTGAACCTGGCTTTTTTACTTTTAAAAATCTAGCCTGAAAAATGGGTCTGCCCCTTGGTACAGGGTACCTGCAGTTCCTGATTATTTTCATTTTGCCTCTTTGACATAACACCACTTGTAGAAACAGAGAAAAGCAGCAGACATTACTTAAGGGATGTCTGCCCTTAGGTTTCCCATAGATCAATTCCAGATTAAATTTACAATGCCATTGCTAGTTGGTCAAATTTCAGTTTCATTTTTTAAAATGAGCAGAAATAAATTTTAGGTTACACTTAATTTGCCTATTATTACATTTTGTGAGCTCAATATATTTGATTTTAACAGGTAATCAATTGAAGTTAACAGGTAACCAACTGAATTAAATATTACCACACAGATGGTAAAAACCTCATGGTATCCCCAAAGTTTGGCATGTGGGGTCTGTTTGATTCAATTGAGTAGAAATAGACTTTGTTTAGTGGAGAAACTCACAACAGTATTCCACATCAATATCATTTATGCCTGTTGAGAAATCCAAAATCCACAGAGCAGAAATTTTTGGAGATCACTGGAGTGTGTATGAAAGGTGAAAGGATAGGTGATATTACCATGAAGATGTACCAAATGTCATATGGCCCCATGTAAAAAAAAAAAAAGGTGACTTATATCTGATGTAAGTCAAATAAGTTGCATGTATACAACACATAGTAAGAAGGGAAATTTAAAAAATTGGGGAGCTGTATAATGGGAGTCTCATTCAGCAAATAGTAAAACTTCTTTACTTGCTTTTGTCTCAAAATGTATCTCCCAGAGTTATTGAAAGCAACTGGGAATAATGATTACTTTGTATTTGAGTAACAAAGAGACAGTATTTGGCAAAATTGAAATTGTTATATAACTACAAGGACGTGACCATATCCCTTCAAGGTATATGATTCCAAGGAAAGGAAAGAGTTGTCATTGCATATTCCCTGAATACTGGGAAAGTAGATTTCAATATGTTCAGAAACATGGTCAGCACGATTTTGTGGCATGAAAATTCAGAGGGACAGCTGTCTCAAGAAGAACGTGATAACTGAAGGCTTATCATTTAGAATAGGGATTGGTTATACTGAACATGGCTTTAAAGATGAATGCTGGAATGGGTGGATGGGAGCTAAAGGAAAACAGATTTTCAGCTCAATGTAAGAAACAGCATTCTAACTTTCAGAACTGTCCAAAGATAAAAATGGGCTAGCGTGGGAAGCAGATTCATCACTTGATCTAGCCAAGCATAAGCTGTATGACTTCTTACTTAAATATCTAGACAAGAGTTGATCATCAGACAGGTATTGATTGGACTAGGTGATTTATACTTTTCAATACTACATGTGCCAATTATTGGCAAAAACAGTTGCTATGACACAGCTCAACTATTTATCTCTACATTGGATAACAGTGCTCTCATAATAAGCCTCTATTTAAATTGTGCACCAGTTTCTTCCCATTCTGTTAATGATTACTCAAACTGTCAATTAAAACTTCTGATTGCTTTCTTTCTCCAAAGTACACATATTTAGATTCTACCATTTCAGCTATACACTCTTCATCCGATGGGGTACAACACTGAAATTGTATTGGCTACTGACCTCACTATAGTCACTTATGGTGGTTTAGTGGCTAAGTTGTGTCTGACTCTTGCAACCCCATGGGATGTAGTCCACCAGGCTCCTCTGTCCATGGGATTTCCCCAGCAAGAATATTGGAGCGGGTTGTCATTTGCTTCTCCAAGGGATCTTTCCAACTGAATAATCAAACCTGGGTCTCCTGCATTGCAGGCAGATTCTTTACTGACTGAGCTATGAGGGAAGCCCTATAGTCACTTAAACAGGATGGAAATTTGTTTTTCTCCTACACAAATCAAGTCTGGAGATAGACACTGTTATGAAAACTCTAGAAAATCATCAGTTCCTTATATCTTTGTTTATCATCCTCAAAATCACAAGATAACTCGTGGAGCTCCAATAATCATATTTTTATTGCAGGGGTGAATACAAGAGCAAGGGGCAAGGCAGTTCCCCTGGAGATCTCTTACATCTCAATGACCATGTCTATTTACAACTCTGATTGGGAAATAACATTTTTCAGCTAAGCACATTTCCCAGGGCTCTCTTATTAAACATGAAAGGGAGAAAAGCAACTTCAAATCATTGCCAATGGCATCTTATTTCACATTTTCATAGTTGGGCAAGCAATGGCTTTTTCTTTGTACAAATACAATTTTCAGTGACATATGTGCTAAGTTGCTTCAGCCGTGTCTGACTTTTTGTGACCCCCACGGACTGGAGGCCACCAGGTGCCTCTGTCCATGGGATTCTCCAGGCAAGAATACTGGAGTGGCTTGCTATGCCCTCCTCTGGGAATCTTCCCCACCTAGGGAGCAAACCCAGAGTCTCTTGTGTATCCTGCATTGATTGGGAGACAGGTTCGTTACCAGAGGCCCAAATTCCTCAGCGCCAGGACACCGAAGGACACTGCGTCAACACCTCCAGTGGGCAGGGAGAGGCTATACACTCAGGCAGTGTGTTGAGGACCAAGGCAGTACCAGTCTTGCATTCTTTCTTCAGTTCAGTTCAGTCCCTCAGTCGTGTCTGACTCTGCCATCCCATGGACTACAGCACATCAGGCTTCCCTGTTCATCACCAACTCCTGGAACTTGCTCAAACTTTTGTCCATCAAATTGGTGATGCCATGCAACCATCTCATCCTCTGTCATCCCCTTCTCCTCCTGCCTTCAATCTTTCCCAGCAGCAGTGTCTTTTCCAATGAGTCACTTCTTTGCATCAGGTGGCCAAAGTATTGGAGCTTCAGCTTCAGCATCAGGCCTTCCAATGAATATTCAGGACTAATTTCAGTGACATGTAGCCAAGGTCTAAAAGATTTGTACATGTCCTGATCAGATTAATAACTGGGCATCCTTTTAAAACTTATTATTTTTAAATGTGTCCAGCAAGTATTTAGAAAAGATGCTAAACCCTTACTGAGAAAGAGGAGACAAGAAGTGCAGCTTGTAGGTGAACCCAGGTTTTCTTCTATAGACCTGAAAAATCAGCTCTGCCCCCTAATTTTTTTTTACCTCTATTATCAACAGAAAAGACCTATAAGTAATATAACATACCCTTCTTTAGTATCTAAGCTTCCTAATCAGCCTTTAGAATTTATCAAGGTATTCATTCCTTTATCCGGTAATCTAACAACTCGGGGCTTCCCTGATGACTCAGATGGTAAAGAATCTGCCTGCAATGTGGCCAAAGAGGAAACGAGTCTCAGACTCTCAGAGTGGATGTGTTTGGTGGTGAAAGTGAAACCTGATGCTGCAAGGAACAATATTGCATACGAATCTGGAAAGTTAGCTCCATGAATCAAGTAAATTGGATGTGGTAAGATTGAACATTGACATCTTAAGAATCAGTAAACTAAGGTGGCTGGAAAAGGGTGGATTTAATTCAGATGACCATTTTATCTACTAGTGTGGGCAACAATCCCTTAGAAGAAATGGAGTAACCCTCACAGACAATAAAAGAGTCCAAAATGCAGTATTTGGGTACAACTTCTAAAGCAACAGAGTGATCTTGATTCATTTCCAAGGCAAACCATTCAACACCAGAGTAATCCAAGTCTATGCCCCAACCACTGATGCCAAAGATGCTGAAGCTGATTGGTTCTATGAAGACCTACAAGACCGGCTAGAGTGAATTTCCTTTTCATCACAGGGGATTGGATTGCAAAAGTAGGATGTTGAGAGATACTTGGACTAACAGGCACGGTTGGCCCTGGAGTACAGAATGAAGCAGAGCCAAGGCTAACAGAATTCTGTCAAGAGGACATGCTGATCATAGCAGACATACTTTTCCAACAACCTAAGAGATGACTCTACACATAGACATCACCATATGCTCAATACGAAAATCAGATTGATGATGTTATTTGCAACCAAAGATGGAGAAGCTCTAAACAGTCAGCAAAACAACACCTGGAGCTGACTGTGGTTAGATTATGGGTTCCTTATACAAAATTCAAACTTAAACTGAAGCAAGTAGGGAAAACCACTAGGCCATTCAGGCATGACCTAAATCAAGTCCCTTATGATTATATAGTGGAGACGGCAAATACATTCAAAGAATTAGATCTGATGAACAGAGTGCCTGGAGAGCTAAGGATGGAAGTTCAAATCACTGCACAGGAGGCAGCGACCGAAACCATCCCAAAGGAAAAGAAATGCAAGAAGGCTGAGGGGTTGTCTGAAGAGACTTTACAATAGCTGAGGAAAGAGGAGAAGTGAAAGACAACAGAGAGAAGAAAAGACACACTCAGCTGAATGCAGAGTTCCAGAGAATAGCAAGGGGACATAAGAAAGGCTTCTTAAATGAACAATGCAAAGAAATAGAGGAAAATAATAGAATGCCAAAGTCTAGAGATCTCTTCAAAAAACTGGATATATCAAGGGAAAATTTCATGCAAGGATGGGCACAATAAAGGACAGAAACAGTAAAGACCCAACAGAAACAAAAGAGATTAAGAAGAGGTGGTAAGAACACACAGAAGAACTAAACAATAAAATTTTTAATGACTTGCATAAACACGATGGTGTGAGCACTCACCTAGAGATGGACGTCACAGAATGTGAAGTGAAGTGGGCCTTAAAAAGCATTACTACAAACAAAGCCAGTGGAGGTGATGGAATTCCAGCTGAGTGATTTCAAAACCTAAAAGATAGTGATGTTAAAGTGCTGCACTCAATATGTCGGCAAATATGGAAAACTCAGCAGTGGCCACAGGACTGAAAAAGGTCAGTTTTTATTCCAATCTAAAAGGGCAATGCCAAAGAATGTTCAAATTACTGTATGCTTGTACTCATTTCACACACTAGCAAGGTTATACTCAAATCCTTCAAGCTAGGTTCCAGCAGTATGTGCACCTAGAACTTCTTGATGTATAAGCTGGGATTTGAAGAGGCAGAGGAGCCAGAGATCAAATGCCAATGTTAGTTGAATCATAGAGAAAGCAAAGGGATTCCAGAAGAACATCTATTTCTGTTTCATTTACTACACTAAAGCTTTTGACTGTGTGGATCACAACAAATTGTGGAAAATTCTTAAAGAGATGGGGGTACCAGACCACCATATTTGTTTTCTGAGGAACTTGTATGTGGGTTAAGAAGCAACAGTTAGAGCTGGACATGAAACTACTGACTATTTCCAAACTGGGAAAGGAGTACAACAAGGCTGTATATTGTCACCTTATTTATTTATCTTTTATGCAGAGTACATCATGTGAAATGCTGGACTGGAGGAATCAGAAGCTGAAATCAAGTTGGATGGGAGAAATATCAGCAACCTCAGGTATGCAGAATGTGGAGAGGATCTAATGATGATGAGGATGATCCTTGATGAGGATGAAAGAGGAGAGTGAAAAAGCAGACTTGAAACTCAGCATTCAAAAAATTAAGATCATGGCATCTGGTCCCATCACTTCCTGGCAAATAGATGGGTAAAAAGTGGAAGCAGTGACAGATTTTATTTTCTTGGACTCTTAAATTACTGTGGATGGTGACTGTAGCCACAAAATTAAAAGACGCTTGTTCCTTTGAAGGAAGACTATAACAAAGCTGGACAGCTTTTAAAAACCAGACATCACTTTACCAACAAGTGTCCATGTAATCAGAGCTAAAGTTTTTCCAGTAGTCGTGTACTGATGTGAAAGTTAGACAATAAAGAAGGCTAGATGCCAAATAATTGATGCTTTTGAACTGTGGCATTGGAGAAGACTCTTGAGAGTCCCTTGAACTGCAAGGAAATCCAATCAGTAAATCCTGAAGAAAATCAATGCTGAATATTCATTGGAAACACTGATGCTGAAGCTGGAGCTTCAATACTTCAGTTATCTGATGCAAAGAGCCAATTCATTGGAAATGGCTCTGATGCTGGGGAACATTGAAGGCAAAAAGAGAAAGGGGCCACAGAGGAGGAGATGATTAGATAGCATCACAAAGTCAACAGAGTTAAATCTGAGCAAACTCCTGGATAGTGGAAAACAGAGGATCCTGGCATGCTCTAGTCTCTGGGGTCCCAAAGATTTGGACATGACTTAGTGACTGAATGACAACATTGTGCTAATTTCTACTGCACAGCAAAGTGATTCAGTTATATATACAATATACATATATATTCTTTTTCATATTCTTTTCCATTATGATTACTACAGGATATTGAATACAGTTCCCTGTGTTTTGCAGTAAGACCTTGTTGTTTGTACGTTCTATATATAACAGTTTGCATCGCTTATCCCAAACTCCCAAACCATTTCTCCCCACCACCTCGCCACACTGGCAACCACAAGTTTGTTCTCTGTATCTGTGAGCCTGTTTCTGTTCTATAGATAAGTTCATTCGTGTTGTACTTTGGATTCCACATATAAGTGATAGCATATGGTCTTTGTCTGACTTACATCACTTACTATGATAATCTCCAGGTCCGTGCATGCTGCTGTAAATGACACAGGCTATTCCTTTTTATGGATGGGTGGGGCCCCATTGCACATATGCACTGTGTCTTCTCTACCCAGCTTGTTTCTGTGTCTTGGTTAAATGGTGTGGGCCTAGCAGCAGCATCACCTAGAGCCAGATGTCCTGGAGTGCAACGTCAAGTGGGCCTTAGGAAACATCCCTATGAACAAAGTTAGTGGAGGTGATGGAATTCCACTGAGCTATTTCAAATTCTAAAAGACAGTGCTGTTAAAGTGCTGCACTCCATATGTCAACAAATTTGGAAAACTCGGCAGTGGCCACAGGACTGGAAAAGGTCAGTTTTCATTCCAGTCCCAAAGAAAGGAAATGCCAAAGACTGTCCAAGCTACCACACAAATGCAGTCATTTCACACATTAGTAAAGCAATGCTCAAAATTCTCCAAGCTAGGGTTCTACATTACATGAACTGAGAACTTCCAGATGTTCAAGTTGGATTTAGAAAAAGCAGAGAGGGGGGATCAGGACGGGGAACACATGTAAATCCATGGCTGATTCATGTCAATGTATGGCAACAACCACTACAGTATTGTAAAGTAATTAGCCTCCAACTAATAAAAATAAAGGAATAAAAAAGAAAAAGCAGAGGAACCAGAGATCAAATTGCTAACATCCACTGGATTATAGAAAAAGCAAAGAAATTACAGAAAAACATCTACTTCTGCTTCATTGACTATATCAAAGCCTTTGACTGTGTGGATCACAAAAAACTGTGGAAAATTCTTCAAGAGATGGGAATACCTGCCTCCTGAGAAATCTGTATGCAGGTCAGGAAGCAACAGTTAGAACTGAACATGAAACAATGGACCAGTTCCTTATTGGGAAAGGAGTATGTCCAGGCTGTATGTTGTCACCCTGCTTATGTAACCTATATGCAGAGTACATCATGTGAAATGCTGGGCTGGATGAAGAACAAACTGGAATTAAGATTGCTAGGAGAAATATCAATAACCTCAGATATGCAGATAACACTACACTTATGGCACAAAGTGAAGAGAAACCAAAGAGCCTCTTGATGAAGGTGAACAAAGAGAGTGAAAAAGCTGGCTTAAAACACAGTATTCAAAAAAAGAAGATCCTGGTATCTGATCCCATTAGTTCATGTCAAATAGAGAGAAACAATGGAAAATGTGACAGACTTTCTTTGTTTGGGCTCTAAAATCACAGCAGATGGTGACTATAGGCATAAAATTAAAAGATCCTTGCTTCTTGGAAGAAAAACTATGACCAATCTAGACAGCATATTAAAAAGCATAGGCATTACTTTGTCAACAAAGTTTTGTCTAGTCAAGGCTATGGTTTTTCCAGTAGTCATGTATAGATGTGAGAGTTGGACTATAAGGAAAGTTGAGCACTGAAGAATTGATGCTTTGAACTGTGGTGTTGGAGAAGACTCTTGAGAGCCTGTTGGACTGCAAGGAGATCAAACCAGTCAGTCCAAAGGAAATCAGTCCTGAAATTCATTGGAAGGACTGATGTTGAAGCTGAAACTCCACTACTTTGGCCACCTGATGTGAAGAGGTGACTCACTGTAAAGACCCTGAAGCTGGGAAAGATTGATGGCAGGAGGAGAAGGGGACGACAGAGGATGAGATGGTTGGGTGACGTCACCGACTCAATGGACATGAGTTGTTTTGGGAGATGGTGAAGGACAGGGAAGCCTGGTGTGTTGCAGTCAATGGGGTTGCAAAGAGTTGGATACAACTGAGTGACTGAAAAACAACAACAAATGTCTTGGTTATTGTAAATAACACTGCTGTGAACATAGGGGAGCATATATCTTTTCGAATTATAATTTTGTCTGGAGCTATGACGAAGAATGGGATTGTTGGATCATATGGCAACTGTATTTTTAGTTTTTTGTGGCACCTCCATACAGTTTTCCATAGTGGTTACACAAATTTAAATTCCCACCAACAGTGTAGGAGAAAACCTCACTCTTAACCATTACACACACAAATTTAAGTACTTGCTGAGTTGAATTCCTTCAGAGAATATTTGGATTATACTTATTTAAAAGTTGCCTATTAGCCTAAAAACAGAAAAGATTTGATATGTATATGACATATTCTTTTTTTACCCACATATTATTGCAATGATCTGTTGTTTAGATGAAAGCAAAAGATGTAGTTGGCATCTCTTCCTTACTCTTTAGGAAGGTCAAACGGTTCCTGGGAAAAAAAGAACTGTCTAACCTTAGGCTGATCTAGGAAAAATTACAGATGATTAGAGTTAGTAGAGAGAGCAGGCTTTAAATGGGACAGTGTGGACATCAGAAACACTGAGGTGAACTTGAAAGGGAAGAAGATGGGAAAGTGGAAATAGCATGAATTTGGTGACAGCAGATCAGAGTTATTTACTGGCTGTAAAAATATAATGTTGTCTTTATGAGTATCCGTTTCTTCATATTCAATGCAGATACTAGCATTTGATTATAGCCACATCGTGAGGGCCGGGAATAATATGCTTTGTATATTTTCACTTAATTGACCTGTGGTGGGGGTTCAGTATCAGGTGGAATTCCAGTTAATATATATAGAAGGAACTAGGGAAATAGAAACTCATTTTTATATTAAGACTACAGTAATAATTGTTGTAGAAAAGATCTACTGATGGATGTTAAAATTCATGGACAAAAGTCTGAGGAGAAACAGGATTTGTGTAGTTTCAAAATATCAATGTATTTGTTAACTACTAAGCAGACATAGTAACCTTACAGTGGGGAAATACAATAGATATGACTTTAACCAAGTTATCCAAGGAAACATCACCAGGAAAAAGGCAATGGATATCATGAGCTCTTTAATACAATGTCTTGAAAGGATCCATCACTTCTGGGTATTCTTATAAAAATCATCACTTTATTCTGATCATGAGAAAACAGATCCAGGCAAAATTCAAGTTGAAAGAGAGTCTACAAAATAACTGATTAGTACTCTTCAGAAGGCTCAAGGTTGTGGAAGAGAAGGGAAGTCAGAAAATCACAAGTTGGATAGAACTAAGAAGTAATACAGGGAAATGCAGTCCGAATTAAAAAAAAAAGAAAGACATGAATGGAATAACTCCTAAGATTCTAATAAGATCTGTAACTTAGTTACTAGTATTGTACCAATGCTAATTTGGCTGTAATCATTGTCCTGGGTAAGGGGTTAATGTCACAGGAAGCAGGTGAGGAATATATGAGAACCCACTGTACTGTTTTTGCAACTCTCCGTAAGCCTAAAATTAGCTCAAAATCAAAAGTTAAAAAATCTCCAGTGATTCTAAAGTGTAATCATGATTGAGAATCTCTGGATTAGAATGCAGTACATCCTTAACAAATGATAGCTATTACCCAACCTTGCTAAATGTCATGCATGACCAATCAGTTCGGCAGTTCACGAGCGTGATTCATTTTATATGTTTGTCTGACCTGGATTTGTCTTTCCAGATACTGATGGTAGAATATGTTCAAATATGACATAGTCTTAAAAAATAGAAGTCATCAAAAAGAGCTTTGTATTATTCAGCTTTAGAAATTGTGTTTTTCCTAGATGATATGAGAACGCTTCCTATTTCCCTGTCAAAGTTTTCACATTAAAATGTGAGTGACTTTCACCCCTACACAGCACTTGTTTTAAAGCCTGACTCCTTTCATTTCTCTCTAATTTTGTGATTCTTGATAAATAGGATGGGGAGTCTCTTTAAGTTTAACTTTGCATAGGAAAAAAAATATAGTATTTGTTACTCATTGAACATTATCTAGGACAGAACAATTATTTTGGTTTGATTAGCAAGGAAGGAAGGAAGGAAGGAAGAGGAATTAGGAAGGACAGTTCTATTTATTTTCTGGACCAAATTTGGAAATTCAGGCTGTTTCTTTTAAGTAGAAAATATTAGGTAAAGCATAAATATTTTCTTCAGCATTTATCACCCACAAGAGACTTTAGGAAGGAAGGAGACTAGAATAGTTATTTACTTCTATGTAGAGTTTTAAAACAATTACTTGTGTGGCAAGACCGCTCAATTTTTTTTTTTTTTTAAATTTTATTTTATTAGCTGGAGGCCAATTACTTCACAACATTTCAGTGGGTTTTGTCATACATTGACACGAATCAGCCATTGAGTTACACGTATTCCCCATCCCGATCCCCCCTCCCACCTCCCTCTCCACCCGACTCCTCTGGGTCCTCCCAGTGCACCAGGCCCGAGGACTCGTTTCATGCATCCCACCTGGGCTAGTGATCTGATTCACCATAGATAATATACATGCTGTTCTTTTGAAACATCCCACCCTCACCTTCTCCCACGGAGTTCAAAAGTCTGTTCTGTACTTCTGTGTTTCTTTTTCTGTTTTGCATATAGGGTTATCGTTACCATCTTTCTAAATTCCGTATATATGTGTTAGTATGCTGTAATGTTCTTTATCTTTCTGGCTTACTTCACTCTGTATAATGGGCTCGAGTTTCGTCCATCTCATTAGAACTGATTCAAATGAATTCTTTTTAACGGCTGAGTAATATTCCATGGTGTATATGTACCACAGCTTCCTTATCCATTCATCTGCGGATGGGCATCTAGGCTGCTTCCATGTCCTGGCTATTATAAACAGTGCTGCGATGAACATTGGGGTGCACGTGTCTCTTTCAGATCTGGTTTCCTCGGTGTGTATGCCCAGAAGTGGTATTGCTGGGTCATATGGCAGCTCTATTTCCAGTTTTTTAAGAAATCTCCACACTGTTTTCCATAGTGGCTGTACTAGTTTGCATTCCCACCAACAGTGTAAGAGGGTTCCCTTTTCTCCACACCCTCTCCAGCATTTATTGTTTGTAGACTTTTGGATAGCAGCCATCCTGACTGGTGTGTAATGGTATCTCATTGTGGTTTTGATTTGCATTTCTCTAATAATGAGTGATGTTGAGCATCTTTTAGTGTGTTTGTTAGCCATCTGTATGTCTTCTTTGGAGAAATGTCTGTTTAGTTCTTTGGCCCATTTTTTGATTGGGTCATTTATTTTTCTGGAATTGAGCTTCAGGAGTTGCTTGTATATTTTTGAGATTAATCCTTTGTCTGTTTCTTCATTTGCTATTATTTTCTCCCAATCTGAGGGCTGTCTTTTCACCTTACTTATAGTTTCCTTTGTAGTGCAAAAGCTTTAAGTTTCATTAGGTCCCATTTGTTTAGTTTTGCTTTTATTTCCAATATTCTGGGAGGTGGGTCATAGAGGATCCTGCTGAGATTTATGTCAGAGAGTGTTTTGCCTATGTTCTCCTCTAGGAGTTTTATAGTTTCTGGTCTTACATTTAGATCTTTAATCCATTTTGAGTTTATTTTTGTGTATGGTGTTAGAAAGTGTTCTAGTTTCATTCTTTTACAAGTGGTTGACCAGTTTTCCCAGCACCACTTGTTAAAGAGGTTGTCTTTTTTCCATTGTATATCCTTGCCTCCTTTGTCAAAGATAAGGTGTCCATAGGTTCGTGGATTTGTCTCTGGGCTTTCTATTCTGTTCCATTGATCTATATTTCTGTCTTTGTGCCAGTACCATACTGTCTTGATGACTGTGGCTTTGTAGTAGAGTCTGAAGTCAGGGAGGGTGATTCCTCCAGTTCCATTCTTCTTTCTCAAGATTACTTTGGCTATTCGTGGTTTTCTGTATTTCCATACAAATTGTGAAATTATTTGTTCTAGTTCTGTGAAAAATACCGTTGGTAGCTTGATAGGGATTGCATTGAATCTATAGATTGCTTTGGGTAGAATAGCCATTTTGACAATATTGATTCTTCCAATCCATGAACACAGTATGTTTCTCCATCTGTTTGTGTCCTCTTTGATTTCTTTCATCAGTGTTTTATAGTTTTCTATGTACAGGTCTTTTGTTTCTTTAGGTAGATATACTCCTAAGTATTTTATTCTTTTTGTTGCAATGGTGAATGGTATTGTTTCCTTAATTTCTCTTTCTGTTTTCTCATTGTTAGTGTATAGAAATGCAAGGGATTTCTGTGTATTAATTTTATATCCTGCACCTTTACTATATTCGTTGATTAGCTCTAGTAATTTTCTGGTAGAGTCTTTAGGGTTTGCTATGTAGAGAATCATGTCATCTGCAAACAGCGAGAGTTTCACTTCTTCTTTTCCTATCTGGATTCCTTTTACTTCTTTTTCTGCTCTGATTGCTGTGGCCAAAACTTCCAAGACTATGTTGAATAGTAGTGGTGAGAGTGGGCACCCCTGTCTTGTTCCTGATTTCAGGGGAAATGCTTTCAATTTTTCACCATTGAGGGTGATGCTTGCTGTGGGTTTGTCATATATAGCTTTTATTATGTTGAGGTATGTTCCCTCTATTCCTGCTTTCTGGAGAGTTTTAATCATAAATGGGTGTTGAATTTTGTCAAAGGCTTTCTCTGCATCTATTGAGATAATCATATGGTTTTTATCTTTCAATTTGTTAATGTGGTGTATTACATTGATTGACTTGCGGATATTAAAGAATCCTTGCATTCCTGGGATAAAGCCCACTTGGTCATGGTGTATGATTTTTTTAATATGTTGTTGGATTCTGTTTGCTAGAATTTTGTTAAGGATTTTTGCATCTATGTTCATCAGTGATATTGGCCTGTAGTTTTCTTTTTTTGTGGCATCTTTGTCTGGTTTTGGAATTAGGGTGATGGTGGCCTCATAGAATGAGTTTGGAAGCTTACCTTCTTCTGCAATTTTCTGGAAGAGTTTGAGTAAGATAGGTGTTAGCTCTTCTCTAAATTTTTGGTAGAATTCAGCTGTGAAGCCATCTGGTCCTGGGCTTTTGTTTCCTGGAAGATTTTTGATTACAGTTTCGATTTCCTTGCTTGTGATGGTTCTGTTAAGATCTTCTATTTCTTCCTGGTTCAGTTTTGGAAAGTTATACTTTTCTAAGAATTTGTCCATTTCATCCAAGTTGTCCATTTTATTGGCATAGAGCTGCTGGTAGTAGTCTCTTATGATCCTTTGTATTTCAGTGTTGTCTGTTGTGATCTCACCCTTTTCATTTCTTATTTTGTTAATTTGGTTCTTCTCTCTTTGTTTCTTAATGAGTCTTGCTAATGGTTTGTCAATTTTGTTTATTTTTTCAAAAAACCAGCTTTTAGCTTTGTTGATTTTTGCTATGGTCTCTTTAGTTTCTTTTGCATTTATTTCTGCCCTAATTTTTAAGATTTCTTTCCTTCTGCTGACCCTGGGGTTCTTCATTTCTTCCTTCTCTAACTGCTTTAGGTGTAGAGTTAGGTTATTTATTTGGCTTTTTTCTTGTTTCTTGATGTAAGCCTGTAATGCTATGAACCTTCCCCTTAGCACTGCTTTTACAGTGTCCCATAGGTTTTGGGTTGTTGTGTTTTCATTTTCATTCATTTCTATACATATTTTGATTTCTTTTTTGATTTCTTCTATGATTTGTTGGTTATTCAGAAGCGTGTTATTTAGCCTCCATATGTTTGAATTTTTAACAATTTTTTTTCCTGGAATTGAGATCTAATCTTACTGCACTGTGATCAGAAAAGATGACTGGAATGATTTCAATTTTTCTGAATTTTCCAAGACCAGATTTATGGCCCAGGATGTGATCTATTCTGGAGAAGGTTCCGTGTGCACTTGAGAAAAAGGTGAAATTGATTGTTTTGGGGTGAAATGTCCTATAGATATCAATTAGGTCTAGCTGGTCCATTGTATCATTTAAGGTTTGTGTTTCCTTGTTGACTTTCTGTTTAGTTGATCTATCCATAGTTGTGAGTGGGGTGTTAAAGTCTCCCACTATTATTGTGTTGCTATTAATTTCCTCTTTCATACTCATTAGCGTTTGCCGTACATATTGCGGTGCTCCTATGTTGGGTGCATATATGTTTATAATTGTTATATCTTCTTCTTGGATTGATCCTTTGATCATTATGTAGTGTCCTTCTTTGTCTCTCTTCACATCCTTTATTTGAAAGTCTATTTTATCTGATATGAGTATTGCGACTCCTGCTTTCTTTTGGTCTCCATTTGCGTGAAATATTTTTTTCCAGCCCTTCACTTTTAGTCTGTATGTGTCTCTGGTTTTGAGGTGGGTCTCTTGTAGGCAGCATATATAGGGGTCTTGTTTTTGTATCCATTCAGCCAATCTTTGTCTTTTGGTTGGGGCATTCAACCCATTTACATTTAAGGTAATTATTGATAGGTGTGGTCCCGTTGCCATTTACTTTGTTGTTTTGAGTTCACGTTTATACAACCTTTCTGCATTTCCTGTCTAGAGAAGATCCTTTAGCATTTGTTGAAGAGCTGGTTTGGTGGTGCTGAATTCTCTCAGCTTTTGCTTGTCTGTAAAGCTTTTGAATTCTCCTTCATATCTGAATCAGATCCTTGCTGGGTACAGTAATCTAGGTTGTAGATTATTCTCTTTCATTACTTTCATTAAGTCCTGCCATTCCCTTCTGGCCTGGAGGGTTTCTATTGATAGATCAGCTGTTATCCTTATGGGAATCCCTTTGTGTGTTATTTGTTGTTTCTCCCTTGCTGCTTTTAGTATTTGTTCTTTGTGTTTGATCTTTGTTAATTTGATTACTATGTGTCTTGGAGTGTTTCGCCTTGGGTTTATCCTGTTTGGGACTCTCTGGGTTTCTTGGACTTGGGTGGCTATTTCCTTCCCCATTTTAGGGAAGTTTTCAGCTATTATCTCCTCGAGTATTTTCTCGTGGCCTTTCTTTTTGTCTTCTTCTTCTGGGACTCCTATGATTCGAATGTTGGGGCGTTTCACATTGTCCCAGAGGTCCCTGAGGTTGTCCTCATTTCTTTTGATCCTTTTTTCTTTTTTCCTCTCTGCTTCATTTATTTCTGCCATTCTATCTTCTACCTCACTTATCCTATCTTCTGTCTCCGTTATTCTACTCTTGGTTCCCTCCAAAGTGTTTTTGATCTCATTCATTGCATTATTCATTTTTAATTGACTCTCTTTTATTTCTTCTAGGTCTTTATTAAACATTTCCTGCATCTTTTCAATCTTTGTCTCCAGGCTATTTATCTGTAACTCCATTTTGTTTTCAAGATTTTGGATCATTTTTATTATCATTATTCTAAATTCTTTTTCAGATAGATTCCCTATCTCCTCCTCTTTTGTTTGACTTGGTGGGCACTTGTCATGTTCCTTTACCTGTTGGGTATTTCTCTGCCTTTTCATCTTGTTTAGATTGCTGTGTCTGGAGTGGGTTTTCTGTATTCTGGAGGTCTGTGATTTCTTTTTATTGTGGAGTTTTTACCCAGTGGGTGGGGTTGGACGGTTGACTTGTCAAGGTTTCCTGGTTAGGGAAGCTTGTTTCAGTGATCTGGAGCATGGAACTTGATTTCTTCTCTTTGAAAAGCAATGGTGTGCCCAGTAATGAGTTTTGAGATGGGTCTATGTGTTAGGTGTGACTTTGGGCAGTCTGTATGTTGACTTTCAGGGCTATGTTCCTGTGTTGCTGGGGAATTTGTGTGATATGTCTTGCTCTAAAACTTGTTGGCTCCTGGGTGGTGATTGGTTTCAGTGTAGGTATGAAGGCTTTTGGACGGTCTCTTATTACTTAAAGTTCCATGTAGTCAGGAGTTTTCTGGTGTTCTCAGGTTTTGGGCTTAAATCTCCTGCCTCTGGATTTCAGTTTTATTCTTCCTGTAGTCTCAGGACTTCTCCAACTATACAGCACTGATAATAAAACTTCTAGGTTAATGGCGAAAAGATTCTCCCCTGTTAGGGGCTCCCAGAGAGTTTCACAGAGTTACATGAAGAAGAGGACAGGGAAGAGGGAAATAGAGATGAGCAGGAGGAGAAAAAGGGGGACTCAAGAGGAGAGAGACAGATCTATGCAGTCGTCTGTTCCTAGAGTGTTCTCCGTAGCCCAGACACCAGCAAAGATTCACAGAATTGAATTGGGAAGAGAAGGGGAAAGGAGGAAATAGAGGTGTTCTGAGGTAGAAAACAGAGAGTCAAGATTGGAAGAGAATAATCACCACACTCCTGAATAAAAATGGAAACTGAATATTGGATTCTTAAATGTTTACAGTTTATATCATATACTGAAGAACAAAAATTAAAAATCTAGAGTATAGGTTAGACTCATAAAAATACTATATTAAAAACAAAAACAAAAACATCCCCCCAAAAATTTTAGAAATATATATGAGGTTCGGTTTAAAAATAAGGCTTCTCTTCTTTTTTTTCCCTTTTTCCTCTCCTCTTTGTAAGGTTATAGTGTATTGAAAATGAATAATTAAGGAGTAGTAGAGGAGTACTAGAGGACTTTAAAAGAAATAAGAGAAGAAGATAAATAAAAAATAGAGGAGGAGAAGGGAAAAAAAAAAAAAAGAAGAAGAGAAAAAAAAGAGGAAAAAAAAATTTTCCCTAACTACAAAAATCGTAAGAATTTATGAAAATGAATGTTAAGGAGTAATGGGGGAGTAATAGGGAATTTTAAAGGAAAATAAAAGAGAAAAAATTAAAAAGAAAAAATAAAACAAAAAAAAAATTCTTTTTTTTTTTTTCCCTGCTTAAAAAAAAAAAAAAGAAAGAAAGAAAGAAAAAAAAAAGTAAAAATATATGTAGGAAGTTCTCTGGAGCTGTTGCGGTCAGTGTGGGTTCGGCTCAGTTTCAGATAGCTCCTCGTTCCAGCTTACACTTCTTGATATCTACAGGACCCTTGTGGTGTGGTCAGTGTTTCCTACAGGGATTTTAATCTGTTGCACCAGTCCCTTCTGAAGCGGTTTGGCTTCTGTTTGCCAGGCTCTTCAGGGCCTCATTTCTGCCCTGACCCAAGCGGGCGGAGGTGAACTCTTATTCAGGTAGCTAGTTCCGTCGCGCTGCAGGGAGGGGCTAGAGTTGCTCGGGCTCCGGAGCTGCTCAGGCTCCCAGCTGTTCTATATGGAGCGGCGCTGCGCGCAGTTCCAGCCCTCGGGTGTTCCGCCAAGGGTCGGAACTGAGATCTGCGTCTGCTCCCTGTGCCCTCCCCGTCAGAGCGGTCCAGGCAGCCAGGGGCTTGACGCTTGACGGGCGCACTCTCCCCGGGTGCGCGCGCCCACTCCCTCCCGCGGTCCCAGTCTCAGATTCCGCCGGCGCCAGTCCTGTGCGTGCGCCTTCTGCCCGCCGCGTCCCTAGCCCCAGTCCCCGCCTGCGCCGGTCGGGTGCCTGTGCCCTTTGTCTCGCCGCGACCCTCCCGGCGGATGTCGACCATCCAGAATCTCGGTCCCTTTGCTCTGCGAACCGCAGGCAGCGTGTTCTGGCCGGTTAATTTTCTCTCTCTTGCTCTCCCACAGTTCAAGCTGGGAACTCACAAAAGCTCCCTCCGATTGTCCACAGGGCTCTCAGGCCCGGACCCTGCCCCAAATAATGCCGCTCGCTCCTCTCCGTTCCGCCCCCACTTGCTGGTGGCGGATGCGGGTGTCTGGGGTACTCTGCTGCTGGGAGTTGCTTTTAGGCTCGTAATCTGTGGGTTTTATTATTGTTTCTCTCCCAGTCAGGTTGCCCTCTGAGATTCCAACACTTCCCCCAGGCCCGCCAGGTCGAGGGTTCCCCGGTGTCTGGGAACGTCCTCTATTAAGACCCTTCCCGGGACGGATCTCCGTCCTTAGCTCTTTTGTCTCACTTTTTATCTTTTATATTTTGTCCTACCTCCTTTCGAAGACAATGGGCTGCTTTTCTGGGCGCCTGGTGACCTCTGCTAGCGATCAGAAGTTGTTTTGTGAAGTTTGCTCTGCGTACAGTTATTCTTTTGATGAATTTCTAGGAGAGAAAGTGGTCTCCCCGTCCTACTCCTCCGCCATCTTGGCTCCTCCCCCTCAATTTTTTTAAAATCAGAAAATTTGGAATAATAATTTCACTTCAATTTATAACAGAGTTTAAAGTTCTTACTTCTTCTAAAAGGATCTGCAAGTAAATGATCCATTCTTATGTGTCAAAGTAAAAATGGAAAACTTAAAATATTTAATGAAAAGTATTCAGTTTTACCCTCCATGTGATGAGGACTTAACCTGTGCAAGCAAGGGACTCTAAAGCCAGCATTTCAGAATGCAGGGTGATTATCTGGAAAGGTTGCTTAATATCTTCATACACTTTTCCCTCATCTGTAAATGGGGCTAGTAACAGTGATTTTCTGATAATATTGATAAAAGAAACAGTGAGATAATTTTTGAAAGTGTCTAGCAGAGTACCTCAGAGAAGGCAATGGCACCCCACTCCAGTATTCTTGCCTGGGAAATCCCATGGACGGAGGAGCCTGATAGGCTGCAGTCCATGGGGTCGCGAAGAGTCAGACATGACTGAGCGACTTCACTTTCACTTTTCACTTGTATGCATTGGAGAAGGCAATGGCAACCCACTCCAGGGTTCTTGCCTGGAGAATCCCAGGGATGGGGTCGCACAGAGTCGGACACGACTGAAGTGACTTAGCAGCAGCAGCAGTGTACCTGAAGCATAGAATGTACTAAATTATGTGCTATCTTTTTCATTGTTGCTGTTTTCTTTTCCTTCTTTTTTTCCTGAGAAGCATTAAGAGAAGTAAAAGGGTAAAGAAGAAGTCCACACCCACTTCTGGGAGAGCCAGACAGTGGCCTGCGCCTACACACACCCATCAGTCAGCTGGATGTCTGTTACTAGTTCTTGACATGTATCAGAAGCTGAAGGATTATTGCTAAATAAATTAATATAATCATGCTCTTGCAAATGTCTTCAGCTCCCTGACTCTCCGTTTCTCCTCGTCCTTGACTTGTGGTAACTCTGTTTACTTGAACTTACGTGTCCATCTTCTCCTTCTCCTGAGCTGGGGAATGTTGCTGGAGAAGGTTACCTGTCTGAGCTGACTGCTTCCCTCTGGACCATCACATGCCATGAATGGACCTTCACCACCACTCAGAAATGTCTCTGAAGTAACTGCTCCCCAGCAAGATTTAATTTCAAAAGTCTTTCACACTTCCCACCCTCTCATTCTTTGCTGAATACATCACTTTATTTTTCATTCAGAAAATAGAAAACATAGAATGAAAACTCCATCTGCCCACAGCTAAATCTAGAAACCTAAGTTCCTTTACGTGTCTGTTGCGTTCCCGCCCGTTACTATGGAGGGCGGTCTCTCCTCTGTGGCTCTGAGTCTCATCCACAGACTCTCAGCGACTCTCAGTCACCTTCCCTGCTACGCGCACACTTTCCTACATCCTTGGTCTTTCCCTCGTGCTCATTTCCATGGACGTGCAAACATGCCTCACTGCTTTCCTTCTTAAAATGCAGTCTTTCAGGGATCTGACGTTCCCATCAACTATTGCTCCATTTCGCCATTCCTCTCAGGAGCCCAACCTTGTGAATGATCAAGCCTTGTTTTCTATCTCTACCTCTTTACCTTCTATCCAGTTTTCATCCAATTCTAATCTGATTTTCACCTTCACCATTTCATTGAAGGGGGTGAGTTTGTTGTATGGCCAATTAAGTTTAATTCAGGAAGACATATTAGGAAAACCATTTAGCCTTAAATCCAAGCCACTGTCTTTAGTTCAGATTCATCCGAAAATGATAATGTGATTTTTAGTTTGAACTTCCACTCACATCTTGACAGATGAAAAAAGATCATTTATCAGCCCCTTAAAAAGTCGAGCAACTTTATGAATTGGCTAGAAACATTGAGAAGTAGACAAGAACTGGAAATTGAGAGTTAAAATAATATGGAGATAAGGTTTTCTGAATGACTGGTTATTCGGCTTTTGTAAATAGAGATCATGTTGATTTTGACCTTGGTGGGTCACAACAGCTAACTGTGACTGATGTCTCAGAAGCTAGGGTAATTTTGGTTACATGAGGGCTTCTGTGAACAGAAGCTTTGTGGACAGACTGGGGTGGCAGGTGTTGACCTCAGCCATGCAGGTGCAATTTCTACCTAAATGGCATAGTCAGTGTGGATTAGATTAGCTAGAAAAATCATCTTTTCATCCTAATTAAGACTTGCCTCAAAACAAGCAGAGATTTAACATATGGAGTCTAAGTAATTGGAGTTGAGGAACTCAAGAAATTGACAGAGACTCTGTCAGATGGCAGACAAAAATGGAGAACAGGACCCGGAGTCAAAATAACAGTTTGCAAATTCAGTTGGGATTTCTATAGAACAAGACCAAGGAATGTTTTATACAATTTTAAATTGTTTCCATGAAAGAAAACCAAGAATTTTTGTAAAAAAATTTCAGTGGTTAAAGTGTGTTTTAACACTTTGGAAAATTTACTCAAATGAATTGTGTGAATCACCCCCATCTTAACGGGTACTGCAGGCTCAACCTCTAACCCGTATTTTGAAGACAGGCACTTTTTCACAGCCTCCACTGCTTGCCCTGCAGCCTGGGGAATCATTCTCATCTTTTCCCTGGGTATTGCCATAGCTTCCTGGTCTCCCTCACATGCTGGGTCCTCTAGAGTCCATTGCTCTTCACAGCAGTCAGAATGACCTTTTACAAATGTAAATCAAATCATACCACTTTCCTGCTTAAAATCCTGCAGTGGTTCCCACAGCAATTAAGTTAAAACCTGTATTACTTACCACGATTTACAGGGACCCTACCTAATCCAGACCCAACCATCCCTTATCATCTTTCTTCATGGCAGCTTTGCTGCAGCTACCATCCCAGATCATTCTCTTTTCAGAGACTGCATATTTTATTCCCTCAACCTTGGAGTGCTTCCTTGTTCATCTCCATCCTCTATTAGTTCCAGTGTCATCTTCTTGGAGAGGCCTTTACTGATCTCATAATCTGAAGCAGCGTCCAACTCATTCTTTCCTTTTGTCACCTTCTAACCTATACCCCTTTGTGACCCCATGGACTGTAGTCCCCCAGGCTTCTCTGTCTATGGGATTCTCCAAGCAAGAATACTGGAGTGGGTTCCCATCTCCCTCTCCAGGGGGATCTTCCCAACCCAGGGATTGAACCTGGGTCTCCCTCATTGCAGGCAGATTCTTTACCGTCCGAGGCATCAGGGAAGCCCAACCTGTGGCCCTGTTTTCTTCTTTCCGTAACACCTATCACTCTGAAACCATCCTGTTTAATGTATTTATTACTGTGTGCTAATCTCACTGAAGTGGAAGCTGTGTGAAGTCAGGGGCTCAGGTCATGGTTGCACCCTTGAACCATGCCTGACAGCAAGGAGTATCTGTCACGCTGGTTGTTAGGCGATTTACTTCTCAGCATCAAACTCCTACTTCTGTGTTGTGCTTTCTGCCTCTGAGGCTGGGAACCTGCAAATCACATTTCCCTCCTAGAGCTGGGTTCCTTTTAGGCTCTGTCGACTGAGGGCAGCAGAGGAAAATTACAAGGTTGGGAAAGGAAAGACCTCCTCTGCTCATGTTCCTACTGTTCCTGTATGCACCTACAGTTGGCGCCGATTTGCAGATTTCTATGCTGCCAGAACCGGCCCCTTCTCTGTTCCTCAAACATAATGACAACAACCTGCAGAGCCCTTCTCAAAGACTCCAGCTCCAGGGAGACTTCTAAACCTGGAAGTTAGCACTGTCCAGTAGAAAGGAAAGGCAAGTCATCTGTAAAGCTGTGTTTCCTTATAGTCATGGCAGAAAAGTAAATATAAATAGGTGATACAAGTATGCTATTTAACCCAAGATATTGAAAGATATTATCATTTCTGTCTATTATCAATACAAAAATAATTAATGAAATACTTTACCTTCCTTTTTTTCATACTTTGTCTTTGAAATCTACTTTCAGTTCATCTCAATTCAGATTAATGATGTTTCAAGCGCTCATAAGCCAAATGTGGCTAGTGGCTGCCATGTTGGATGATACCACTTGAAGTTTAATATTTGCAACATCTTACCTCATTTTCTAGGCCCAGGGGAGGTCCTTCTGCTGTTACTACTTGTGATAAAACCGTGTTTAACACCTACCTAATCATTCCCTGTAAAAATCATTCCTTGTACAAATCATCCCTCATTGAAATAACCAGTCTGCTAGTTATTCCTTAACTGAATTATATTCAGTACTTTTGTCCAATAAATTAATGATGCTGTTGAGGAACTAAGATCATTATACCTTAAAAAGCTGCACAGATGATACGGTTTAATCATTTGAAATAGAGTAAAAGACCTGAGTACTGTTGAAGAAACGGGCCCGAGGAGCAGTCACATAGTCTGAGACCTGCTCACTCCTGAGCTGGGGAAATGTTGACTTTGCTGTGGGCTGTAGCACAGGCCAATTTTGCCACCTGCCCTCCCTACTCCCCTTCACACGGCAAAGAGAGATGTAACTATTTTCTGATGGAACTTGGCCAAGATTTTTATAAAACCATGAAATGGTTTTGGAATTATCCACTACAAAATCAAAATGCAGTGTCATGCCTTTGCCTCTAACAATTTAGGTAAATCTGAAAATGTTACTTTTTGTAAGCAGTATTGTCAGCTATGTCTATGTAAAGCTTAGGCAACTTTCATTAAAAACAAACAGATAAACAAAAAAACTAACCATTTGCTTGATTATAGGAGCCTGGAAACCAGTTTCATTGTATTCAACTTTTTAACAAAATTCTGCCAACTTGCTCTTTCCTGCGCAAATACAGCTTCGGTGGTGAGTATTTACGTTAGGAATTCTAAATGTGAGTAAAACATTTCGTTTTGCCATATTCCAAGAGGCTGGACTATATCTCCAGTTGATTTGGTTACATTGTTTCTGAAGCCGGAAGGTGACAGTGTGGGTCAACTCTGCTTTCATAAGATCAGAGCAACTTTTGTGCTTAGAATAGATTGGAGACTGAAGGCCTCCTCTCCTGGATCCTGTTACAGAGCCCATGAATCTTGTTCTCTTGTTTTATCATGTCCCCTACCGTCTCTTCACCTTCTTATCCTTTATCTTCTGCTTCCTTTTCCCATTCCCTGGTACTCCACTGCGACTTTCTCTCTTTTCTCCCACTTGGCATTGCTATTCTTTTGTTGCCTAAAGGATACACTTCGCCTTAGGACTGGAGGAGCCTGCCCAAGCCAACACATGGAGGAAAAGTCTATTTTGGGGGACAATCTTTGCGACGCCCTATCTTGATGCACCTGATCTCTCATCTTCCCTTTAGACCTGCTTCAATTTATATTTCTCATTATAACTTTCTGTAACTTTCCATTCTTTTTGTCATTCTCCAGTCTTTCCCCTCCCACTAATATAAATTTCAGCACTAAAATAAAGACTTTTCTCTTCAAGGCAGTATGTGAACTTTAGTTAATCCTCAGCACACGCTCTTTTATTACCACCGCTATATGAGGCAGGAAAGAGATTGAGACTTTCCCAGATCCCAGAGGGGTCAATTTGGTGTCGGAACCACAGGTCTGATAGGCCCTGCGCTTAGTTCTTAAGACTGGAAGATGAAGGCTCTGTCTCTCTCACATAATGGTTCCCTGGATTTATACAGTGCCCTTTTCCTGAGGATCTGAGAGCATCTGAACACAATTTGCCAACAGCCTCACAGGATTCAAGGAAATAAATGCTCGCCAATATACCTGTTTGTTAAACAGAATCAGAATCTGTCAAATAGGATTTCATCAGTAGGACCAAAACAAGTGGAGGATACTCCCTCTCCTTTCCCTCGCTTTCATGCGGATCTTGCAGGGAAATCTGTGTTTGCGAGAGAACTCTGCATGGGTCCTTACCGCAGGCGCCTGCTTGTTGCCTTGGCAGAGCTGCATGGTATGCAAATGAGTAGCTCTGGGAGATAACAAATCTCACAGGCAGAATGGATTTTCTGTGAGCCAAAGGGCATTTCCAAATTCATTGTGAAGCTGCCCTATGACACTGTTGTGAAATAGGTTAGCAACTTGATCAGAGTCACGCTGCTTTTGAATGCTGTGCCGGAATCGGGCGCCTCCTTCTCCAGGAGTGCTCCCACCAGCCCACACTCGGCCTCTGATTTCTCCTCATCAGTGAGTCATACAACCTGACTTGTTACCAGAATGGTTCCCGGCATAACTGGCAGTAGGAAGTGCATTGAGAAGGATGGCGTACCCACTGCCTAACGCTGCTCCTATGAGGGGCGTAGACGTTCTGATGGCACAGAAGCTTCAACTTCCTTTGGTGTAAGGATACCCTGGGAACCATCTTCAGTTAGACGAGTCAAAGCTCTGCCTCTTTTATGAGGTAATACGCCCAAGGCTGCAAGTGAAGTGGTAGGAGAACTGATGAGTAGAAAAGGGAGAGATGAGAAGCGTCTCACTCCCCACTAAAGCCAAGGTGTCTGTTTCAGCTTCCTATGGCTGCTGGAGTAACTCACATTAAACCTGGTGGCTTAAAACAAGATACATTTATTCTCTTACAGTTCTGCAGGCCAGAAGTCTGAAATCAGCATCACCCATGTTGGCACCCTTGAAATTAAAAGATGCTTGCTCCTCAGAAGAAAAGTTATGACAAACCTATTAAAAAGCAGAGACATCAATCTGCCAATAGCAATCTGTATAGTCAAAGGTATGATTTTTCCAGTAGTCATGTATGGGTGTGAGCGCTGGACCATAAGGAAGGCTGAGCACCAAAGAATTGATGCTTTCTAACTGTGGTGCTGGAGAAGACTCTTGAGAGTCCCTTGGACTGCAAGGAGATCAGAGCAGTCAATCCGAAAGGAAATCAACCTTAAATACTCATTGGAAACACTGATGCTGAAGCTGAAGCTCCAACACTTTGGTTACCTGATGCAAAGAGCCAATTCATTGGAAAAGACCCTGATGCTGGGAAAGATTGAAGGCGGGAGAAGGGAATGACAGAGGATGAGATGGTTGGATGGCATCACCGATTGAATGAACATGTTTGAGCAAGCTCTGGGAGATGCTGAAGAACAGGGGAGCCTGGCATGCTGTGGTCTATGGGGTTGCAGAGTCGGACATGACTGAGTGACTGAACAACAACATGTAGGCGGAGATTGGTCTGGAGGCTCCAGGGTAGCCTTGTTCCTGACCTCTTCTAGCTCCAGGGATCCCTTGGCTTTTGGCTGCATTACTGCATTCTCTGCCTCTGTGATTACATCACCTCTTCTGAGTCCAATCTCCCTCTGCCTCTGTCTGCAGAGACACTGTGATGGCATTTATGACCTACCCAGATAACCCAGGATCATCTTTCCATCTGAAACCTTTAATTTAGTCACATCTGCCAAGATACTTTTTCCACATAAGGTAATCATCATGGGGTCCTTTATCCTTCCAAGGTGGGGTGCTAGATCAAGGTAGGAATTTGTCTAATTTCTTAAATCTCTAAAAATACTTAAAAAAAAAGTTTCATCTCAAAAATTTAAGGCAATTTCTTTCATTAGGGATGTGGTGGCAATAAATCCTACTCAGAGGAACTTAAAATATTTCTGATCTTTGCTGTGTGGTTCTGTTATAGTGGTTGGAGAAATTTCTGGTTTGGCTCTATATTTGCTGGGTTATTGCCAAGGGTTGTAACACTAAGATACTGTTTTTCACAGACTCAAACCTATCAACATACATTTACTAGATTTGTACTTCTGACCATTCAGAGAAGGAGCAGTAAAAGAATAAAGTTCCCCTGAGTATTATGTTGGTTATTTTGTTATGTGGGGCTTGGGGAAGATTTTTGCTTATGAGCAGTTTCCTTCCTTCCTCTCCCTCCTTGTACTATAACTGATCATTTTGGTGCCTCATGGCACTTCTAACTTTTCAGAAGTCTACTTTTATTTCCTTAAAGGAGACTATCAGGGTGGTATGTTTAGATTTTCATTGTTATTCCTCTCTGTTTGGTCAGGGCACACAGTACTTTTTCTTTTCTCCTGTTTGTCTCATGGCTGAGGTAGTAAAAAAAAAAATAAGACTGGATGTTTCCTAGGAACATTTTGAAATTTGCTTGTGTTTATCTTTGGTTGAGAAATCTCTTAATAAGGAACTATATTTCCTGTATAGATTTCATGCAAATGTGAAAAGGATTTCAGTCTATTCTCAGATTTTGGAGGAAAAAAACCCTGAAGTTTCATGGTTAGATTTGAGGTTTGTTTGAATTATAGGTTCAAAAAAAGAAACATGAGATGTGAACTCATATGAAATAATAATCATATTAACAGAGACTTCTTTTGTTTTGAAACAACAGAACTAAATCTGAAACACATCAGATTCATGGAGACATTTATGACTGGTTTATAATTTTATGACTGGTCTAGTAATTTTATGGAGAATCATGATCACAAACCTCAGTCTTTGTTCTCCTTACCTTTTCAAATAATTTTCACTCATCTGCCTAAGTATAATGTTGAATATCCCATTTTCCTAGAGCAGTGAAAAACTTTCTGTTAATTGAGCAGGATGTTTCATTTCTTTTTATCACTATCCTTAACTCATCAGTATAAACAACCGAATGCATTCCACGCAGCTGCCTTCTATGACATCATAGGTATCTTACAACCAGTAGTGCAGTGCATAGATTTCATGAGCTGTGCCTAGTCCCTCAGTCATGTCTGATTCTTCGTGACCCCATGGGTTGTAGCCCGCCAGGCTCCTCTGTCCTTGGGGATTCTCCAGGCAAGAATACTGAAGCGGGTTGCCATGCCCTCCTCCAGGGGATCTTCCCAACCCAGGAACTGAACCCAGGTCTCCTGCATTGCAGGTGGATTCTTTACCATCTGAGCCACCAGGGAAGCCTAAGAATACTGGAGTGAGTAGCCTAACCCTTCTCCAGGGGTCTTCCTGACGCAGGCATAACTTTCATGGATCATGTTTAGAAAGACAAAAGAAGACACGATATAAAAAACCCAGAGAACAATTCCTTCCCTTTTAACTTCCCAAGCCTACATACCAAGTTCTGCTATAGCTTCTTGCCCCTAAGACCATCCCAATGTCTCCACGTCTTTCACGCATCACTGCTCTCATGAGTTGGGTCATCATCATCTCTTATCTAGGTTATCAGTCTTCTTAAACTACCTCCAAGCTTGTGTTTCTCCACACTAACAGCCTATGATCTCTCTAAAACCCAGATGATGTGATTAAAACTCTCTAGTAGAACTCACAGTCTTCAGGATAATATCCCAATCCTTTACTTGTCCTTTCAGACTTTTCATGATTTTGCTGTTTTTGTCTTTTCTATCTCATCTCCTGTCTTTTCTTCTGTTACAGTATAAATTACAAGATACTAAAACATTGGTAAATCCCTTACAAGTGTTTTTTTTTTTTTTTTTCTTTTGCAGATGTTCCCTCAAACAGAAACTTCCACTCTCTCCTGATTCCTTTGCCCTATTGCTAAGCCACTATTCTTTGCTTGATTATGCTAGTTTAGCAGTTACCTCCACCTGGAAGTCCTCTCTCTAGGCCCTCCCCCCGACAAGATTATCTTCTCTTTCTACCTGCTTCCTCGGTTTAGCCCTTATCACACCTTGATTTTGTCTTTAGTTCTTTAAATTACCTTCAGGGAAAGGATTGAATTTTGTTAACCATTGTGTTTATATAATAGGCATACAATAAATACTTATGAGCTATGGGGCTTCCCTCTTAGCTCAGTTGGTAAAGAATCTGCCTGCAGTGCAGAAAACCCAGGTTCGATCCCTGGGTCTGGAAGATCCCCTGGAGAAGGGCATGGCAACCCACTTCAGTATTCTTGCCTGGAGAATCCCATGGACAGAGGAGCCTGACGGGCTACAGTCCATGGGGTCAAAAGAGTCAGATATGACTAAGTGACTAAACCACCACTAAATATTTACAGGCTGAATGTAGAACCCTAGTCAGATAGGGTTGTCATGAAAATTAGAATAGACAAGAAAAAGACAAAACAAGTTGAGTGGAAGTATCAGCCCCATTATATATGTACAATCATTGAGAGGAATCTTAATTTTCTTTGTTTTGCTTTCATTTCCAAAGAAGCAGAAGTGCTGAAAGCAGAACTTTGCAGAATGAAGTTTCCTGTTTTCTTACAACTTACTTGCATAGTACTTTAAATGGCTCTTATTGTCCTAAGCTCTTCCTCCAGATTTAACTTATTAAACTATAATGGTTTTATTTTTTAAGTATTTCATGTGTTCTTGTTTATTCCTGTAAGAATTTTTGAAGGACCCTTGTCTTTCATCAGAGAAAAAAAATAGAGTATAGTTAAATTTTTGGAATATTGCTTTTCATGACTCTGACTGTGGCCATGAAATGCAACAACCCAGAGAGAATGCAGCAATCAGACAGTATTTGGAGGGATGTGATTCTCTTCCAGTAGTAGTCAGAATTGTCAAATAATTCATAAATATAGGCAAATTTGACCTTATTTACTTTTTATAATTGCACCATTTAATTGAATAGCAGACCTTTTCTGACTTGCATAAGCCTTAGGAGAAACTTACATATTTAATAAAACATGGCTTTTCCTAAAAGATTTGTTTTTACTGTCTCCTAACAACTTGAAATGCAATTTAGAATGAACTCTTTAGTTACTGAATTGTTTCTGAAGGTTTGGTAAAATGAAGTATTTATTAGGAAGACAGAGGAGTAGGTGTTCAGGCTTCTATCCATTCCACCCTGTCGATCTGTTGGGCATTTACTGATGAATGTTCTATTGAAAAACTGAATGTGTAAAATGCTGAGCTTCTTTTTCCTTTCTTTGCTTCATCCTTCATTTCCTCTCTCCTTCCCTCCCTCCTTCCATTCTGTAGTTACCAAACCTCTGTGTGTATCATCCACATGAAGACCTGTGCCTGCATCTCAGCTTCTATACAGGAAACAGTGTCTGTCTACTGAAAAAAATTCACAGTTAAAAAATTGAGAATTATGTTTTATTCAGTGGACAAATCTGAGGTCTTAAGCCTGGGAAATACTTCGTGGCTCAGATGGTAAAGAACCTGCCTGCAATGCAGGAGACCTGGGTTCAATCCCTGGGTTGGGAAAATCCTCTAGAAAATGGTTACCCACTCCAGAATTGTTGCCTGGAGAATTGCATGGACAAAGGAGCCTGGTGAGCTACAGTCCATGGGGTCACAAAGAGTCAGACACAACGGAGTGACTAACACTTCTGCTTTTTAAGCCTGGAACACAGCATCTCAGATAACTCTGAGACTGCTCCAAAAAGACAAGGTTGGGGCAGCCAGGATATGTAGGAGTTTTTGCAACAAAGACCAGGGGGTTGGAACATCTAAAGTTTAAGAGTAATGTTAATTACAGCAAACCAGCTATCTCAAGTTAAGTAATTTAATGCTTTTCTATATATACAGGAAGATGGAAGTCTGGGCTTGCTGGAATCATTTCTTTGACATGCACCTCAGCTATCTGTGGCCAGTATCCAGTGTTTTCTCATCCTGAGTTCCCTCAGGGCTCACCATCTGGGCAGCTGTAATGTGATGGCGTGATGGCTGCCATGTCCTTTGTTTACTGATATGGCCTGCAGTATTTTTTGTCTTCTCATCTATATAGGAAGAGAAGAAGATAAATAACCATTAAAAAGCAATTTGATAAATGAAGAGATAGAGACATGCATAGATAGCTATGGGAAGAATTTTCTATTCACTCTGGGCCCAGTGGTGCAATGAGAAGAAAGGATTAACAGGAAAATCTATTTAGAGGAAAGGGGCATAAGCTGATATTTTTGAAATATAGATAATATGCAGGAATATATCTAGGAGAAAAATAAGCAGAAGGAAAGAGGCAAAGGCCATGTGCAAATGTGAGGAGAAAGAGCAAAAAAAAAAAAAAAATTCCCAGTTACTAGCAAATAGTTTGATATACGTGGAATTAAAACTTGTATGAAAGGTAGGTAGGAACTGAAGAAGCTGTCACAGGTAGGACACATAGTTAGAGAAATAGGCAGGCTCAAATATTGAAGGATTTTGTACAGGTCAAAATACATTTTTGAACACTTCAACACATTGCTAGGCTTTGAAGCAATAAATTGGACAAGGTTCCTGCAATAAAACAACCCAGAATTTAGTAAGATAGAAGAATTTGACAACAGATAATTGTAATAAATTTAATACTGTCAAGTATTTAGATATTATCCAAATGACTTGGAGCACACAGAGAGCTTTAAGTGAGAGGACAGAGAATTACATTGCATTTATTTGTTGTTTTTTTGTGGCTGTACTGTGGGATCTTAATTCCCTAACCAGGGATCGAACACATGCCTCCTGCATTTGAAAGGTGGAGTTTTAACCATTGGTTCACCAGGGAAGTCCCTATATTGAATTTTAGTATCTCTCAGTATTGTAAAGAATGAAATGGAAAGTTGTGAAGCCACAGATTATGACATTGTTTGGGAGATGCTACTGTGCTGATCTAAGGGAGGTATGAAAACAGTACTGGTATGGATGGGCAAATAAGGACAGAGTTGGGTTGTGTTCAGGAGATAGAACTGATTGGATTTCAGGATCAGTCAACTGTTTGGGGAGAAGGGAATGTTGAAGGTGACTCTCAGGTTTCTGCCTTAGGAAATAGAATAAGGAAGTTCTTTGTTCTTTTTACTCTGTTGGAAATCTGGTGTTTGCAGAGGCACGCTGGCAGGAAGTTTCTGCTTCTCTTGGTTTGCTTTCAGGAGGAAGATGAGTTATTCAGCTTGGTCAGAGCTTGATGCTCATTGGACAATCATTTATTAGAGGACGAAGCTACTGTCCTCAAAATAAGGAACCAAGTAGAAGACCTCCTTTTCCTTTGTCGACTCTTATGGGGAGGGATTCTCATCTGCAGCCTATCTTCATGTAAGTGCTGAAGTATCCCTTAATGTCGACGTTCACTCTTCACCCTCTGTTTGATCACTTCCAATTTACCTTGATTCATGGACTTAACATTCCAGGTTCCCATGCAATACTATTCTTTACAGCATTGGACTTTATTTACTTCCATCACTAGTCACATCCACACCTGGGCACTGTTTTCGCTTTGGCTCAGCCTCTTCATTTTTTCTGGAATTATTTCTCCACTCTCCTCTGGTAGCATACGGGGCACCTCCTGACTTGGGGAGTTCATGTTTCAGTGTCCTACCTATTTGCCTTTTCATACTGCTCATGGGATTCTCAAGGCAAGAATGCTGAAGTGGTTTGCCATTTCCTTCTCCAGTGGACCACATTCTGTCAGAACTCTCCACCATACATCTTGGGTGGCCCCACTTGGCATGGCTTATAGTTTCATTGAGTTAGATAAGGCTGTGGTCCATGTGATCAGATTGGTTAGCTTTCTGTGGCTGTGGTTTTCATTCTGTCTGCCCTCTGATGGATAAGGATAAGAGGCTTATGTAAGCGTCCTGATGGGAGGGACTAACTGAGGGGAAAACTGGGTCTTGTTCTGATGGGTGGGGCCATGCTCAATAAAGCTTTAATCCAATTTTCCGTTGATAGCAGGGTTTGACCTAACCTAGTATTTGACCTGAGGCCAAATTTTGGTGGAGGTAATGAAGATAATGGCGACCTCCTTCAAAAGGAGGCACCCAGTGCCCGCAACCCTGAAGCAGGCCACCCCACGCCTCTGCCAGAGACTCCTGGACACTCACAGGCAAGCCTGGGTCAGCCTCTTGTGGGGTCATTGCTCCTTTCTCCTGGGTCCTGGAGTGCACAAGGTTTCGTTTGTGCCCCCAAAGAGTCTGTTTCCCCATCCCTGTGTAAGTTCTGGCAGCTCTATGATGGGGTTAATGGTGACCTCCTCCAAGAGTGCTTATGCCACACCCACGTCTGCTGCACCCAGAGTCCCTGCCCGTGTGGCAGTCCAGCGATGACCCATGCCTCCTCAGGAGACACAGACACAGTTCTGTCTCAGTCTCTGTGGGGTCTGTGGGTCCTGGTGTGCACAAGGTTTATTTGAACCCTCTGAGCATCTCTGGTGGGTGTGGGGTTTGATTCTAAAAGCAATTTCGCCCCTCCTACTGTCTTGTCAGGGCTTCTCATTTGCCCTTGGATGGGGGTATCACCTCACAGTCACTCCAGTGTTGTGCAGTCTAATCAAAGCTATGGTTTTCCAGTGGTCATGTGTGGATGTGAGAGTTGAACTGTAAACAAAACTGAGCACTGAAGAATTGATGCTTTTGAACTGTGGTGTTGGAGAAGACTCTTGCAAGTCTTTTGTACTGCAAGGAGATCCAACCTGTCCATCCTAAAGGAAATCAGTCCTGAATATTCATTGGAAGGACAAATGCTGAAGCTGAAACTCCAATACTTTGGCCTCCTGATGTGAAGAACTGGCTCATTTGAAAAGACCCTGATGCTGGGAAAGACTGAAGGCAGCAGGAAAAGGGGATGACAGAGGATGAGATGGTTGGATGGCATCACTGACTCAATGGACCTGAGTCTGAGTAAGCTCTGGGAGTTGGTGATGGACAGGGAGGTCTGGCGTGCTGTAGTCCATGGGGCCTCAAAGAGTTGGATACAACTGAGCAACCGAACTGAACCAAATCCCTTAATGCTTCCTGGGAAGTTGACTGAGGGTTTGCCCTGTAGACAAACTACTCTGCATCTCAAACAACTGACTTGGGTAAAGAATAAGTTCCTTTTTTACATCGCCAATGTACAGTGTCCCCAAACTTAACATTTTGCTCTTCTTCACCACTCATTAATAAAACTGCTGTTTTAACCTCATTTGTCTTTGATCTTTGCACGTATTCTCTAGGTGCCAGAAACTTGGGCAGAGACTTAGATCCTAGTTTCTAATGAGCAATTGAATGTTTCACCAAGATTGGAGAACATAGAGTTAAATCTTTTATCCTTCTAAGTTGCTTCTTTTTTCTCCTTTTCCTTTCTCAGGTGATAGGATATTATGCTTTAGTCAAGTTCTAAAGCTTTCTCATCATCTGTAATTCTTTTCTCTCTCTCATCACCAAGTTGCAGCAATTTTATTCTTGAAATGACACTTGAATCCCCTGCTTCCTTTCTATTTCGGTCATCACAGATCTGGTGCAGATTATTCTCCAACTTTGATGGCTATAGAAGATTTTTCATCAGTATTTCTCTCTCCAGTCTCTTCTACCTGCTTTCAGAGTTTTCTATACTGTATACATATCTGATCACATCATTCTCCTGCTCAAATACTTCATATTCACTGTTGCTTTTGAGGACAGCCTTCCACAAGGTGATGCCAACCTACATGTGGAGTGGCGTAAAGGAAACTGTTTGGAAGATTTGGGTTGACTTCTGCCTGGGTCTAGTGATTCTTGGGACATTACAGTTTAGACTAGATAGGTTTTGTTTCTTCATCTATGAAAGAAGAGAGTAGAATCATATATTCTCTCAGGTCTTATCCAGTGTTACATTTTTTGATGACCACTTTTCTACTTTTCAAGTCTCTTATTTTGCACATAAGCCTTGACTTACAACAGGATAATTGTGGCATCATAAACACACTCTAAACTTTCTTTCCTGTTGTGGCTTTGCTCTCATATTTGCTTCACAAGAACTTCCTTTCCATCCATCACTGATTTCTTCTGTTACAGATTTACTCATCTCTCAAGGCCCAGATTAAATCCAACATTCTCAGCCAATCTTCTCATTAATAATTCCTGTTTAGGTGCTCTTAGATCACTCTGTAAGCCCTTTGAGGTATTCTGCAATTGCCCAGGTATCTGCTTTTCTCTCCCCAGTAGACTTTAAGCTCCTTAATGGGTAGGGTGTTAAGTTACATATGTGTTTTTGTTTGTACTTTTCCATCTGGGCATCTTATACAGGGCAATTTAAACATGGTGCTCACCAAGGAATATTGTTTTTCAATGTGGTCAGTTTAGGAGCTCTTATTCATCAAATGAGATGAGTTTCCATACAAATTTTG
Organism: Muntiacus reevesi; assembly: GCF_963930625.1. Taxonomy (NCBI): domain Eukaryota; kingdom Metazoa; phylum Chordata; class Mammalia; order Artiodactyla; family Cervidae; genus Muntiacus; species Muntiacus reevesi. Next base: position 2,870,203 of record NC_089259.1, read on the forward strand.
AAAATTTGAAAAAACCAGCTTTTGCTTCAAAGGACAAATATTTAGAGAGTTCAGTGAAAGAACACAGTGTAGTGAAAGATCATGTGTACCCTCTTATAGTAACATTAACGGGCAACACCCTTTCAGTTGAATGTTCTTTGCACTTGTTTGATGAGATCACTAGCAATGTATTAATTTGTATTTTATACCCTTCCAAAGATGATTCAACAGCTTTCTGGTTTTTTTTTTGTTGTTGCTGTTTTTTATTTTTTAATAATTTGTGCTGAAAAAATTCTTGTGGAGATAAAAAAATTGCTTGTTCATGACACTCTGCATAAGCTATTATTTTGATGCTGAAGGTGCTGACCATATTGCTATTTCTTTACCCTAAATACTCATCAAATAGAGTTAGAATACAAAGCTCTAATTTTGTCTTTGTAGGCAGAGGAGAGTGATTAATTGCTGCTTATTCAAAAAGCCAGTTAATGGAAGAAAAAAGGAACCCACCCAGTGTGGGACTCCAGCCTCCCTTTCTCCACCAGAAAAGCTCACGCGGCACTAGTCTGATTTAGGCTCTTCAGATGTGGAGATAAAAACTTGAGCTAATTGTGTCTTTAGAATGGGATAAACACTTAGGCCTTTTTCTGAGCTTTAGCAAAGTGGTTCAGTATTGTGGACAGCACTTGCCTTCTCAAATTGTTCTGCCACAATCAGACTAATTTTCCATTTAGGAGCCCCCTGCAGCAGTTGAGCACTCCAGTCCCTTGGGCTTGTTAGCTTCATGGCCTTTGTAGCACTGGGGGTGAGGCAGAGGGTAGAGAAAATCTTCATACCTTAGCAACTAATTGATTTAGTAGGATTCATGACATTCAACAGACATCCTTATTACTTGCCTTGTCTTGTCCTAAATCCATCTCGGATCACTGTGACATGGAAATACAATTTCTTTCTGGAGCTACTTAGGAATCCCAGTGTCTAATGATGTCCAGGGTACAGTCTGTCTTCCCAGCATGCTGCTTCTTCAGTTCATGACCCAATTTGAGTGAATGACATTCACTTGTGGGGAGCAAGTTTGATGTGTGAATGATTCAAAACAAAGAAAAGGAAAAGAAACTTTCAAGAGGAGATTTCATTTTAAAATGGGACAAAAGATTCAGCACCAAGAACTTCGATATGCCAATCAACCAAAACAAACTGTGCTGTAAGGGGGTGACAGACACAGTGTCATTTAATGAGACCTAGTTATCCTAGTGATTTGAACTGCTTAAAAATCATTCTCTGCATCTAGTGAGAATCTGCCAAGTTTTACAGTTAATTTTCACACACACAAGATGGTATTCTTGGTTATAAGACAGAATAGGTACACTTGCTTATTTTCTTGCTTGTAGTTCTTTCTATTTTGGGGACTTGTCACATTAATTAAAAAACATAAATTTATCCAAGTAGCCTATCTGTGCAAAAATCTTGGTTTCCTTTCCTATATAAATGTTGTCAACAATTTTCACCACATTACCAAACCAATCTCCTCTTTCCTGAAACACATAAAGGATCTTCTAGATGTTCTTGCAAGTGGAGTTTGTTTTGAAACATCACTCTTTTGTCCTGTTAGTTCAGTTCAGTTGCTCAGTCATGTCTGACTCTTTGCGACCCCATAAATCACAGCATGCCAGGTCTTCCTGTCCATCACCAACTCCCAGAGTTTACTCAAACTTATGTCCATCGAGTTGGTGATGCCATCCAGCCATCTCATCCTTTGTCATCCACTTCTCTTCCTGCCCCCAATCCCTCCCAGCATCAAGGTCTTTTCCAATGAGTCAACTCTTTGCATGAGGTGGCCAAAGTATTGGAGTTTCAGCTTCAGCATCAGTCCTTCCAATGACCCAGGACTGACCTCCTTTAGGATGGATTGGTTGGATCTCCTTGCAGTCCAAGGGACTCTCAAGAGTCTTCTCCAATGCCACAGTTCAAAAGCATCAATTTTTTGGCACTCAGCTTTCTTCATAGTCCAACTCTCACATCCATACCATTACCACTGGAAAAATCATTGCCTTGACTAGATGGACCTTTGTTGGCAAAGTAATGCCTCTGCTTTTTAATATGCTATCTAGGTTGGTCATAAGTCCTTCCAAGGAATAAGAATCTTTTAATTTCATGGTTGCAGTCACCATCTGCAGTGATTTTGGAGCCCCAAAACATAAAGTCTGACACTGTTTCCACTGTTTCCCCATCTATTTCCCATGAAGTGATGGGACCAGATGCCATGGTCTTAGTTTTCTGAATGTTGAACTTTAAGCCAACTTTTTCACTCTCCTCCTTCACTTTCATATCTAAGGTTATTGACATTTGTCCTGTTGGCTGGCCTTAATTATTTTTTATTTTCCTTTGGGGGATCAGAAGATTTGGTGTTATTTTCTCCTTGAGGTTAAAACAGGGGCTTCCAAATGCCCAGGAAAATAAATGTGTTCCTGAGTAGTTGCCCAGTAGAATACTGTAGCTGAAGTTATTGTTTTTTTATGGCTATTAATACTGAATTATGCTGGTAAAATTGTCTAAGATCCTATGATGAGAGGAGCTGTATAAATATGAAATCACATTGTTAAACAACAGCTGCATCCTCAAAGGATATTGGAAATTCACTTATCTAGATTTAAATATGAGAAAGATCATGAAATGTGTTAGCTTTTGAGATAGGGATATAGATAAACTTGCAGGTTCATATAGAGTGATTATTTGAAGTCTGTTCTGATTTATCCATCTGGCTCCTGCCTCCTGGATTGATAGTAGATTTTAATATAGTGTATTTCTTTCTATTTCAGCCACCCATGTGACTTTCATTTTTGGTTGTATAACACAGGGTATGCTCTGGTGACTGTTGACCTTCAGTAAACAAGGAACATCATCTTTGCTCTAAGTAAGTGGAACACAAGTGGCAAACAATGTAGTATTCTAAATTCTTTACATTTAAATTGGGAATTTTGAATTATTTCATTGGAAAAGATTTTTTTCAATCTTCTATTTTTTTTCTTTAAAATTTGTTAGGGTGAAAATATGTAGAATATTTATTTATCCAGGGTTATGCAGAGACCCCATGGGGGAGGACAGTGCTGTGAAAGGCTTGTGATAGGATGGGGCTATTATTTCCGGCACCATCCCTGAGAGTGTCTTCTTTTGTCCCATTGCTGTGGAACCTCGTTGAAACCACCTTTTAATGGTTACTAAATCCAAGCTCTTGTACTGTTTTTGTCTTCATTCTTTAAGCCATCCCTTGAAATTGTGAGGCCATTGGAAATAATGGGGTATATTGGCCAAACAGAAGTGCCTAGCGTACTGTAGTCTATGAGGTTGGAGAGAGTCAGACACAACTTAGCGATTGAAGAGCAACAACAGTAATGAACTGGGAAAACAGAGTGCGAACATCTTAGGTGACTATTGGCTTATTTCAGCTCCAGCTGTATCCTTTCAAGCTCAACTGGTGACACAGGAAACCTAAAATGGGTAACTTGGGAGAAGAAGGCTTTAAAACCTTTTCACTATTTCTGAAGCATATGCATTCAGGGCTTGCTACTCTAAGAAGGATCACTGTTAGTCATCTGAACATACCTATTGATTTCCTAAAATTCCCTTAGGGATAAGGTTGTCAAATATAGCAAGTATAAATACAATAAAGAGAAAAACTACATGGGGCACATGTATGCTTTAAAAAGTTACTATTTAATTGTGCGTGTGAGCAAAGTAGCTTCAGTTATGTCCAACTTGGTGTGACCCTATGGACTATAGCCCACAAGGCTCTATCCAGGGGATTCTCCAGGCAAGAATACTGGAGGGGGTTGCCATGCCCTCCTCCAGGGGAATCTTCCCAACCCAGGCACTGAATCTGAGTCTCTTATGTCTCCTGCACTGGCAGGGGTTTTTACCACTAGTGCCACCTGGGAAATCCTATTATTTAATTGGCTATCCTGTATTTTCTTTAGTAATCCTATCTGGAAAACATATAGAATTTACTACCAACTCTTCATTTCTTCAGGCTGAACTTGATGTGTTAACACTCAGAAAAAGGAATTAATCACCAAAGGAAACCAGCTAGTTCTCTTTTGAAGCTGTAGGCTTCCAATATTTCCTCCTTCTATTTTTTTTTTTTTTTTGGTAAATATTTCATATACTCTAATGAATGAAATATATGTATGTACTCTAATAAAATGAATATATACGGATGTATGGTTAGAGTTTCTTTAAAATTCTTCCCAAGCCAACTCAGCTGTTTAACTCTCTGTAGAGGTCTTAGGCTACCGCTACACTGGGAGGGGGGCGCGAAGAGGAGGGCTGACTGCTGCCTTTGCAGTCCCAGACTCGGGGACTACTGATGGGAGTCAGGGAGGGCCAGAGCGCCAGGGACGGCCCCTCCTCTGCAGGCCGCAACAGCTGGGTTCAGGAGGTGTGCCTTAGGAATAAGATTGCCCCTCTGCAACTGCCATGCTTCCAAAATTACTAGTCTAGAACTCTTAAAGTTCCTGAACAAGAGCTCACTCACTGAAATGAGCGCCCTCTCATAAGGACTGGATTCCTCAGGTGGCATGGTGATAAATAATCTGCCTGCCAATTCAGGAGATGCAGGACATGTGGATTCAATCCTTGGGTTGGGAGGATCCCCTGGAGGAGGAAATGGCAACACACTCCAGTGCTCTTGCCTGGAAAATTCCATGTACAGAGGAGCCTGGTGGGCTACAGTCCATGGATTGTTGCAAAGAGTTGGACACGGCTGAGTGACGGGACACAGGACAAGCAAGCTCACAGCCTCGGGGCCATGGCTAACCTCACCAGGCCTTTCACTCCTGTTTGGGTCAGTTACCAGAAGCGGCCTAGGAACTCGTCCCAGACTCATTTTCATTTCTTCACTCCTCAACCATGTTCACTTTTCTGAAACAAAGGGTCAACTGGCAAAAACATCTCTCTGTTTTCAACCTGTTCTGTCAGAGTTCTTTTCACTTTTCTCATTTAACTAAAACCTGCCTTACTTTCCTCGGAGACTCATCAAATACAACATTTATCTCTTACATTCCTTGTGGAAAAGAGATGGATTAGGTCATTTACTTTTGACCACTTCCAAATAATTCTGTCCATCCTCCTCTTCCTTGAAGAGGCTGAACTGTTACTCTCCTGTCATCAGACTAGAGCGTTATCTTTTGCTGCCACCATCTACTGCCCCATCCATCCATCCCCTTGGCTAGTCTGCTGTATCCTTTGAGGATTTATCTTATTGCTTCTCACTCCAGGACCACTTGTCATACGCTTAGTGACTCAAAGTCCACGCATACATACCATCTTTCCAGTCAGGCCTCTGCACTCTCAGTTTCCTAGCCTCCACTGGACATCAGCCAACGAGTCCTGTGGCTATAACCTTGATCTTTTCCTTATCCAAATGCATGTTATCACAATTTCAAACACCCCATTAACTGATTACTTCCCCATCCCTTTTTCCAAGTTTGCTTTCTCAGTTACCTCAATTGTAAGTATTTTCACTGCCCCCACCCCTCAGGATCCTGCCACCTTCTCAATTTCTCTAGATCCCTGACCTCCTCTCCTAACCTCTTATCTAGTTCAAAATCTATGGCCAATAATTATACTCATTCACTTGTCATTTTCAGATGCAGTCATCCCTAAGAATCCAGTATCCACAGGAGATTGGTTTTACAGGAACCCCTCACTCTCTCTTCTCCCCCCAGAGATAGCAAAATCTGGAGATGCTCAAGTCCCATGTATAAAAGGGTATTTCCATACAATCTGCATACATCCTCCCAGCTACTTCAGATAATGTGTAGTTTGCTTATAATATCAAATAGAATGTAAATGCTATATAAATAGTTTTGAGTGTGTAGTAAATTCAAATTTTGCTTTTTGGAACTTTCTGAAATTTAAAAAAAGAAAAAAAATTCAATCTGTAGGTGGTTGAATCCCCGGATGTGGTGCTCATGCCTGTGGAGGGCCTACTGTACCCTCAACTCCCTGGTCCCCTCTCCTTCAGTATACTTGGCTAAATAACAACCTTGGCAAGAAAAGCTTTCTGAGTACTTCTGTGATTGAATCCAGGCAACCAGTATAAGTAAGACAAAAGGCACCCTTGCAATGACTGGTTTCACTTGTAACACATGATCATTACTTCCAAGGCACAGCTTAAGGCTGCCAGCCGCCCTGCCAATCCATCTATTCTCTCGGTCTCCAAGTTTTGTGCTATGTACTTCCTCGGTTTCAGTCCTCCCAAGAACCCCTGTCTCATTCTAACTCTTGCTTAATAATACTGCTTCAGAGCAATCAGAAGAAATTTCCACATGCTCTAATCACCCACCTTTATCTCAAATCTACTTTCTCTTCTTTGCTGTAAGTGAGTTTGATATCCCTGGATAAGGTAAATACTCCATGAGGGACTCCACCCCAACCTGCCTTCCTTCCTTAGAGACAACACTTTTTCTGTAGCTCATCAACCCCCCTTAAATTGGATTATTCCAATTAGATTATAATTGTGTCCTTATTTTTCTAATATTAAAGATAATAATAACCTCTCATTTCCCTAATTCCTTCTTTAACCATGATCCCATTACTCATTGAAAGAATTATCTATGTTTGCTGGCTTTCTGCTTCCAATTACTCTTCTCCTCTCTCCTTTGAACCCACTTAAATCATCCTTTACTCTTCACTATACCAGGGCTTCCCTGGTGGCTCAGAGGGTAAAAGCATCTGTCTGCAATGCTGGAGACCCGGATTCAATCCCTGGGTCAGGAAGATCCCCTGGAGAAAGAAATGGCAACGCACTCCAGTACTCTTGCCTGGAAAACCCCATGAATAGAGGAGCCTGGTAAGCTACAGCCCGTGGGGTCACAAAGAGTCGGACACGACTGAGTGACTTCACTCACTTACTTTATACCAGTGAAAGGGCTCCCCTCCTGGCTCAGAGGTTAAAGAGTCTGACTGCAATGCGGGAGACCTGGGTTCGATCCCTGGGTCAGGAAGATCCCCTGGAGAAGGAAATGGCAATCCACTCCAGTATTCTTGCCTGGAGAATCCCATGGATGGAGGAGTCTGGTGGGCTACAGTCCACAGAGTTGCAGAGTCGGGCATGACTGAGCGACTTAACTAATTATACCAGTGAAACCATTCTCATCAAGGCCACCAATGATTTCCTTATTGCTGAATCTAAAGATTATTTCTTACATCTCACTTAACCTCTCACAAGCATTTGACACAGATTATCACTCTGTCCTTGAAATACTTTCCTCATTTGACTTCTGAGATGCACATTTACCTATCTTTCCTTTTACTTTTCTAGTTATGTCTTTACCATCTCCAGCTGTCCAATTACGACATGTTGAAATGTGCAGGTCTCACTCCTTAAATTTTTCTCTTTTTGATTCCTTCTCTCCCACTCCCCAGGGGATCTCATACTGTTTCGTTTCTAGGTATATCTTCACCATCTATCTACATGCTTATCAATGGTTATGTTTAAGTCTCTCCGTGTACCCCATCTCTGAACTTAAAAATCCAAATGCATCCAAATACTTCACACACACAGTGCTTACTTGAGGTTGCACAGGAATGTCTAATGGGCACCACAGCTTAACATTTTCCAAGTAGATCTGCTCATATTCCCTACCTCCAAATCTGTCTTACAGTTGTCGTCCATATCTTCATAATACAAAATTCATCTATCTACTTGTTCTAGCCCAAATTTTCATGTTATACTTGCCTCTTCATTCTCTGGCATTCTACATATAATTTGTCATAAATCCAACTGATTCTCCCCTTCAAAATATATCCTGAATGTGTCTCATTCTTACCATCCTCACTGTAACTCCTGAGCCACGCATCTGGATTAATGCAGAAGACTCCTAACTGATCTTCCTGCTTCTGTTCTTGCCTCCTTTGGCCTATTTTTAATGAATCAGATAGACACTGTGTAAAGTATGACTTATTTCACATCATTCTCTTCACACATGGTCTCCACCTCCTACCAGGCCCTGTATTGCTATCACCCCTGGTGTCTTCCTGACTTTAGTTTCTACCACTGTTGTCCTCCTTAATTCCACTCTGACCACACAAGCTTCTTTGTTGATCCTTGAAGCACATAGACAGAGCTGTCCCTCAGAGCCTTTGCATTTGCTGTCCTTTTATACAAAATGCCCTTCCCTCATAGAGTCACTGTGAAAAATTCTTGAAGAGATGGGAATACCAGACCACCTCCTGAGAAACCTGTAGGCAGATCAAGAAGCAACAGTTAGAACTGGACACGGAAAAACAGACTGGTTTCAAATTGGGAAAGGAGTATGTCAAGGCTGTTTATTGTTTCCCTGTTTATTTAATTTATATGTAGAGTACACCAAGAGAAATACTGGGCTGGATGAAGCACAAGCTGGAATCAAGATTGCAAGGAGAAATATCAATAACCTTAGATATGCAGATGACACCACCCTTATGGCAGAAAGTGAAGAGGAACTAAAGAGCCTCTTGATGAAAGTGAAAGAGGAGAGTGAAAAATTTGGCTTAAAGCTCCACATTCAGAAAACCAAGATCCAGTCCCATCACTTCAAGGCAAATAGACAGAAACAGTGGAAGCAGAGACAGAGTTTCTTTTCTTGGGCTCCAAAATCACTGCAGATGGTAACTGCAGTCACAAAATTAAAAAAATGGTTGCTTCTTGGAAGAAAAGCTATGACAAACCTAGACAGCATATTAAAAAGCAGAGACATTACTTTGCTGACAAAAGTCCGTCTAGTCAAAGCTATGGTTTTTCCAGTAGTCATGGATGTGACAGTTGGACCATAAAAAGGCTGAGCCCCGAAGGATTGAATCTTTTGAACTATGGTGTTGGAGAAGATTCTTGAGAGTCCCTTGGACTGCGAGGAGATCAAACCAGTCAATCCTAAAGGAAATCAGTCCTGAATATTCACTGGAAGGACTGATGTTGAAGCTGAAACTCCAATACTTTGGCCACCTAATGTGAAGAACTGATTCATTGGAAAAGACCCTGATGCTGGGAAAGATTGAAGGCAGGAGGAGAAGGGAATGACAGAGAACAAGATGGTTGAATGCCATCATGGACTCGATGGACATGAGTTTGAGCAAGCATCCTGGAGATGGTGAAGGACAAGGAAACCTGGTATGCTGTAGCTCATTGGTTCGCAAAGAGTCAGACGTGACTGAGTGACTGAACAACAACATACAGTCACGTGGTATCTCTTTTGCTTCACTCATTTTCACTCAAAAGTCATCTTTTCAGTGAGGACTTACATACCCTTTTTATCTCTTTGCCTCCATCCTGACACTTTTCTCCTTCTTTACTAAATTTGTATTTTTTAGACTCTAAAACTGCTATAAATTTCTTAGTTACTTTGTTTTCTGTCTCTCTCACTAGACCCTAAACTCAGTAAAGGCAGGAATGCTGGTCTGTTTAATTCTCTGCTACATATCCTCAGAGTCTTGCATAAAGAAGATGGTCAAATATTTATTGAATAAATGAAAGAAAATATGAACACTCATATGGAAGATGGTCTGAATTTGTGAAGCATATAAAATGATGAACATCATGGATTTTATTCACCTTATTTGTTCCTTGGTATTTTATGGATGCAAACATGATTTTTCAGCAAACTAGGGAAAGAATCCTGAGAAATGTGTGTATTAGGGATAACTGCTTGGGCTATGAGATCATTCTAAGCGAATGAAGGTTGTTTTATGGAATAAATTGCATTCTAGGAACTAAAACTATTAGAAAGAAACACTAGATGATTCTAGGTGTGGTAGAACATTTAAGTAAGTTGGCAGAGGGAGGAGGGAGATTTGTGAGTAAAATGACCAACTGCTTAGCTACAGTAAATTATCTTTTGTATTGAAAAGGACCAGGAATTAGAAAATAAAAGCACTTGAGCAGAAATGAAGCTTGATTCCTCGTTTATCAATGGTCTATGTTAATACCAGCCCTACCCTGACTTTAGCAGTGAGTTCCTATGATTATTAAGTGATATAGATACAAAATTATGAAGTGCTATACCAATACAGAGGATCATTTCAGGGTGCCAACCTCTAAGAAATGACCTGGAAGGGAGTGTAACGCAAAAGACAATCAACAAAATGAAAATCCTAATTTATCTAGAAGCCCATTGTTGGCTCCTAGGGAGAGGTAGAATGTGGTTAAAGTAGCATGGTCTGATAGATTATTGTGGTCTGTGGTGTGTTAGAGGTTAATGCAACTGATCTGAAATCTAATGGAATCTATGGGTGTAGTTTGGAGTCTGCTCCCAATATCTCCTTGGGGCTATAATGTGATTTGAAGTGGAGGAGAGACTGAGGGCATAAAGTAGGTTTCAGGAATCTGTGTGCAAAGTAAACAGCATCTGGCCAGTCACTTTGGTGGATGTGTTTCCGAGGAAGAATCACCAGGGAGTCTGTGATAAGTGCCTTGGTGATGCTAAAATGGGGAAGACAGGGGATGGTGGGCCACCCAGAAGGAAACAGAAGGGCATGAGTTTAAAGGCTGAACAGATTCCCATTGGTCTAGCAGGAGTGACCAATTTTGGTAAAGCTAAAGACAATGTGGCAAATCAAAATACTTTGACTAAGTCCACATCCGGGTCTTACAACTTTTATAGTTATGAAGTTTTTCCTCATTTCTAACCTCCTGCAGCAATTTAAGCCTGTCTCCTCTTTTATAGTGATCATAAAATTATTCAGTTTCCTTTTAAAATACAGCTACTGCATTTGACTCTCTGATCTCCTGCAGCACTGAATTCAACTGTGTGCAGAAGTATTTCATTTTATTGGTTTTTAAATTTTCTTGCTGCGCCATTCATGTGAGTACTTATTCTCATATTGTGTGATGGCATTTTAAGCTTGGAATTGATAACTTTGTTCCCCCTGTACCTTTCCTAATCTTAAATGGTGCAATTAAGTTCCTTTCTAACCATGCTCATTGTCAGACTGGAGAAACCGGGTTTTTATAATCTTTCATTACATGTCAGTCCAGCCAGACACTTTACCTCCCTCCCAAGCCTAATCTGGACCATTCCAAGAAACACACAGCTCCCTACCCTAAAATCACCACCAGACAGCAATTGTGAGATATTTTGAAAACCGTGAGGTCATTACCTGACAAAATCTTGCATTTAGGTCATGCTTTTATCCCTAAAGATTCCTGTTGTTCTTTGCTGACAATCTCGACATTGCAGATGGCACTCATCCTGGGAGGAGGAACGTGCCTTTCAGCGTGTGTCTGTGTGTGGCCCCTTGGAAGGAGTTTGCCCCATCTTTGTCGCCCACCAGGCAGAGGGTGTGAGGACCGCTGGAGAAGTCTTGTGAGCTGGCCGGAAGGAACTGTATTTGCTGTCGCTGCAGGCCGGGCTTGTAGTGCAGCCAACCAAAAGCCAAATAAAATAAAACAGAACACTGAGCAATTGCTAGAGGCAAAGAAGAGTGTCATTCCAGCTTTTGCCATGGCTATGCTTTCAGCATCAGTGCATATAAGAAGCCCCAGTCTGGCACTAGGATGATGCTGTGTAATTGGAAGCAGGCAAAGCACAGATGCTGGTTCTTATTAAATATCTGCAGGTTTTCATAGTTTTGTGCACTGTCCTTTCGAAAAGAAGAAAAATCCTCCCAAAGGGTTCACAGCTGAGTATTTACCCCATTTGGAGCTCTTTGACCTGTCGAAGTGGCACCCACCTCAGGGATGATGGGACCAGCTCTGTTATGAGCCTGCCCCATGCAGGTCAGGGCTTGTATTTTTGAGGACAACAGCAAGGCTGCTTTAGTGTCGTTTAATGCCAGCTCTTCAGGCACCGTTCAAGGCACCGGCTTTCTCAACTGTCAGATGATAATGTGAAACAAGGAAACATCATCTGGTGACACATCTCAGGTGCTCTAAGGTCCAGAAATGCAGATGAACTTGGCAGAATTCATGCAGATAGCAAGTGCTGGGCTCTGAAATGCATGGCCAGGACTAGGGTGAGACCCCAAGACCCTTTTATGTATCTCCATACCCTTTTGTTTTGGGTGCTAAATGTAAGGAGGAACAACAGAATATAATACTTTAAGAAAATATTTAAACCAAAAGTGTACCAAAAAATCCATGATGAATAAAATATCAAAATTTAAAATAAAGATAGCCCCAGGACAACTGATTTTTTTGCCTTTGCCTCAGGCTCCTATGTAGCTTGGCATGATACTGCTGCAAAGTACAAACCTCCTTATCTGCCATCTACTGGGATAAGATGACATCTAACTGCTCTCAACTGTGTAAGACTTATTTCCTGACATGTTTCTTAGGAAAATCTAAGATTCCACAAATTTATTCCATAAATAAACTTCCCTACACCTGGAGTTTACTCTTGCTTCTCTGGGCACTGCCTCCCTATTGCCATTGCTGAAGACATGCTCAGTGGATTGAAACTGGTACAATATGGTGATGCTATTTGTTTCAAGCTCAGATCACTGAAATATAGAGTGGTGATGCTTTTCGTGTGTTGTTTTATTGGATATATTTTTAACAATAAAAGTAACATTTCATTTCTATGAAAATTTTATGATCACAATTACTTAAAATGGACACACATACAGAACTGGAGAATTAAGGACCACTGACATTCCTGACTTGACTTTGGGCTGATAAACACTGAGAAGAAACACAGAACGTCACTGGTGGGCTGGCCTCATTACTACTCCTTCTCTCCTCAAGGCCTAAACTGATAACAGTCACAGCAGGGTAGGGTGGGGATTAAACTAATTGCCCTATTCATGCACAGTTTAGCTAAATTTTAGAAATGGGCTTGGCCCTGAGCCTAAAATGGTTCTTTCTGTTCCACCCACCCTGTCTTGAATTAGGCTTTCCACAAGCAGGAGCAGGATGAGGGAGCCTGACCTGCCTCATTCTTTCTTTGGAGCCTGAAGGTTGAGAATAAATGTCCATTGTGTGTGGATGAACAGAGCCAGGAGACTGGGCCCTGAGTGAACAGAGACCCTCCCTTTGTTAACTTCACCCAATAGGTAAACATGGCCAGAGCAAAGCAGGTTCTAACCAGAATGAGTCCCTGGAAGAGGTTCAAGGCTGTATTCTACCAGGATACAGATATTTTTCTGACTTGTCCTATCATTTGTGTCTTTCATTCTTAAGGTCACTTTATGGTCCAGAAGGGGTAGTCCAGGTTCTATTATCAAAATAGCATTCAAGAAAACATCAAAAAGAAAGAAAGAAAACCAAGGCAAAAGGTGTGAGTACATGGCTCTTTACAAGAGCATTTGGAAACTGCGGTTTGACTTCTGTTTGTATACCATCGTGTGAACTTTGGCCTGTGGTCTGGTCACACTGACCTGTAAGGGAGGTCAGAGGGCTTAAGTATTCTGGGCAGGCAGAGGTATCCAGAGGAAATTTGGAAGAAGGAACTGTTAAAAAAGAAGAAGAGAAAAGCTACTACAATACAGCTAACTGTCTTTCGTGGGATTTACTGTTGGCCTCAGAATTCTGTGAATACTAAGCAGTTTCTACAGGCTTCAGCTCTCATTTCTTGTTGAAGACTGAATCACCTTATTTGAAGAGCTGGATTCCCAACAACAGCAGCCCAGTTATTCAATCATTTGAAAGGTTGAAATTTTAAGGGCATTAATTTTTGGGTCCTACTCTTTATCTTTTATCTTTGATAAATCCATTTTTATTTTCTGATCACTTTGTTACCACATATTTTCCTGAATTTCTTGCTTCCTTTATATGTATATATTTTAAGATCATCACTTTATTTTCTCTTTGTATTCTTTAACTTCATATCTGTAGGTAAAATTAGGTGTTACCTGATTAACTACTGCATTCTACTTCACTGTAACTTATAGTTGAAACTTACCCACTTCTTATTTTGCAGATTATTTTAAAAGCTCCCAAAGCATTGTAGAAAAATACAACATGGATTTACATGCATGCATATGTTAAAAAGTAAGGGCTGCACTTTAGTATTCAATGGCAATCTGTAAAACTTAATACTAAACATTTAATTAAGCATAACATCAGCTTTATTATTGATTTAATATTAAAAATCTATTTACTCTTATCAAAAGCAGAAAAGAGTTTAGGACTTTTGTAATTGTTGGCATTAGTAAATTTAGCATTTATCCTTTTGACATTCCTTGAAGGACCTAAGTGTCCATAGTTGAAATAAGAAAAAACATACCTACTTCCTAGAGACATTAAATGACATATCCCTTGAAAGCAACAAGGTGAATTTGAGTCACATGGCTGCTAGTGTTGAAATTGGATAAATTCAGTTTACTGGTTAGGAAATCTAACCAGATTCCCAGCTTTACCTCAATTAATTAATGCAGTTTGTAATTTTGAGGATCATAGAGTTCTGAGTATATATCCATTGAGAATGCCAGAGATGTACAGTATTATATCAATTTCATGGAGTTCAAATGCCTATGTGAGATAGTATCTCCTAATTTAGAAACAGAAGAGTCAACTATGTTGGAAGCAGTAGAATGCTGATTTTCCAGTTTTTTGCTAGAAGGAATTCTTAACCATGCCATGTGAATAGAGAGAAAATTTGTCTGCTCAGGTAAATAAATGGTAAATTTAGAAATTTTGGAATGGGGCAATAGTGAAGTGAAGTCGCTCAGTCGTGCCGGCTCTTTGCAACCCCATGGACTGTAGCCCACCAGGCTCCTCCGTCCATGGGATTCTCCAGGCAAGAATACTGGAGTGGGTTGCCATTTTCTTCTCCAGGGGGGCAATAGTAAAATGGTGTAAATTTTTATTTATTAAATTCTAATGACCTGATAGTTACTAAGATTATTAAGGACATAGTGACAAATTCCTCCCTTTAATCCTTGGTTAGCTCATTATTTTGGTTACTACATGGCCGAAGTCTGATCTTTTCTATTCTGTTCAGTCTATTTCTGCATAATTTATGATAATTAGTAATTTGGCAGGAGGTAAGACAGTGAAATGGAACCAATTAAAACTGAGACCTTCTCAGCTTGTCACAAAGTGATCTTGTATGTTCTCCCTGTGGTGGAGTTCCAGTTTCAGGAGTCCAGACACAGCTGCCCCTTATAACTTTACCTGGGTGAGAGTCATGAATCTCTGTCAAGGCTTTGATCCTCAAACATAAGTGGCTATTATTTTTTAAAAAAAGATTCAAGTCAAGCTCTGGTAAAGTTAGGATCTGTGCTTATTAAGGTTATACCTCTAGACTGTAAATTGTGACATTGCATTCAAGATTAACGAGGTGAGGCCAGTGAGACTTTTGCACAAATAAAAGATAGTCTCAAAGTCAGATTTTAAGGGTGGTCCAGGAGGCTTAAGCAAGCTCCTTATATCTTCTGGATCTTATTACTGTTCCCTCTGGATAATTGCTGCTATGTAAGCTGAATTTATCTGCCAATGAGAAAGAACTAAATCAATACAATTGGCTGAAAGAAAGAAAGCATATGATGCTCCTGACTGTATAATTCATTGCCTAAGTTGGTAACAAGTAAGTAAATAACACTGAAATACAGCCAGCCTCACACTAGGAAGTAAAAAGAAGCAGAGAGAGCCAAGTGATCTGAGCAAACTTTGGTCTTACGTTATCTGTTGCTTCGATTAGCACTAAGCTTGCAATGCCAATCAAAGCCTTTGGAAACTTAGATTAACAGCACACTAACATTTTTTAGCTGTGTTGGCTTTTGTTCCAGTTTTGAACTTGCTAGTCTCGATCTGTTGCTTCTCTTTGTATTAAATGCTTGTAACCTTTTAAAATTATTTTAAAATTAGACTGATTTTGAATGCTGTTAAAAGTGTTGATTTGTGGCCATCTTTTACTTGTTTGCTCTGTCACCATTCTATGATTCATAAAGTAAATAAGGAATTGATAAAAATGCCAGTAGGGCAGCATGAACTTTTGTTTCCCTTGCATAAAAAAGCCCTGGTAATCTGAGACTGCCTCAAGCAGTGGTTATGAGAAGACCTTGATGAAAGAGATGTAATAACAACCGCAACCGTTGGGTCTTTCTTAAGGTGCTGTAAATATGTGGGGTCAAAAAATTTTTGGTTTTTTTCCTTGTTAGGGAATTTCAAGTAGATCTTCTACTCTGGACACCTTTCTCTTGCTTGAAGAGCTATACAGAAGCATTTCCATATCTTTACCTTTCAGAGAGCTCCCTTCTCAAAAAGCATCTCTTCCTGAGGGAACGTTTGGTGGTCCATGGCTATGTCATAAAAAGAAGTGCTGTTTAGTGAAAGCACCCTTGATGATAACTTGTCAAGTGGCAGTGACCACAAATGATTCTGAAAAATGAACATTCCCTTTTTGTTTTACTTAATTTTTCTTTGCCAGTGAATTAATGACTGGACACATGCATTCAAGTTGTATCATTAAGACCTTCACAAAGACACGTGCAGACACACACAGGCACATGCAGGCACACGCAGATGCACGGATAGACTCACATTCACACACACAGCTAACCGAGGATAGAATCATGGCCCCAAGTGTCATTTGCTGTCCCCTTCCTAGTGTCTGTGAGCGGCCGCCTTGCTGCCGGCTACCATTTTTATTGCTAGCCGGAGTCAGTGATAGGCGTAGAATTATTGCCTGATAATGACACCATTACTGCGTGTCACTACTGTATTTTGACTTGGGGCTATTTGTAACTTGTTTGATTCCCAGCACAGAGCTGTAACCGAACAAAATATTCTAAATGTGCACGTTTGTTATCCAGATACCATAGATCGAGGTCAGCTGGGAAGCCCCAGACAGTACACTTGGGTCTGCTGTAAACTCACGTTGAGTTATGTCTGTGCACCCAACCCAGCACCATTCACTCTGAGCATTTTCAGATGGCAGAGCCTCTGTACTGGTAACTGGTGAATATTTGTGATAAAAAGTCAGTCCAGTAAGGGAAGCCATATGGTTCGCTGTTCAAGTCTGATGCGTTTGTGAAGTAACAGATGCCAAACTGAGCACACCTGGAATTCAGAGGCAGAATCTCTGACTGAGCAATCTGGCATGTAACACCGTACATGCTTGAGGATTTGTGGGAATGAAGTCCCTACAGAAATAACCTGCGCTGAGATAACTCACATCTTAATACATAAGCTACCTTAGCTGTTGGGTATTTCTTTACTGTGTGTGCTCAGTTCAGTGGTGTCCAACTCTTTCTGACCCCAAGGACTGTAGCCCACCCATGCTCCTTTGTGCATGGGATTTCCCAGGCAAGAATACTGGAGTGGGTTGCCATTTCCTCCTCCAGAGGATCTTCCCAGCGCTGGGATCAAAACTGTATCTCCTGCGTCTCCTGGATTGACAGGCAGATTCTTCACCACTGAGCCACCTGAGAAGCCTTATTTGTCATGGCTGGCTACATTTATTCTTGCCTTAGTTTTCTGTGACGATTGAATAAATATGATAGCAAACACTTTATTTGAAGGAAAAAAAAAAGAGTAGGATGGATCATTTAAAAATTTATGCAGTACCTTAGCTCTATTGTTTTGCCCTGTTGTAGTAGGATATTTTTGAATATAGACAGTGCATTTATATGTGGTTGGTGGGGTGTGTGGTCACTGCTCAGTTTTGTATAGCTAAACATGGTGGCTTCTTTTGAATTATTTCTGTGCTCTGCTAGTAGTGGGAACACCTCTGGTAGAGACGTTTTCAGTATTGCAGAATGCCACATGGATTACACAGGTCAAATATTATGTATGAAGCTGGGCTCAAGGGGGAGTTAATTGGACCGGGATACAATCTAGTTCTAGTGCATCTGGCAGTTAAAAATCCCTTTTATATCTCTACTGCATGTTAATGAAGTAACCCCAAATGACTGACAGTCAAAGGGATAGTATAAGCACTCAGAGACATAGAAGCTTCATGACCTAGAGATGTGTATAGACAAGGCCCCTTTGGCTTGGTGCTATGATCAACACTTGAGCTGCCACCTGAGAATACACTGGCCCATCTTGGGAGAAACTTCAGGATTTATTTTGCCTGTGAGAAAAAACTGAATGAAGAAAAAGAACAAAGACATCCACAGTGGTCAAAATATGTGCTTCTGTTTTCAGGGATTGTTTTAGGTTAGGGGAATGTCACTGTTTAGATTAACAAGAAATTGTAAGTTTTGGCATTTTATATGGTTTTGTGTAAGAATTATAATAAAGAAGAGTGCTATTATGCTTCAAGACTACTATATTCTAATAGCAATTATACAAAGTGAACCAGGCAATTTTTTAACAATAAAACTCAACTATGGGCTTCAATTTTTTTAGTAAGGAGATAAAATTTTAGAAACTTCTCTTAAAAGTGGAGAGATGTTGAAGCAGTGTGGATCAAAGGAATAAATCTGTGGAGGTCATCCAGGCTTCAGGAGTTGAGAGATAAGACTAGGAGGGAATGACTCCACTGCACAAGGGTTTGCAGTTCTTTAAACTAAGTGTGAGGGTATCAACAACAAGAAATACTCAGACCAAATGGAGTTCAACTTCTTGATCAAAGTTGCCCCATTGATGCAAGATATTCCATTCCTGGTTGCCTTGGCAATAGGACATTTACCTTATGATACAGACATTATAATTAGGAACAAGATGTACACATCTTTAAAGAGGTGGATACCTCATTACATTTACTATGGGTCAAGTCTAAGAATAATTGGGGTGTCTGTGTTCTAAAAAACATGTAATTGATGGAAGGAATATGACTTTTAGAGAAACAGATGGATGATACTGCATACACGAGAGGGCCTCCAGGGCCTGCTGGCCCCGGGCTGTCCACTCACTCGTATCATGTCAATATTCTACATCCAACTCACCTTTCTGGTACTATCACCATGATTAGCTGGAAGAAAAGCCAAGAAATCAAAAACCCTGGATTACGAAAACCAAGAAATTTACACTCTTGGGATCCTGGAAGCAGTTTGGAAACATTTAGGCAGTTGCTGCTTGAGTTTCTCCCCTGTCCTTTCTTCCCGTCACAGCTACAAAATCTCCCACAGCTTTGGGACAGTTCGGTCGCTCAGTTATGTCTGACACTTTGCACCTAATGGACTGCTGCACACCAGGCTTCCCTGTCCATTATCAACTCCAGGAGTTTACTCAAACTCATGTCCATTGAGTCGGTGATGCCACCCAACCATCTCATCCTCATTCTCCTCCTGCCTTCAATCTTTCCAAGCATCAGGGCCTTTTCCAATGAGTCAGTTCTTTGCATCAGGTGGCCAGAGTATTGGAGTTTCAGTGTCAACATCAGTCCTTCCAATGAATATTCAGAGCTGATATTCTTTAGGATGGACAGGTTGGATTTCCTTGCAGTCCAAGGGACTCTCAAGAGTCTTCTCCAGCATCACAGGTCAAAAGCACCAATTCTTTAGTGCTCAGCTTTCTATATAGTCCGACTCTCACATCCATACATGACTACTGGAAAAATCATAGCTTTGACTAGATGGACCTTTGTCAACAAAGTAGTCTCTGATTTTTAATATGCTGTCTAGGCTTGTCATAGCTTTTCTTTCAAGGAGCAACTGTCTTTTAATTTCATGGCTGCAGTCACCATATGCAATGATTTTGGAGCCCAAGAAAATAAAAGTTTGTCACTATTTCAATTGTATCCCCATCTGTTAGACATGAAGTGATGGGACTAGGTGCCAGGATCTTAGTTTTCTGAATGTTGAGTTTTAAGCCAGCTTTTTCACTCTCCTCTTTCACTTTCATCAAGAGGCTGTTTAGTTCTTCACTTTCTGCTATAAGGATGGTCTTATCTGCATATCTGAGGTTATTGATATTAGTCCCAGCAAACTTGTTTCTAGCTTGTGCTTCATCCAGCCCAGCATTTCTCATGATGTACTTTGCATATAAGTTAAATAAGCAGGGTGACAATAGACAGCCTTGATATAGTCCTTTTCCAATTTGGAAATTGGCTGTTCTTCTATGTCCAGTTCCAACTGTTACTTCCTGACCTGGATACAGATTTCTCAGGAGGCAGGTAAGGTGGTCTGTATTCCCATGTCTTGAAGAATTTTCCACAGTTTGTTGTGATCCACATAGTCAAAGGCTTTGCTGTAGTCAATACGGCAGAAGTAGATGTTTTTCTGGAACACTTGCTTTTGCTTTTCAATGTCCAATGGACATTGGTAATTTGATCTCTGGTTCCTCTGCCTTTTCAAAATCCAGCTTGAAAAACAAACAAACAAACAAACAAAAAACCACAATCCAGCTTGAACATCTGGAAGTTCTCAGTTCACCTACTGTTGAAGCTTCACCTGGAGAATTTTGAGCGTTACTTTGCTAGTGTGTGAGATCAGTGCAGTTGTGCAGTAGTTTGAACATTCTTTGGGATTGCCTTTCTTTGGGATTGGAATGAAAACTAACCTTTTCCAGTCCTATGGCCACTGTTGAGTTTTCCAAATTTGCTGGCATATTGGGTACAGTACTTTAACAACATCATCTTTTAGTATTTGAAATAGCTCAACTGGAATTTCAACACCTCCACTAACTTTGTTTGTAGTGATGTTTCCTAAGGCCCACTTGACTTCACAGTCCAGGATATCTGGCTCTAGGTGAGTGATCACACCATTGTGATTATCTGGGTCATGAAGATCTTTTTTGTATAGTTCTGTGTATTGTTTTCCAGTAGTCATGTAGGGATGTGAGAGTTGGACTCTAAAGAAAGCTGAGAGGTGAAGAATTGATGCTTTTAAACTGTGGTGTTGGAGAAGACTCTTAAGAGTCCCTTGGAATGCAAGGAGATCAGACCAGTCAATCCAAAGGAAATCAGTCCTGAGTATTCATTGGAAGGACTGATGCTGAAGCTGAAACTCCAATACTTTGGCCACCTGATGTGAAGTACTGATTCACTGGAAAAGACCCTGATGCTGGGAAAGATTGA
Source organism: Muntiacus reevesi (assembly GCF_963930625.1). Lineage (NCBI taxonomy): Eukaryota > Metazoa > Chordata > Mammalia > Artiodactyla > Cervidae > Muntiacus > Muntiacus reevesi. Next base: position 2,891,058 of record NC_089259.1, read on the forward strand.
GGGCAGGAGGAGAAGGGGATGACAGAGGATGAGATGATTGGATGGCATTACTGACTCAATGGACATGAGATTGAGCAAGTTCTGGGTGGTGGTGATGGACCTGAAAGCCTGGAGTGCTGCAGTCCATGGGGTCGCAGAGTTGGACATGACTGAACGACTGAACTGAACTGAACTCTGTATTCTTGTCACATCCCAATATCTTCTGCTTCTGTGAGATCCATACCATTTCTGTCCTTTATTGTGCCCATCTTTGCATGAAATGTTCCCTTGGTATCTCTAATTTTCTTGAAGAGACCTCTAGTCTTTCCCATTCTATAGTTTTCCTCTATTTCTTTGCATTGCTCACTGAAGAAGGCATTCTTATCTCTCCTTGTTCTTCTTTGGAACTCTGCATTCAGATGGGTATAGCTTTCCTTTTTTTCCTTTACCTTTAGCTTCTCTTCTTTTCTCAGCTATTTGTAAGACTTCTTCCCACAGCCATTTTGCCCTTTTGCATTTTTTTTTCTTGGGAATGGGCTTGATCACTGCCTCCTATACAATGTCATGAACCTCTGTCCATAGTTCTTCAGGCACTCTGTCTATCAGATCTAATCCCTTGAATCTATTTCTCACTTCCACTATATAATCATAAGGGGTTTGATTTAGGTCAGACTTGAGTGGTCTAGTGGTTTTGCCTACTTTCTTCAATTTAAGCCTGAAGTTTGCAATGAAGTGTTCATGATCTGAGCCACAGTCAGCTCCCAGTCTTGTTTTTGCTGACTCTATAGAGCTTCTCCATTTTCAGGTGCAAAGAATGTGATCAATCTGATTTTGGTGTTGACCATCTGGTGACTGTTGGTGGGAATGCAAACTAGTACAGCCACTATGGAGAACACTGTGGAGATTTCTTAAAAAACTGGAAATAGAACTGCCATATGATCCAGCAATCCTACTTCTGGGCATACACACCAAGGAAACCAGTTCTGAAAGAGACACGTGCACCTCAATGTTCATCGCAGCACTGTTTATAATAGCCAGGACATGGAAGCAACCTAGATGCCCATCAGCAGATGAATGGATAAGGAAGCTGTGGTACATATACACCATGGAATATTACTCAGCCGTTAAAAAGAATTCATTTGAATCAGTTCTAATGAGATGGATGAAACTGGAACCCATTATACAGAGTGAAGTAATCCAGAAAGATAAAGAACATAACAGCATACTAACACATATATATGGAATTTAAAAAGATGGTAATGATAATCCTATATGCAAAACAGAAAAAGAGACACAGATGTACAGAACAGACTTTTGGACTCTGTGGGAGAAGGCAAGGGTGGGATATTTCGAGAGAACAGCATCGAAACATGTATATTATCTATAATGAAGCAGATCACCAGCCCAGGTTGGATGCATGAGACAAGTGCTCGGGCCTGGTGCACTGGGAGGACCCAGAGGAATCGGGTGGAGAGGGAGGTGGGAGGGGGGATCCGGATGGGGAATACATGTAACTCCATGGCTGATTCATGTCAATGTATGACAAAACCGACTACAATATTGTAAAGTAATTAGCCTCCAACTAATAAAAATAAATGAAAAAAAAAAAAAAAAAAACAAAAAAAAAGGGAGTCTGTTGGGGTATGACACAAGTCTTCTCCAATCTAGAGAGAACAGGTTTCCTCAAAAGTGTCACAGTCCTGAATAGCAGTGGTGAACACAGCATTCCTGTCATCGTGGAGTTTACACAACTGTGGGGGAAGACAGAAAATAAAGTACTGAACAAGGGAGCTTCTGATAGTGATAAATACTCTAAAGAAAATTAAACACAGTGATATGTTGGATATTTGGAGGGCCAGTCGTCAGAGAAGCCTCTCTGAGAGGGTGGCGTTTGAGCTGTGTGTGACCTGACTGCTGAGAAGATGCCAGCCTGGCAAATACTAGGAGAACGAGTGTGGCAGGAAGAGGAAGAGAAAAGTAATAGTAGAAGGAACCCAAGGCAGGGATGATCAGAGCAGGGACAAGGAATAATAAGAGGGTCATTGTGGCTGTTTGAGCCAGTGGGTGGGATTGTAGGAAAATGTAAATGTTACAAACCACAATGAAATAGTCAGATAAAATAAAAAAAAAATCAGGAAGTGGAAAGAATTGGAAGTGGACTGATTTCTTCATCTTGGCATTGGTGTGTGTATTTCTAAAGTGAATCAATCTTGTTAAGTGACATAATGATCCCAACCTCTTAAGAATTTAGAACTAACTTTTTAATATTTAAAGCAGTCATATCTCTGAGGTAAAGAAAATGTTTAAGTGATTTTGTGTGTGTTTTTTTTCTTACTTTATTTCTAGCATTTAACATTTTCACCCAAAATATTTGGCCATGTTTTATAAATTGTGGTTTTCTTATTTTCTCAGCAGCACTGCAATATGAGGAACTTTATTAAGACATTTCTTGTTTCTAACCTTATGAATTTGAACACTTTGAGTCCACATATTAAATAGAATCTTATTTTGCATTGATTTTTATATCTTTATATTGGTGAGATCTGTAAACTAACATCTTATGATGAATTTTAGTAGCTAATGGCTCCTGATTTGACAGGTTTAAAAATGACTCCCTGTTAATCATTTTTTCTCTGGATATGGGAATTTTTGAACTTTCAGCTTCTACTTTTGACACATTCTATTTAATAATATTCTTAAAACAGTTGTTTATACTTATCTTTAAGTTTATATGTAAACTTGCATCTCAAAATAAGCATTCTTGTCACTAAATTAATTTTAAAAGAATTGTTCTATTTATTTTGTCTTTAAGTAACTAGATCCAAGATTGCTCCTTGAACTCGGAGACTAATTTTATGAATTCTGTAGTAGACTGTATCATGGTTCCTAATCCTTCACTCTGTATTATGGGTTTAGCATTCAAGCTTTCTACTATTAATATGTAACTTTGTAGTACTTCACATTCAGATCAGTTCAGTTCAGTTGGTCAATCATGTCTGACTGTTTACAACTCCATGTACTGCTGCACACCAGGCTTCCCTGTCCATTACCAACTCCCATAGTTTACTAAAACTCAGGTGTATTGAGTCAGTGATGCCATCCAACCATCTCATCCTTTGTTGTCCTTTCTTCTCCTGCCCTCAATCTTTCCCAGCATCAGGGTCTCTTCCAATGAGTCACTTCTTCACATCAGGTGGCCAGAGTATTTGAGCTCCAGCTTTAGCATCAGTTCTTCCAATGAATATTCAGGGCTGATTTCCTTTAGAATTGACTGGTTTGATCTCCTTGCAGTCCAAGGGACTGTCAAGAGTCTTCTCCAAAACCACAGTTCAAAAGTACTTCACATAGTCCATTGTTATTTGTTACTATTATTTAGGTAGTTGCTAAGTTGGCTACTAAGTAGCCTGACAGGCTCCAGTCTCCTCTGTCCATGGGATTTTCCAGGCAAGAATACTGGAGTGGGTTGCCATTTCCTTCTCTAGGGGATCTTCCCAACCCCTGTGTCTCCTGCTTTGGCAGCCAGATGGAAGCCATTGGGTGAAGTGTAATTCCTGTGTAGTTGACTTTGGACTAGGCCATGTGAATTGCTTGGGCCAATGAAATGTGTAAGCAAGCAGAAACTTTAAATATGTTGCTGTTTGTTTTTACCTCATTTAATCTCTTTTGCTTCTGCCCCCTGCCCCAGACAGTTCTTGCCTCTGGATGATGAAGACAAGCCAAGGTCAATCGAGCCATAGTTGACATATAGACCCAGGCATGAAAAAAAAAAAAATAACAAATGCTTATTGCTGTAAGCCACTGAGATACTGGAGCTACTTTTCTGCAGCATTAAGGCAGCAATAGGTGATAAATCTGATTATTTTAAAAACTAGGTTAAGCAAACTCCAGGAGATTGTAAAGGACAGGGAAGCCTGGCATGCTGCAGTCTATGGGGTATCGAAGAGTCAGACATGACTTAGCAGCTGAACAACAACAAGGTAACTTTACTTACATTCAAGCCCCATAAACACAACCTCTTGGAAAACTAAGATCTTCGTTCATTAAACTGACTCCAGTTTATAATTTCAGTTGTGGTTCTGCCATTTACCAGCTTTATGCCATTGAAAAAATTCCCTAATCTCAGTAAGTCTAAGTTTTCTCTTTTGTATTAATAAGACTTGGATAGTAATATCTTCTCTATAGGCCTAAAGATACAGGTGAAGTAACTTAGCACAAATATAAACACTAAATAGATGTACAATAATAACTTAAAAAAAATTCATTGGGTTTAATTCTGAACTATTTGCCACTTTAAAATATCTCCTTACCTTGGCTTTTGGAAAATTAATACAAATATCATTGTATAAATTAAAACTTTAGGTTGATTAAGTGCAGAGTTTTGAAATAAATTTCATCAAACAAAAAGTCAGGCTTATTAGATCCTTTGTCTCTTTTATCACATCATCAGTAAATATTTATAAAATATTCCTAAGGTCTTTGTTCACATAACTGGTCAGATCAAGAAATGCCCAGATACTGATTTTTGTGTTACATGTCAGTCAAGATGAGGCCACTGACCTTTGAGATCAACCTACAGCCTAAGCATCAATGACTACAAATAAACTTGTGGATGTGAGGTAGTTAGGTACACGCTTCTGTGGAAAATACCACATATTTTCTGTGTTGTTGAGAACAAGATTAAATCAAGTAATGTCCAGAATGACTGTGACACTTGGTTGCAAAAGTGATAAATTGTCCTTTGTGTGTACTGAGTGACTCCTTTGTGTCAGATCTTTATGCATCATGCCAGGTGAACTGGTGAAGAAGACAGTTACAGCCCTGCCTCCATGCAACCTACAGTCTTGCCAAGTTAGACACGCAGCCTGCCTTCCAGAAATTTTTATTTCAGTTCCTTGAGAGTGAAAGTGAAGTCACTCAGTCGTGTCTGACTCTTTGTGACCCCATGTGGCCCGCCAGGTTCCTCCGTCCATGGGATTTTCCAGGCAGGAATACTGGAGTGGGCTGCCATTTCCTTCTCCAGGGGATCTTCCCAACCCAGGGATGGAACCCATGTCTCCTGCGTTGTGGGCAGACACTTTAACCTCTGAGTCACCAGGGAAGCCCTAATTTCAGTTCCTTAAGCACACGCAACCCTTTCCCGTGTCTGATCAGAAGCCTTGCACACGCTGGCTGGCCTTTGCTCTCACCTCTGCCTGGAAGGCTCTTCTCTTTTCTCTTGGCAGGCACCTGCCTGCAATTACCAACTGTGAATTGTTATAACGCCATGGAAGGGAGTGTGGAGACAGACAGCCAACAGTCATCCTGAAACCGGAGGGAGGAGCAGGGGGTGGGCGCTTGAGGGGGAGAGGAAGTTGCCCACATCTCAGAGAGAAAGAACTGCTTCTCCTGGAAATGAGAGGAGAGGCCGGGGCCGGGCCGGGAACAGGGGTGCGAGGGAGAGGCAGGTCATGCAGACTTGGGGATAGTATGCACCACCTAAAGTTGACTATTTTTTTTTTTTTTTTTAATTTTTGGCTGTGCTGGATCTTTGTTGCTGGATGCAGGTTTTCTTTAATTGAGGCAAGCAGGGGATATCTGGGGCTCCCCAGGTGACTCAGATGGTAAAGCGTCTGCCTGCAATGTGGAAGACCCGGGTTTGACCCCTGGGTCAGGAAGATCCCCTGGAGAAGGCAATGGCAACTCACTCCAGTACTCTTGCCTGGAAAATTCCATGGACGGAGGAGTCTGGTAGGCTACAGTCCATGGGGTCGCAAAGAGTTGTACACGACTGGGTGACTTCACTTTCACTTTCTTTCAGGGGATATTCTGCTGTGATGCGCGGCCTTCTCAGTGCAGTGACTTCTCCTGTGTAGCACAAACCTGTAACTTCATGGGCTCAGTCGTTGAGGTCCACGGCTCTGGAGTACAGGCTCAGTAGTTAGGTACACTGGTTTAGTTGTCCTGTGGTATGTGGGATCTTCCCCCACCAGGGATCGAACCCATGTCCCCTATATTGACAGGTGAATTCTTAACCACTGGACCACCAGGAAACGCACCACATAACATCTGCAGCGTCCCAGAGTGCAGTGAGAAGCTACAGATGTTATCTGGTGGGTTGAGGGGAAGCACAGAATCTGTTGCTACTTTAAAAATCTTACTTTTCTATGAGGAGAAAACATAGGTGTTGGAAAAGAGAGAAACGGGGGAGTACATTGGGGGCTATTGTAGACATTCAGATGAGAGGTGATAGGTGAGCTGGAGGAGAAGGATGGTTATGGGAATAACCAAAAGTGGGACTGCTCAAGAGATAATTTGGATGTAGAAGCAAATGATCTTGGTGCTAGATTAAATCCAAGGACTGGCTGAGAGGGGAATCTTGAAGAAAACCTGTAGATTTCTTCAAAGTTGAATAACAGTAGTCAAAGAGGAGTACAGGTAGATTTGCAGACCAAGGTGCTGTCTGGAAGCATGGCTAGATGACTGATCAGAAATAACATTGATTTAAAGAGGGCCTTTGATCATAAAAACTGAAGTGCAGACAGAGCACAGTGGTAGGTGGGATTCAGAGAGGAGAGCGACATGGGCAGGCACACGTCTAGACAGGTCATGTTCACAGTCTATTCTTAGTCTGAAGAACTGTTCCCATCATCAGATTTCAAAACTTCGCCAGGCCACTGAGGCAGGGTGGGAAGCATCCTCAAGGGAGAGAAGTCATGCAGTGAAAGAGGCTGCAGAATCAAGGGTGGCTGAGAAGCAATTACTGGCCGCATGATCTTGTGGGAGTTGCTTGAATCACTTAACCTTTCAGAGCCTCAGATTCCTTATTTACAAAATAGGATGAAAATATTTACTTTGTATGTTTGTTAGGGAGATTAATTTGAGCAATGTTTACAAAATACCTTGCATATAGTAGATGCTAAAAGTGTGGTTCTCTCAGCCTCCCCACTGTGTAAATTAATTCACGTTGTTGCGAGCTCTCACTCATTCGGCTACAGGACTAATCAGATCCTGACACTAACGGGCTTGGTTCTTGTCTGGCTCCCCTCAAGCTGTGGAGTGAGTGGTGGAGATATTGTAATGCGTAGGAATTGCAGTACATTCTAAATAATATATGTATGTGCTCAGCTGTGTCCGAGTCTTTGTGACCCTATAGACTGTAGCCCACCATACTCCTCTGTATGTGGGGTTTTCCAAGCCAGAAAGCTGTGGTGAGTTGCCATTTCTTACTCCAGGGGATCTTCCCGACTCAAGGATCGAACTTGGGTCTTCTGTGTCTCCTACATTGGTAGGCAGGTTCTTTACCACTGAGCCACGGTGGAGGTTCTGAATCAGATGGCGTAGTTCAAATCTATACCGTGTTACATGGTGTTCAAGCCTCTATTTCTTACGTCTTCATAGCCACTGTGTGAAGTGGTGTTACTTGGTTTCTTTTCTAGATGAGGACGTTTGTGTGGCATCCTTGATATCTGAGCAACATTACCAGTTTCCTGCCAGAACAGTCAGCTGGTGTTCCTTGTACATCTCTGTCTTCATTTTGCAGCCTCTTCAAAATGCAAGTCAGTCTGAATTTTAGCTCCTAAGTCTTCAAACAAGTCCTGAGTCCCAAAGCAGGAAACTATCCTCATCTAAAAAATAATCTGCTCACCCCCTGCCATCACCCCAGGGGTGGACATGAAGGCTCTATTTGTGAGCAGTGGTTTGGGAGGATTTGTTTCCTCTTTAAATTTGGAAATGTTGAGTCATTCACTTGTGGAATTTAGTCATATTTCTTTTTCTTAAGGATGAGAGGCCTCCCAGTCTCTGAAAGATTGTCTGACACCTTGAGCTCATTCAGCTAATGGCATTTTATCTTTTTCTGTTCAAGAGTCTTTTGGTGTCTCTGGTATCTCTTCTTGAGAATTTTCTTTTTAAATCCACAATTCAATCCTTACTTGTGGCAATATTGATTATTCTCAGTAGAATGACTATGGAAAGGCACACATCTCCTCTCCTCAGATATCTGTCATTTCAGTTTTGATATGATCAGAAGAGAACTCAGTTTCTCTGTCTTAAATCTGTCTATGTTCTTCCCTTTCTCAATAAGTGGAAACTCCAGGATATAAACCTCGGGCATCCTCACCTGCTCTTCCCTATGGAAACCAGCACCAGGATGTATTAGCAAATCAGCTGGTCCATCTGTAAACTGGCATGCCGAGTGCAGCACTGGAGCAGCATCCTCTTTTAGGATTTGAAACAGCTCAGCTGGAATTCCATCACCTCCACTAGCTTTGTTCGTAGTGATGCTTCCTAAGGCTGTCTTGATTTCTCACTCTATGATGTTTGGCTTTAGGTGAGTGATCACACCGTTGAGTTATCCAGGTCATTAAAACCTTTTTTGCATAGTTCTTATGTGTATTCTTGCCACCTCTTCTTAACATCTGCTTCTCTTAGGTCCATACCATTTCTGCCCTTTATTGAGTCTGTTTAGCATGAAATGCTCCCTTGGTATCTTCAATTTTCTTGAAGACATCTCTAGTCTTTTCCATTTTATTGTTTTCCTCTATTTTTCACACCGTTCACAGAGGAAGGCTTTCATATCTCTCCTTGCTATTCTTTGGAACTCTGCATTCGGATCGATATACCTTTCCTTTTCCCCTTTGCCTTTCACTTCTCTTTTCTCAGATCTTTGTAAGGCCTCCTCAGACAATCCTTTTTGCATGTGTTTTTTCTTGGGGGTGATTTTGATCACTGCCTCCTATACAGTGTCCTGAGGCTCTGTCCTTAGTTCTTCAGGCACTCTATCATATCCAATCCCTTGAATCTATTTGTCACTTCCTCTGTATAGTCATAAGGGATTTGATTTAGATCAGACCTGAATCGTCTAGTGGTTTTCCCTACTTTCTTCAATTTAAGTCTAAATTTGGCAATACGAAGTTCATGATCTGAGCCACTGTCAGCTCCCAGTCTTGTTTTTTCTGACTGTATAGAGCTTCTCCATCTTTGGCTGCAAAAATATAATCAATCTGATTTCAGTATTGACCATCTGGTGATTTCTGTGTGTAGAGTCATCTCTTGTGTTGCTGGAAGAAGGTGTTTGCTATGACCAGTGCATTCTCTTGGCAAAACTCTCTTAGCCTTTACCCTGCTTCATTTTGAATTCCAAGGCAAAATTTACCTGTTACTCTAGGTATCTCTTGACTTCCTACTTTTGCATTCCAGTCCCTTATGATGAAAAGGATATCTTTTTTTGGTGTTAGTTCTAGAAAGTCTTGTAAGTCATCATAGAACTGTTTGTCTTCATCTTCTTCAGCATTAGTTGTTGAGGCATAGACTTGGATTACTGTGATATTGAATGGTTTGCCTAGGAAATGAGCAGATATCATTATGTCATTTTTGAGACTGCACCCAAATCACCCAAGTACTGCATTTAGGACTATTTTGTTGATTATGAGGGCTCCATTTCTTCTAAGGAATTCTTGCCCACCCTAGTATGTATAATAGTCATCTGAATCAAATTCACCTATTCCAGTCCCTTTTAGTTTGCTGATTCCTAAAATTTTGATGTTCACTCTTTCCATCTTCTGTTTGACCACTTCCAATTTGCCTTGATTCATGGACTTATGAATCCAGGTTCCTATGCAATGTTGTTTTTCACAGCATCTGACTCTTCCCCAATTGGGCATTGTTTCTGCTTTGGCTGTGTCTCTTCATTCTTTCTGGAGCTATTTCTCCACTGATTTCCAGTAGCATATTGGGCACCTACCAACCTGGGGAGTTTGTCTTTTAGTGTCCTATCTTTTTGCCTTTTCATACTGCTTTTGGGGTTCTCAAGGCAAGAATGCTGAAGTGGTTTGCCATTCCCTTCTCCAGTGGACTACGTTTTGTCAGAACTGTCCACCATGACCCATCCATCTTGGGTGGCCCTATATGGCATGGATTATAATTTCATTGAGTTAGACAAGGCTGTGATCCAAGTGATCAGTTTGGTTAGTTTTCTGTGACTGTGGGCTCCAAGTCACTGAGGATGGTGACTGCAGCCATGAAATTAAAAGACACTTGCTCATTGGAAGAAATGCTGTGACAAACCTACACAGCATGTTAAAAAACAAGGAGATTACTTTGCAACTAAGTAAAGTCATCTAGTCAACTAAGTAAAGTCCATCTAGTCAAAGCTATGGTTTTTCCAGTAGTCATGTATGGTTGTGAGAGTTGGACCATAAAGAGACCTGAGAACCAAAAAATTGATGCTTTTGAACTGCAGTGTTGGAGAGGACTCTTGAGAGTCCCTTGGACTGTGAGGAGATCAAGTCAGTCCATCCTCAAGGAAATCAACCCTGATATTCATTGGAAGGACTGATGCTGTAGTTGAAGCTCCAATACTTTGGCCACCTGATGTGAAGAGCTGACTCATTTCAAAAGACCCTCATGCTGGAAAAGATTGGAGGCAGGAGGAGAAGAGGATGACAGAGGATGAGATGGTTGGATGACATCACCGACTCAATGGACATGAGTCTGAGTAAACTCTGGGAGGTGGTGATGGACAGGGAGGCCTGGTGTGTTGCAGTTCATGGGGTCACAAATAGTCAGGCATGACTGATGACTGACCGACAACAGCAGCGACACCCTCCACTGTGACCTCCTTCCACATCTTTTGCCTGAAGTACTTCAACCATGTCCTATGTGGTCCTTCTGCGTACACTTCTCTATGTGCCTGCGTTTACCATCTGCTGATGAACCGCATTTGTCCTTTGACAATGTAGGATCCAAAGTCCGTAAGGCAGCCCCCATCACCCGGCCTGATCCGAGCTCTGATATGGCAGTCAGCATGATGGGCCGTGATCTCCCAGGCCCCCTTTGTTCTAGCCTCCCTGGTCACATTTTATTTCCCCAAACCTGCAAGCACTTGCTTTCTTTCTACACGGAACTCTCTTCTGCTAGATAGGCACATAGGTTATTTTGCTATTCCATGCTTTTTTTTTGGCATTTCTGCTAAAATATCACCTTGTCAGAAAGTCTATCTTGACCACTCATTATAAAATGGCAACACTCTTTCCATCCTTCAGTTCTGTCTCCAACATTCATCATCCATAACATTGTATATTTTTCCTCATTTTTCTTCTCACAATACTCTCCATCCTGTGTTCCTTATATATTGCCTATGAGGACAGAAACTTCTCAGATTTTCTTAGAATAATGTTTGATTTGAACTAGGAAATCGATTTGCATTTGTTGAACAAATAAATTGATGCTATTATTTGTGATATAATGTGTCATTCTTGTAGATGGGTTCAAAGTTCTTAAGTATAAGAATTTTAACTACTTTTTCTTTGATTGCTTTTGTACCACTAACCTCTGGCTTTAGTATAACTAACTCTGGCTTTGATAAGAAATATTCTCAACTTTGGGGAATGCAATTTATACATTAGAAGCTTACAACTGAATGAATAATGCTATGAACAAGTCATTTCTGGCAAAAATATTGTGAAATAAAATGCATCTCCTTAGAGCTCATTTCTTTGTGTAGAAATTTTTTTGTGCCCATACAACACTAGATTCTGCTGCATTTATTTTATTTGCTTTAAAATTTAATGCTTATTATATTTGGGAAACTAGAACTGAGTAAAAAAAGGAAAACCTTTTTTTATGCTATCAACAAATATGATATCAAGAGTTTTACCTATTTTTAGTAAGTTTTAAAATATAGTGGAAGAAGCAAGGAATCTGTTTTCTTCTCCTGACTTAATTCCCACTGACCATCATTTGTGCTGCAAAGATGAAGCTCTGCACTTTAGCTTGACTTTCAGACAAACTCAGACTGTCGTATTGAATTTCAAAGCATGTGCACTTAAAATTGGAAGTCCACTGTCATCTAGGAGAACCCGCTGTAGCCACATCCTGCCCCCTCTTCTGTGATGTGATACAGCTAATCTCAGCTAAAATACCTGAGATACCTGTTTCTGCTGCAATCTCAATGAATTTAGAATGCTGGTCAATTAACAGTAAATAGGTTTCTTTGTCAATCTGGACGCATCCCAATGAAGTTAAAGAGAGCAGAGTAAGGTGATAAATAATTTATAACTGGAGAGAATCCCCAGTTCCTACTGCCCACTCAGGTTCTAAACTATTTTTTAGGGGAAACATGAGACCAATAACCAGGAAGCTGGGACACAAATTAGCTATGTTTAAGAAAGAGATTTTTAAACCTAAGGATGTGCCAACTTTGCTGTTTACACCTGGATTTTATACAAATGCTGTAATTGCAAAGGGCCACTTGTCTGTGACCCTCCTGAGGAACTCTTGGCCATGTCTTTCTTGCTATTTTGCTTTTTCCCTTGATTTCTCCTCCAAGGTTGTTTTCTGACTTGGTTGCATCTCATTTTGTACTGATAAAGTGCACGTGCCCCTGCACACACAATTGCTGCTTTTATTCTCCTCTGGTAAGTATTTCTGTGTGCCTCTGAGGGTCTCATCTTGGCCAGGATTTCCTTTTATTAACTTTGTATCCTGACAGCCTGGCGATGGTGAGAAGGACATTTAGAGCTCTGAGGCTTGGATGCCTTCTAAAGAGTCTCGCGCAGCATGGATGTAATTCCCCATTCATTGCCTGTCTCCTCACTCCGCTCTGCTACATGCAGAGGTAATAAGGGCCTGTCTCTCGTTGCTCAGTCCCTGAGGTGATGGGGAGCTGTGGCAAGGTTCCAGCAGCTGTCTCCTTGCCAGTGATATGTGGGGCTAGAGGATTCACGGTCTAGCCGCCCACCCTCACTGCACACCCAGAAAGTCCGTCCACTGACCAGGAGGTCTGGCTACTGGTGTTTCCCTCAACCATCTACCTGGTCCCCTAACTCGAGGGCCCAGCCCTGACTGCTGATGAATCATCACCACCTCTAGAAGCAGAGTGAATTTCTGTGAAGCTAAAGAATCCTGAACTCTTGGGTCTTCATTTGCATGGGCTCCTTCTGATGCCCAGGCCGGGGCTCCTGTACTGAGCTTGCCTAGACAAATGATTTGCAAAAGCAGTTAGTTTGACTTCAACCCGTGAAGAACACTGTGTCTTTTCACTCTGATTTCTGCTGTTGTAATTCCACTCATCACTGGTGACACTGAGGGGGGCCTGGACAGGTTTTTTTTTTTTTTTTTTAATTTGGCCAAGTAGAATGTAAGATACATTTAGTTTGAGTATATTGGAATGGATTTGTGTGTTTAGGAGTTACTTCCAGAAGTAAGCCATGGCTAGCGGGGCAGGGTTGAAGGTGCGCAGCTCAGACCTCCATAGTGAGAGAGTATCTCAGCAGGCTTCCCGCAGCACCCACACCCTCAGATCCATCACGACCTCACACCAAGGCCGTGCTCACCCCAGGCTGCTCTCAGCCAATGCAGCCGCTGACTGAACATGGCCAGAGATCCAGAGCCAGACCATTCCTGCCCGGCACAAACTGGGCAGTGTTTGCCGTGGAAACTGGATTTTTCTTAAGACAGCACAGCAGTCTTAGGGCTCGCCCACCCAGTTCTCCTTCCTTCTCTCTTTCCTTTCACAGGTGTCGGATCCTCATCATGTTTGCAGGTTTCTCTATCTTCTGGTCTCTCTCTTTTTAAACTTTTTATTTGATATTGGAGTATAACCGATTCACAGTGTTGTGACAGTTTCTGATGGACAGCAAAGGGACTCAGCCCTACATACGCCTGTACCCATGCTCCCCCAGACTCGCCTCCCACCGGACTGCCACAGAGCTCTGAGCGGGCTTCCCGGTGCTCCACAGCGCGGCCTCCTTGTGGTCACACTCTTCTTTGTCTTCCGAGGACATCCCCTCAGTCTCTCGCACACCTAATTCCATCTCACCAGAAGACATGAACTGACGCAATGAAAGATTTCCCAGGCTAGCTTGGGTCAGATCTTTGTTTCAATAGAGGTTTGGCAGACTCTCATGCTAATGATTTTCACATGACACTGTTTTTATGTGCTTAGCGGTACTTCAACCGATGTTTGATTCATTAACCCAAACTTCAGGCCGCGGTCGTCTGTTCTCATCTGGCCAGTGTCTGACAGCATTTCCACCTCTCCTCCTGACCCTGGAGGATTTTCTCTAATGTTCTCATCCTAGGCTGCTGCCCAGACTCTGTCATGGCTGGGACAGACCTTTGCTTATGCTCCTTCCTTTCTCTGAAATACCTTTGCCAAACTAAACCTATGCATATTTCTCATTAATTTCTTGCTAATGTGACATGAAACTCTAACACTGACAACATTATCATAAAATCCATAATGTACCACTACCACTGCAATGAGGACGCCTGTTACAAACTGGCAAACAAGTGTCAGAAAACTTGAAATGTCCAGAATCTCATAGGCCGTTTATGAAAGAAACTTGGTATGTTCTCAAATTTGACAGCAATTCTAAAAATGTACATATTACCAATAAAGTTATAAAACTTATAGAAACATATCCAAAATACTAAAACAGTTTGACTAACCATACTAAAGACTTAATTATTTATCTGCTATGGATTGAACTGTGTTTCCCCCCAGTTCCACGTATTAAAGGCCCAAGCTGTATTTGGAGAAGGGGTCTACAAGAAAGTAAGTAAGATAAAGTAAGGCAGCTCAGACGGTAAAGCATCTGTCTGCAACGCAGGAGACCTAGGTTTGATCCCTGGGTTGGGAAGAGGAGAAGGAAATGGCAGCCCACTCCAGTGATCTTGCTTGGAGAACCCCATGAACAGAGGAGCGTGGCAGGCTACAGTCCATGGGGTCTCCAGTGGGGCATGACTGAGCTACTTCACTTTCACTTTCAATGCAAAAACAATGAGTTGATGAGTTAGTGACATCATGAGAAGAGATCACTCTCTTTCTCCTGCCCCCTCTCTCTCTGTCTCACCCTCTGCTATGTGATGACTCAGTGAGGACTGGGCTAACTGTAGAGGGCCCTCACCAGAGACTGAAACTGCCAGAACCTTGATTTTGGGCTTTCTAACCTCCAGGATTGGGAGAAAATGCATTTCTGTTCTTTAAATCACTCAAGTCTATAATACTTTGTTATGGCAGCCTGAGTTGACCATGACACTGTCATTCTCTTCTTTCTGCAACACCGTGATTTTTAACTGGGTGAGATTGTCCCCCAGGGAGTATCTGACAACGCCTGGCAAACATTTCTGATGGCCACAGCCAGGGAATGCTACTGGGATCTACTGGGTGGAGGCCAGAGATGCTGCAAAAACCCTACACTGCCTCCCCTCTTTTCTCCATCTGCTCACAACAAAGAATCACCCAGTTCAACACGTCAGCAGCGACAAGATGGTCGAACCTGAGAGACCCTGCAATGGAAAATGATATAAAATCCTATCTGATGAAGAGATGATCAAAGAGGATATAGCCAATTATGTGGGGAAAGTATAGAGAAAGATGTTGAACAAGTAATTAACACATATTTTATATTGTCTGGGCTTTGTCTTGTTTTCATATTTTCAAAACTTGTAATTTGTATTTTTCCTAATCAAAATGTAAATTTATACCCAAGTTTCTATTCCTTTTTTTTCAGGTACCCCTCAAAATTTTATCTTTACTTCTCCAAATCCTGGGCTAACCCTGGTTTAGAATTATGGTTAAACACTTATATATACCAGTAAAATTTGACACCACTGTGTGTGAGTGCTCAGTCGTGTCTGACTCTTTGAGACCCTGGACTGTACCTACCAGGCTCCTCTGTCCATGGGATTCTCCATGCAAGAATTCTCCAATGGGTTGCCATTTCCTACTCCAGGGGATCTTCCTGATCAAGGGATCAGACCCACATCTCTTGTGTCTCCTGCATTGGCAGCTGGATTCTTTACTACTGTGCCACTTATGATTCTCTATCTCAGTGTCATAACTTTACTTTGGGGGTTTAGTTTGACAATCTAAAATTGCTTGGCAAAGTTTAATGAAATAGAACATTTTTATAAGTGAAATAAAGTGCTGTTATTATTGTGTATGTTGGCAAGAGATTTGTTCTTTCTCACTAAATGATCTTTATGCCCTTTGCAGAAGATTTTCCTAAGAGGTTACATAATGGAACATTCACAGGGCTTCTTCTTTAGTGGTTTATGTACACATGGGAAACCCTTCATAACTTACCCACATCTTTCACTCCATTCTTGTAAAGTTAATTACCACAAATCCTGCTACTTTTGAGATTTCTTGACTATTTCCCATTGTTTCATTATCTCGTTTAGGGCCTTCACTACTCCTCTGTTGGGCAGCTGAACAGATTCCTATTTGGATTGCCCATTTCTTCAGGGTTTACATAGATACCAAATGATGTATCTATTCCTCTCAAGGTCATGTATCCATCTGACCAAGTTAAAAACATATTAAAAACTATTCAGTTATTTTCCATTTTTTGTTTTCATTTTCAAGCATCTGAATTTTTCTGTAGAAGAAATCTCCAGCAGAGGTCCAATGCATGACTCTGATCCAACTGAATCAGGGGGAGGGCCAGAGTCAGTCTCTAGACCATCCTTTACTCCTTACACTCCCCTGTGGTCCCTGGGGTACCTCCACCATACCCACGTGTAACGAGAGTGACCATAATAATTTATCCCCCAGACAGGGACACTTCTGAGAGTGAATGGTGAAATTACCACTGAACTATGCTGAGATAACAGGTGAAAAGTGAGGCTGTTCCAGGGATACCATTATACGTTGGCACCCCCAGTTTGTCTTGTAATTTGTAGATTTCATCTGCAAATCAACTCAATCAACTTGGCCTGTTGTTTCAGGTCACCTAGAGAAGCTGAATCTTGAGCACGTGGGGGCAGGGAGGGTAATGCTAGGAAGCATAGCTGTCCCTGTTCTATAGGATCCTTAAACTGATTCACTAAGTCTTTCTGACTTTGCCCTGATCATTCCTTGAGACACTTAGCTACTGATAGCATTCTCCAAACACCATGCTGATTGTTGAGAACACATCTTTATGGATACTGCTTCCTTTTTCTGGATGGCTTTTAATGCTTACTCCAGGGACTGTCAAACCCTCTGGTGAGCCATTCCTATGCCCTTCAGATTGAGTCAGGTGCATTCCTTTATGGTCCTACAGAACTCATTGCACTTTATTACTGAATATAGTAGATTATTGTTATATTATTCAAGTATCCCTTTTCTTCATTAAATTGTGAGCTCTCAAGAATAGCAACATAGAATAATGCCTAGAGCATAGTAAGTGGCTGATGAAGAAATAAGTTGGTAAATGAGTGAATGAAGCTGATGTTCATTATCTCTCCTAATTCATTTGGCTTCCAAAGAGCTATTCTAGGTTCAACCTCAAACTGTCTGACAATTTATTTTTACCAAGTGATTATAGTATTATGTTGTTTAGAAATTTATTTGAATGACATAATGGTACATATATTTGAAAGGACTCAATCATATTTGAAAATCCCATCTTATGGCATTTGAATTGAAAAAAAGCCTAGAAATCTCTTAGATTTCTATATTTTACAGGTGAGAAACTGAGGCTCACAGCCTCAGAAATAGAACATGAGATAGCAGCCCAGGGTGATGTTCTGGACACATTTCTAAGTCCTTGGCTCAAGATTTAATGTCTGGCCCAGGTGTTAGGCAAGAGTGAACATTGACATTTTAGAAATCAGAGAACTAAAATGATGTGAAGAGCTGATTGGAAAAGACCCTGATGCTGGGAAAGATTGAAGGCATGAGGAGAAGGGGTCAACAGAGGATGAGATGGTTGGATGGCATCACCAACTCAATGGACTTGAGTTTGAGTAAACTCTGGGAGTTGATGATGGACAGATAAGCCTGGTGTGCTGCAGTCCATGGGGTTGTAGGGTTGGACATGACTGCATGACTGAACTGAACTCAACTAAAATGGATGAAAATGGGTGAATTTAATTCAAATGACCATTATATCTACTACTGTGGGCAGGAATCCCTTAGAAGAAATGGAGTAGCCCTCATAATGAACAAAAGAGTCTGAAATGCAGTACTAGGGCCAGGCACTAAATAAAATGACATGATTATAAGTCATAAAGCTGTAGGTTGGATTTCCTAGCAAGTAGGCTCGGAAATGGAGTTTAGCTTGCAGGATGTTTATGAAGGAGTGCCTTTGGGACAAAGACCTGTGGAATGGAAGGGAGGAAATCAGTGTTGGGCAGAGGATGAGGTTGAGCTGCAGTATACTCCCAAGGAGCTCCAGAGCAAGAGTGCCCTTTCAGAGTTGTCCTGAGTTGGGCCAAGATGGCCAGCATTTTATACTCCTGCAGTGAAGAT
Source organism: Muntiacus reevesi (assembly GCF_963930625.1). Taxonomy (NCBI): domain Eukaryota; kingdom Metazoa; phylum Chordata; class Mammalia; order Artiodactyla; family Cervidae; genus Muntiacus; species Muntiacus reevesi. The sequence continues at coordinate 2,909,257 of NC_089259.1, forward strand.
AGGCCAACCTAGAGAAGGTGTGACCTGGGGTTAGGCAGTTCTCTGCATTTGACTTAATTCCGAACAGACTGAGAGCTGAAGACTGTCTGCTGCTGGCACTCCTAGCATCTGTCTGGTCAATGAATTCTTCCCTGAAGTAGAATATAGGTAGCAAACCACAGTACTATCACAATAAATTTTCATAAGAATTGGTTTCTCTGTGGATATGGATGAGTATTGTGGTTTGTCAAGAAACCTCAATCAGGGCTGGTACCACTGGGAAGACCCAGAGGGATGGGATGGGGAGGGAGGCGGGAGAGGGGATCAGGATGGGGATGTAAATCCATGGCTGATACATGCCAATGTATGGCAAAAACCACTACAATATTGTAAAGTAATTAGCCTCTCCAACTAATAAAAGTAAATGGAAAAAAAATAAAGGAAATTAACCCTGATTTTCAATGGAAAGACTGATGTTGAAGCTCCAATAACTTGGCCACCAAATAAGCCAGCAAAGAGCTGACTTTTTGGAAAAGACCCTGATGCTGGTAAAGATTGAGGACAGGGGGACAAGGGGATGACAGAGGATGAGATAGTTAGATGACATCACTGACTCAATGGAGATGTGTTTGAGCAAACTCAGGGAGACAGTGAAGCAAGGGGAGACAGGCGTGCTGCAGTCCACGGGGTCACAAAGAGTCAGACATGACTTAGCGACTGAACAGTGAACAGCAGCCTCAGCTCACAGACACCATAGAGTGGTTCTGTAGTTGTCAACTGGATCTGAGTTCAAAATGCAGCCACATATATAGTGACACAGTATAGCAAATTTACACTAAAGACTCCTAAACTTCTCTATGTTCCCTGTGCTGGTCACATCCTGCATGCATGACGTGTATGCACTTGTGGAGAACAATTTTTAAAATGGAACACTGTAATACCAAGATTTATCTAAAATTTTCAAATGTGCGTGTATATGTGAAGTGGGCCTGAATTCATACTTTGCCTATTTTCAAACTTAAGTATTAAGGTAATGCAAAAAATTATAAAAGAAACCTAATTGCTTTTGCTTTCCAGAGGGATTTATATGGTATGATACCTTGTTTTAATTTGGCACATTTTTGTTGAGTGATTCAGTAACTTTTAAATTCCTTCCAGGGTTACTACCTCTTCTGGGTCAATTTTGCTAATTAAATTTACTAGGGAAAAAAGTATATTTCATTGCTGTTATCAAAATTTTAGCATAAGCTAACACATAGAATTATTATATAATATGTTATATTATATAAAATTATATATTGTTGATATTATATTTAACATCATGAAATACATGGCATTAGTTTTAACCACCTCTATTGTACCTGTGTATTAGGATTTCTTTTTTGAGAATCATTATTTTTTGGAGAATAGTTACTTTAATTGCATACTTTTATTTTCAAAGAGAGACTTCTTAGAATAATCCTACTTTTTAACTTTCACATTAAAATGTTAATTTCTGTGCACTTATAGTTTGTTTCTTCTGCTTTTCTTAAAGTTTTTTTGTTGTGCTTTCTTTCCAACTCATAGAATTAAATATTTAGTTAACATTTTTCTCCTTTCTTCTTCTTTTTTTTTATAATAAAAGTATTTAAGAATGAGAAGAATAGTCTTCTGCATAACTTTAGCTACTTCCCAGATATTTAGTATGCAGTTTTATCATAATGTTACTCTAAACTTTTCTGTTATTTTTATTTTTAATACCACTAACCTATGAAGTTAATAATTTTTTCAAACATTTAAATTTTTTGGTTTAACATTTTGGTATTACTTTATAGGCTTTTTTATTTTGTATCAAAGACTGTATCATGGAATTTCTGAGGTTTTAAATTTATTTAGATTTTTTTGAAATGGCCTTATATTAATTTTTGCAAAAGTTCTATTTAGACTTGAGAAAAAAGTTTAGGTATTTATATTTTTCAAATAGAGTTCAATATAAATAAAATTATATAGATTTTTCATATTATTTTTCATCATTTATTTACCAAAGTCTATGAATATTGCACTCAAATCTCTACCTCACATTGTGTTTCTATTTATTTCTTGTATTTTCAACAGTTTTTTCATGTATTTTAAATTAAATTATAAAGTATAATTCCTTGGTGGCTCGAATGGTAAAAATTTCCCCTGCAACGTGGGAGACCCGGTTTTGATTCCTAGATCAGGAAGAGCCCCTGGAGAAGGGAACAGTTGCCCACTCCAGTATTCTTGGCTGGAGAATTCCAGGGACAGAGGAGCCTGGAGGACTACAGTCCATGGAGTCCCAAAGTGCCAGACATGAGTGAGTGGCTAATCTTAATACTATAAATTATAATTTTTCCATGACTCCAATATCATAGTTATAAATAATTATAAGCTGTAGCTTTATAAAAAAGGAGATTATACATATTTCAATTTTTGTTGAAGGTTTTCTTTCTGTTATTAATATACTTTGGTTATTTCTATTTCCTTGGATTTAACTGCTGCATTTTGCCACATAATTACTTTTAGGATTTCTGTTATTTTGCTTTAGAGAGGGCTATTATTCCTAACTTTTGTTTTAAAGATAAATCTAGCAGTTATCTTTTAGCAGAAGTGTTTGTTACTATAAATATTGTTTGATTTTATTTTGTCATTTTGTTTGGAGATTTCTGTATTTTGTATTATATTGTTTTGTACATTTTGCCTCTCAGAATTTTTCTGTTTGCTCTTTTTGTCTTGTGAAATGTGTTCATTTTAAATTTTGTTGCTTGACAATTGGGGAGAAAAATATCTCTGAAAGCAACATTTTAGAGGGTAGCTGTAAAATTAAAAAATGGCTGATTATCAATGTCAAGAATGCACCAGGAACTGTTGCCACCCACCCGTTCCACCAAGTGCCCACTTTTATTCTTTCCATCTCATATGATGTGGGATTTCCAAATGATATTATTCAGTCAGTCACTTCAGCCACTCAATTGTGTATGTCTCCTTGCGACCCCATGGACTGCAGCACGCCAGGCTTCCCTGTCCGTCACCAACTCCCAGAGCTTGCTCAAACTCATGTCCATGGAGTCAGTGATGCCATCCAGCCATCTCATCTTCTGTCGCCCCCTCCTCCTCCCGCCTTCAATCTTTCCCAGCATCAGGGCCTTTTCTAATGAGTCAGTTCTTTGCATCAGGTGTCTAAATTATACTCAGGACTGATTTCCTTTAAAATTGACTGGTTTGATCTCCTTGCGGTCCAAGGGACTCTTGAGAGTCTTCTCCAACACCACAGTTCAAAAGCATCAATTTTTCAGTGCTCAGCTTTCTTTATGGTCCAACTCTCACACCCATACATGACTACTGGAAAAACCATAGCTTTGACTAGACAGACCTTTGCTGGCAAAGTAATGTCTCTGCTTTTTAATATGCTGTCTAGGTTTGTCATAGCATTTCTTCCAAGGAGCAAATCTATTTTAATTTTGAGGTCACAATCACCATCTGCAGTGATTTTGGAGCCCCCAAAAGTAAAATCTGTCACTGTTTCCATTTTTTTCCCCATCTATTTGCCATAAAGGGATGGGATCAGATGCCATGATCTTAGTTTTTTGAATGTTGAGCTTTGAGCCAGATTTTTTGCTCTTCTTTTTCAGTTTCATCAAGAGGCTCTTTAGTTCCTCTTTACTTTCTGCCATAAGGGTCGTGTCATCTATGTGCCTGAGGTTATTGATATTTCTCCCAGCAATCTTGATTCTAGTTTGTGCTTTCCCCAGCCTGGCATTTCACATGATGTACTCTGCATATAAGTTGAATAAGCAGGGTCACAATATAGAGCCTTGATGTACTCCTTTTCCAATTTGGAACCAGTCTGTTGTTCCATGTCTGGCTATAAATGTTGCTTCTTGACCTGCACACAGATTTCTCAGAAGGTAGGTAATGTGGTCAGCTATTCCCATCTCTTAAAGAATTTTCCACAGTTTGTTGTGATCCACACAGTCAAAGGCTTTGGTGTAGTCAATATGGCAGAAGTAGATTTTTTTCTGGAATTCTCTTGCTTTTTCTGTGATCTGATGAATGTTGGCAATTAGATCTCTGGTTTCTCTGCCTTTTCTAAATCCAGCTTGAACATCTGGAGGTTCTAGGTTCACATGCTGTTGGAGCCTCACTTGGAGAATTTTGAGCACTGCTTTGCTAGCATGTGAGATAAGTGCAATTGTGTGGTAGTTTGAACATTCTTTGGCATTGCTTTTCTTTGGGATTATAATGAAAACTCACCTTTTCCAGTTCTGTGGTCACTGCTGAGTTTTCCAATTTGCTAGTATATTGAGTGCAGCACTGTAACAGCATCATCTTTCAGGATTTGAATTAGCTCACCTAGAATTTCATCACTTCTACTAGCTTTGTTTGTAGTTATGATTCCTAAGGCCCACTTGACTTTGCAACCCAAGATGTCTGGCTCTTGGTGAGTGATCACACCATCCTGGTTATCTGGATTATGAAGATTTTTTTGTATAGTTCTTCCATGTACTCTTGCCACCTGTTCTTAATATCTTCTGCTTCTGTTAGGTCCATACAATTTCTGTCCTTTATTGAGTCCATCTTTGCATGAAATGTTACCTTGGTATTTCTAATTTTCTTGAGAAATATTTCTAGTCTTTCCCATTCTATTGTTTTCCTGTTTCTTTGCATTGTTCACTAAGGAAGATTTTCTTACTCTCTCCTTGCTATTCTTTGGAACTCTGCATTCAAATGGGTATATCTTTCTGTTTTTCCTTTGCCTGTCACTTCTCTTCTTTTCTCAGCTATTCGTAAGACCTTCTCAGACAATCTTTTTGCATTTCTTTTTCTTGGGAATAGTTTTGATCACTGCCTCCCATACAATGTTAAGAGCCTCCATCCACAGTTCTTCAGGCACTCTATCAGGCACTCTATCAAATCTTCAGCACCCTTAAATCTATTTGCCACTTCCTCTGTATAATCATAAGGGATTTGATTTAGGTCAGAACTGAATGGTCTAGTGGTTTTCCCTACTTTCTTCAATTTAAGTCTGAATTTGGCAATATGGAGTTCATGATCTGAGCCAGTCAGCTCCCAGTCTTATTTTTGCTGACTGTATAGAGCTTCCCCATCTTTGGCTGCAAAGAATATAATCAATCTGAGTTTGGTATTGACCATCTGGTGATGTCTGTGTGTAGAGTCATCTCTCATGTTGCTGGAAGGTGTTTGCTATGACCAGTGCATTCTCTTGGCAAAATTCTGCTGGCCTTTGCTCTGCTTCATTTTGTACTCCAAGGCAAAATTTGCCTGTTACTCTAGGTATCTCTTGACTTCCTACTTTTGCATTCCAGTCCCTTATGATGAAAAGGACATCTTTTTTGCTTGTTAGTTCTAGAAGATCTTGTAGGTCTTCATAGAACCGTTCAACTTCAGCTTCTTCAGCATTACTGGTCGGTGCATAGACTTGGATTACTGTGATATTGAATGGTCTGACTTGGAAACAAACAGAGATTGTTCTGTCATTTTTGAAATTGCACCCAAGTACTGCATTTTGGACTCCTGTTGATTATGAGGGTTCCTCTATTTCTTCTAAGGGATTCTTGCCCACAGTAGTAGATACAATGGTCATCTGAATTAAATTCACCCGTTCCAGCCCATTTTAGCTCACTGATTCCTAACATACCGATGTTCACTCCTGCCATCCCCTGTTTGACCAGTTCCAATTTGCCTTGATGCATGGACCTAAGGTTACAGGTTCATGTGCAGCATTGTTCTTACAGCATCAGACTTACTCCCATCACCAGTCACATCCACAGCTGGGTATTGTTTTTGCTTTGGTTCCATCTCTTCATTCTTTCTGGAATATTTCTCCACTCTTTTCCAGTAGCATATTGGTCACCTACTGACCTGGGATTTCATCTTTTAGTGTGATATCTTTTTGCCTTTTCATACTGCTTTTGGGGTTCTCAAGGCAAGAATACTAAAGTGGTTTACCATTCCCTTGTCCAGTAGACTACATTTTGTCAGACCTCACCACCATAACCATGATATTAATATCATTAATAAAATATTATTAATTTATTATATATTGGCATTACATAGTTATTCTTTCTAAATAATTTTCTCTTTTGTTTGTTTCAAAATTGTTATTACATTTAAGTGAGTTTAGTGCCCTCCAGACATCCTCCTATGCCACAGGCTGAATTCTTAGCATTCTTTTTTTCTACTTTTAAATTGAAATATAATTGATTTTGGGTTTCCTGGTGGCTCAGACAGTAAAGAATTCACCTGCAATGCAGGAGATCTGGGTTTGATCACTAGGTTGCTAGATCCCCTGGAGGAGGGCATGACAATACTCCTTCCAGTATCCTTGGCTGGAGAGTCTCCATGGACAGAGGAGCCTGGTGGGCTTCAGTCTGTGGGGTCACCAAGAGTCAGACACGACAGAGAAGCTAAGCATGGTAGTCATTGCTTTAGAATGTGAAAGTAGTTTCAGGTTTGCAGCACAGTGGTTAGATATTTTTGTAGATTATATTCTGTTTAAAGTTATTGTAATGTATACACACATATATACCTACATTTTCTGTGCTGTACATTGTATCCTATATAGCAGTTTGTACCCTACTTTTATCTTGCCCCATCCACTTACTCCTCTCCCACTAGTTAGTTCTCTGTATCTATGAGGCATTTCTATTTTGTGTTATTTTTTATATTCCACACAGAAGTGAAAACATATAGCATTTGTCTTTCTCTGTTTGTCTTATCTAACTAAGGTATAACACCTTTTGATTCCATTCATGTTGTTGCAAATGGTAAAATATCATTCTTTTTTATGGCTAATATTCTACTGTATACATGTACACAGTGAAGTATCTCCTCATATCTGTCAAATTGGCTATAATCAAAAAGGCAACAAATAATAAATGTTGATAACAACATAGAGAAAAGGGAACCCTAATATGCTGTTTGGTGGGAATGTAAATTGGTATACCCAATAATATTGGATTTTCTCAAAAATTAAAAATAGAACTACCATACGATACAGCAATTTCACTCCTGGGCATATACTCAAAGAAAATGAAAGCATTAATTCAAAAAGACATATGCAACACAAAGTTCATAGCAGCATTATTTACAATTGCCAAGATATGGGAGCAATCTAAGTGCCCATCAACAGATGCTCAGTTTTCTTTTTGATTGATCTTTTGAACTATTAACATTTTGTGGGAGCACTCTGGCAGACAGCCTTTGTGAGTCTGTGTGTTACCAAGAATATTTTTCTCCTGTCATATTGAAATGATAACTTGGTTGAGTACAGGTTTGGTGGCAACACTTTTCTTTCTCAAAACATCTTAAGTTGTTTTGTACCTTTTTAAAATTGGCTTTTAATGCTATAGAGAAGCCTAGGGATAGCTTCAGATATTTCCTTCTGAGAGACATTTTCGTCTGAGAGAGTTTTCCCTGTGTGTCCTGCCCCCAGCTTCAAAGTTGCATGATTTGCTCTTATTTTCCCTTGAAATTCACAGCTTCACCAGAGTATGATGAGAAAAAGGTAAGAACTTTTAATCCAAACCCCCAGGGCTTCCCTGGTGGCTCAGACGGTAAAGAATCCACCTGCAATGAAGGAGATCCAGGTTCAATTCCTGGGTCAGGAAGAAGCCCTGCAGAAGGAAGTGGTTACTCACTCTAGTATTCTTGCCTGGGAAATCCCATGGACAGAGGAGCCTGGTGCGCTACAGTCCACAGGGTTGCAAAGAGTCAGACCCAACTGAGCAACTGACACACACCATGTAAATTAGGGAATCAATAGGAACACTTTAATTTATTGGGAGGAAGATAGGAATGTTTCACTTTATTAGGGAACCCTATTGTTTTGTATCATTTATTATTTATTATGTCATATTTGTTGGTTTCTTTTCAGGAAATCCGCTATTCATTTCTTATATCTTTACTTTCTGTCTTCCACCTTAATCACTTTTAACCATACAATTTTTCTTGTCTTGTCTTTCTGTTGGAAGAGGTCATTATAAGCACATGGCTTGCCTTTTGACCCTTGAGCTGGCCCTGGCCAATCAGAGATTCCTCCCTGCTTCTTGGGCCTTGGCATGCACTTTCTACCCCCCATATCCACACTAGGAGCTGTTTCAAGGACACAACCTTGAGAGAGCAGTGTGGTGTTGAGATCATCTGGACAGTGTGCCTCACTGAATCCAGTTAAAGCCTTTATATAAACTTTAAAGATTTGGTGGTGGGTGTGGAGGTCTGCTTGCCCCATGGCTGTCTGAACCTCATATGTGAGTGCCTTTGCTCATTAAACCTTCCACCTACCAATCTGCAGTGGCTGCATCCTACTTTGGTCTCTGCTTGCCTTTCCTGTATAGGAGCCAGTCTATGAAACTGCACCTTCTGCATTCTTGAAGTACTTCTTAAATTTGTTGCTTGTTCGATGGATTTAGTTTTCAATAACATTGCTTGTAATATCTTGCTCATCTTTTTTCCTGAGATTGCCCTGCTCTTCATAAAGACATTTTAAATGGATGATTTAATTTTATTGCAATTTTTTTTATCATTGTAGTGTGTCCTTCTTTTTAAAAAATCTAACTCCTTGATATAGTCAGTTCCTTTTCTATCTAAACATTAATGTTATATTATTTCACAGTTCATGTTTTCTTCAATATCATTTGGAATGAAAATAAGATTTCTGCAAAAAATTCAACCATTTTTATTTGTCCATTTCCTATAATAGATTTTTCTCAAAAGTTATGTTTTTCTTTTGTATTTTCAGTACTTATGTTTTCATTTTTAAAGTGTAGACTATTTTCATAAGAATTATGCCTATTTTTTCTTTGGTTTTATTGTTGTTTTTTTTTCCCCCAAATGACAGAGTATGTCCTACTATGATATTTGCCAGCAAACAGTTTTGGTGGTTTCTCTGGGTTAACCTCACTAGCCGTTTGACAACTGTTGGAGTTGTCTCAGGCTTTAAACCGGAGGGGAGGGTTTTTGATGTTAAGAGTCTCTGAAATTCCTGGTGTTTAGATGGTCTTTCTGTAATATGGATCAGCTGGCTTGGAAGGGATCACTTTCTGGTCCAACCACATTATATTGCTATGGGTTGTGGAATAAATTCCTGGATAATTGAAGTACTCTTTAGTTATTCCTTTGCCCAAGACAGTGAATAAATAATCAAGAACCTTCCCACACTGCTTCCAGATCTCTCAAGCTTAGACCTTCTCTATAGCTGCTCTAATGTCCCTTGAGGTCAAGCATCATGTTTTGATAAGCATCCTATCCCAACCACATTTTAAAAACTATTTCTGGGAATTATTATCTTGTAGTGAGTAGAAATAGTGATATAATTTTCACATGAGCATTAACTCTCTCACGACTCTGGTCACGTGAGAAAGCAGACTGAAAACACACAGCTGGAGTTTTACCTTTATTGGTCAGGAATGTCTCCAGTGAGGTTAGGACAGAGGTCAAGGACCAGCAAGGCTGGTCCTGGCCTTAGTACTGAAATATGAATCTCCTGCTGCTAATCCTTTACTTTCTGATTCATGGGGAGATCTGGAAGTTGTCAGGGGAGGGGCAAGGCACTCAAGAGACTAGAGCAAACGGCAATTAATCAGTCAGTTGAGAAGTATTTCAAAACTTTACCAACTCATGTGACCATACCAGTACAGGCATCTCCTACATACTCCGGCCCCCAATCTAAAATTCTTCCTTGGAAAAATGCTTTGTTTAGTTAAAATAACTGATGGAGTCATTAACTATTTCTAGTTTCTAATGGGAATTAAATTTTGCATCACTTATGGAGCTTTCAAGAGTTTTTCATTATGGGATACTATGAAGGGGGTAAGTCATGGAGTATTTTAACTATTTGATCTATTTCATTGACTTCCCAGGTGGCTCTAAAGAATCTGCCTGCAATGCAGGAGACATGGCTCAATTTCTAGGTTGGGAAGATCCCCTGGAGAAATGGCAACCCACTCCAGTATTCTTGCCTGGGAAATCCTATGGACAGAGGAGCCTGGCGGGCTATATTCCACAGAGTTGCAAAAGAGTAGAACACAACTTTGTGACTAAAAAGCAACAATAATCTATTTCACAAAGGAAGAAATAGAAAGTCAAGAACTTTTTCTAAATTATCATGGTATATGACTAGAATCCTTATTCATTTATTTATCTACCTCCTGCTGTACTGAAATTTTGTGTCATATTCTTTCCTGAGTACAGCTGATCCTGTAAGAAATAGAACTATTGTCAAAGGAAATTTAGCTAGGAATTATGTTTTTTTGTTGTTGTTTTTCACTTTCTTACTTACTTACTTGAATCACTCACTTAACGTCTATGATTTTGGTTTAGTTCACCTGTAAAATATGCTGTCCAGAAGATCAAATGAAATAAAGGGTGTGGAAAAGCCTTATACAACCTTGAAATGTTAGTTGCTTACAAATGCATGTATGTTTTATGTTTTCTGCAAGGCTTAAATATCCCTGATGTTATTTGTTTGAGCCCTGCTTAAAGAATTGTGCATGGTATTATGTTAATACATATTTGTACATTGAGTGAATGTCTACTTTCATACAACTGTAATCATATTTTTTTCTTCTTGATTTTCAGATAAGTTCTTTAGAATCTAGAAATAAACAAATTGAGGCTTCCACGACTGTATATAGAGTAGTGTTAACGCCCTGGAATTGCTCTTGATTATTTATCACTTTCTCTAATCTGCATTATTTAAATTAGTGTGTACTTATTGTTTTATTTTACACCTATTACACATTGCTCACCTCACTAGTGTAAATGGCATTGGAGGGTTTTGTTTTCCCTTCCTTTACTGCAGTTTTAAACGTCTAGGCATTCTTCAGTATAACGGGGGAGCTTCCCGGGTGACTCAGTGGTAAAGAATCCACCTACAATGCAGGAGATGCAGTTTAGATCCCTGGGTCTGGAAGATCCCCTAGAGAAGGGATTGGTTACCCATTCCTATATTCTTTCCTGGGAAATTCCATGGACAGAAGAGCCTGGAGGCTACAGTCCATAGGGTCTCAAAGAATTGGACCATACTGAGTGACTGAACATATCACAAGACAAAATTTACCAGTTGCTTTAATGAAACAAATACCAGGTATTCTAATGCCAGCATCTTGGGAAGTGTGCTCCTGGCTGAAGAGCTACCGACCCTTATGGATGGATCCTTTCTTCACGGGTGACTTCTCACAGATCTCTGTTGTCACTGCTCTGGATTTGGGGTGTTTGCATCTCTTTACAGTCAGGCCCCAAAGTAGACACTGATCATTTGTTCAATTCTGCCTAATTCGGCTGAGAGTTCTCTGAGCATTTGGCCAGACTTGACTCCATGTGAAGGGAGGCGCCATTCCTAGACGGCACTGGCGTCCTAGCTGCAGCAGAGCTCACCGTCAGCTCTCCCCGCGGGCTGGGGTCCACGCCCGCACTGGGGCCTCTGTGCGGCCGCCCTCCGGTCTCCACGCCGGACGGCCTCAACCTGTCACCTGAGAACAATGCCGTCCTCTCTAGGGAGACAACAGGATTTATCATCCAAACCGGAACAGAATACAAGGGGTGCTGTGAAAGCTTTCACCTAGATAACAAGCAAAAGCCAGGGCTGTACTGGGCAAACTGGGAAATACAGTTTTGAAAATAGTAACAGAATCATATACATTCATGAACCTGAGTGAAGAAGTTGCAGAGGGTGTTATTTCCTTATAAAACAGATTGATTTTTTAAAAAATCACCTCTGTAGAAGAGTCAACCTACCATGCTTAGATTCAATTAACCATTAGCATTTTGATGTTCACATTTGGAAATAATTATTTTATCTTGCTATGAGAACAAATTGAAAATTTGAGATTTGGCTTACTGGCTATTCTTTTTCAGAGGACACACACTAATACAAGCTATTTACTTCGGAGATGGCATAGTTCGTTTGTAAAAGTAGTAGCTCAAAAACTTAGAACTATGTCTTCATGTTCAGAGATCTAGTATATTGATATTAAGCGATGCCTTTCCATCCTCTTTGAGCTGTGTCTGCTCAACAGAACAATATTGTTCCCCATAATGATCTTTGGAAATGTATGTCTCCATCCTGCTTTATTCTTTAATTCCCAGACACTTCTCCTATTTAAGTTGCTTATGGTACCTTTGAAGGAGACTTTAACTGACCCCTAATCCAAGCACTGAACCATCCTCTCTATTTTTCATCAAATGCTTCGCCTCCCTTCTTTCTTTCCCTCTACCCCACACAGACCTTTATCTGGCAGTGGGAAGAAAAACACATCTTATGAAAGTTTTGGAGAAGGATTCAATTCTCTACATCAGAGCTCCCCCTCTCCTGGGACCTCATTATTTCTTTGAGGTTCATGCCCTGCAAATCAGCTCTGTCCTCCTGGCCCTCCTTCCTGTTTTTTTGAGCTCTTTGCTCTCCCATCAGATTCATCTAGATACATGGAAAGGAGTGTTTTTCTGGCACTGACCATTTCCCCAACACTGTAATTGTGTTTTTAATGTTTAAAACAACATGCTAAAAATGCTAGAATTTGAAAATGCAAAAACAAATACCTATGAAGACAAGAGAAGCTTGGAATTTAAAAAATTTTAAGATGAGAAGATCAAGAAGAATATGGGTTTGAGAAAGTTTAATTTTCTGTTGAGTGCAAAGCAAACAAAGCAGGGAAAAAAAATGCCAGGTGGAGATGGGGGCTGGGCGTCCTGACAAATGTTGCCAGGAGCCTGAAACCAAAGGACATATTTAAAAATCCGGTCTGCTCAGGTGAAAACTTGACAGGTGGCACCCTGAAGGTACTTGGACTTGTTCAGCCTGCCCTACCCTGTGGCTTCCGATGTTCCCGAGCCTTCCTGCAGCAGCCAGACAGCTCAGGTGGTGTCTGGACAAGGTAATACACGCTCCTGTCCAGTGTTTCCAGGACATTAGTACCTGGAGGTGATGGGGAGCCTTGCTGTTGGCAGAGGATGGCTTTTTTCCATTTTCCTTTTTGTCCCTGGTGGTACAGAACCTCTTCTGCTCATCATTCTCTTTTAATCTGGTCCAGTCATGAAAAAGACCTACTGGGGCCTGCCTGGCAGATGAAGCATCCAGATGCTAAGCTCCAGGATTAATTTTGCTAGCACTGGCATCTGGGAGTCAGCTCCTCTCCCCCAGCTTGGCTGGCAGGCTGGGTTAACCCTTTGTGGTTCAAAAGGCTCATTTGATGTGTCAAATTAGCAGTCTAGCTCTCTTGGCAGGAAGAGCCCCATTGATGCTTTTTGAATGCATGAATCTGTATTTAAACTTCAGAGCCTTGAAGCTTTTATCAGAGCCTCTGTCCCACGAAGGACAAAGAACAAGAGTTCCTGAAGATGTTAAGGAAACAGTGATGTGCAAGCTTTTCTAATCAACACCTGCAGACTGTGTTCTGAACATGGGAGGCTGTTGTCAGTTTAGTTCAGTTCAGTCCCTCAGTCAAGCTCGATTCTTTGCAACCCCGTGGACTGCAACATGCCAGGCTTCCCTGTCTATCACCAACTCCCAGAACTTGCTGAAGCTCATGTCCATTGAGACAGTGATGCCATCCAACCATCTCATCCTCCATCATCCCCTTTTCCTCCTGCCTTCAATATTTCCCAGCATCAGGGTCTTTTCCAGTGAGTCAGTTCTTCCTATCAGGTGGCCAAATATTGGAATTTCAGCATCTGTCCTTTCAATGAATATTCAGTACTTACTTCCTTTAGGATAGACTGGTTGGATATCTTTGCAGTCCAAAGGACTCTCAAGAGTCTTCTCCAACACCACAGTTCAAAAACATCAGTTCTTCAGTACTCAGCTTTCTTTATGGTCCAACACTCACATGTATACATGACCACTGGAAAAACCATAGCTTTGACTAGATGGACATTTGTTGGCAAAGTAATGTTTTTGATTTTTCATATGCTGTCTAGCTTGGTCATAGGTTTCCTTCCAAGGAACAAATGTCTTTTAATTTCATGGCTGTGGTCACTGTCTCCAGTGATCTTGGAGCACATGAAAAGAAAGTCTGTCACTCTTTCCATTTTTTCCCCATCTATTTGCCATGATGTGATGGGACCAGATGCCATGATTTTAGTTTTTTGAATGTTGAGATTTAAGCCAGGTTTTACTCTCCTATTTCACTGTCAGGTGGCTCTTTAGTTCCTCTTCACTTTCTGCCTTAGGGAGGTGTTGTCTGCTTATCTGAGGTTATTGATATTTCTCCCAGCAATCTTGATTCCAGCTTGTGATTCATCCAACCCTGCATTTCACATGATGTACCATGTTTCATATAAGTGAAATAAGCAGGGTGACAATACACAGCCTTAATGCACTCTTTTCCCAATTTGGAACCAGTCCATTGTTTCATGTCCAGTTCTAATTGTTGCCTCTTGACCTGCATAAATGTATTTAGAAGGCAGGAAATATGGTCAGTATTCCCATCTCTTGAAGAATTTTCCACAGTTTGATTGATCCACATGATCAAAGACTTTAGCGAAATCAATGAAGCAGAAGTAGGTGTTTTTCTGGAACTCTCCTGCTTTTTCTATGATCCAACGGATGTTGGCAATTTGATCTCTGGTTCCTCTGCCTTTTCAAAATCCAGCTTGAATATCTGGAAGTTCATGGTTCATGTACTGTTGAAGACTGGGTTGGAGGATTTTGAGCATTACTTTACTAGCATGTGAGATGAGTGCAATCATGCAGTAGTTTGAACATTTTTTGGCATCGCCTTTCTTTGAGACTGGGATGAAAACTGACCTTTTCCAGTCCTGTGGCCACTGTTGAGTTTTGCAAATTTGCTGGCATATTGAATGCAGCACTCTCACAACATCATCTTTTAGGATTTAAAATAGCTCATCTGGAATTCACCTCCACTAGCTTTGTTCATAGTAATGCTTCCTAAGGCCCACTTGACTTCACATTCCAGGATGTCTGGCTCTTGGTGAGTGATCACACCATCATGGTTATCTAGGTCATTAAGATATTTTTTTGTATAGTTCTTCTGGGTATTCATGTCACTGCTCCTTCATATCTTCTGCTTCTGTTATGTCCATATCATTTTTGCCCTTTATTGTGCCCATCTTTGCATGAAGTGTTCCCTTGGTGTCACTAATTTTCCTGAAGAGATCTCTAGTCTTTCCCATTCTATTGTTTTCCTCTATTTCTTTGCACTGATCGCTGAGGAAGACTTTCTTATCTCTCCTTGCTCTTCTTTGGAACTCTGCATTCAGATGGGTGTATCTTTCCTTTTCTCCTTTGCCTTTCACTTCTCTTCTTTTCTCAGTCATTTGTAAGCCCTCCTCACACAACCATTTTGCCTTTTTGCATTTCTTTTTCTTTGGGATGGTCTTGGTCACCACCTCTTGTACAATGTGATGAACTTCCATCCATAGTTCTTCAAGCACTCTATCAGATCTAATCCCTAGAATCTATTTGTCACTTCCACTGTATAATTGTAAGGGATTTTATTTAGGTCAGACCTAAATGCTTTCGTGGTTTTCCTTATGTTCTTCAGTTTAAGTCTGAATTTGGCAATAAGGAGTTCATGATCTGAGCCAAAGTCAGCTCCTGGCCTTGTTTTTGCTGACTGTATAGAGCTTCTCCATCTTTGGCTCCAAAAATATAATCAATCTGATTTCGGTGTTGACCATCTGGTGACATCCATGTGCAGAGTCATCTCTTGTGTTATTGGAAGAGGGTGTTTCCTATGACCAGTGTATTTTCTTGGCAAAACTCTGTTAGCCTTTGCCCTGCTTAATTGTGTACTCCAAGGGCAAACTTGCCTGTTACTCCAATTATCTCTTGACTTCCTACTTTTGCTTTCCAGTCCCCTGTAATGAAAAGGACATTTTTTTGGAGTGTTAGTTCTAGATGGTCTTGATAGAACCGTTCAACTTCAGCTTCTTCAGCATTAGTGGTTGGGGCATAGATTTGGATGACTGTGATACTGAATGGCTTGCCTGTTGTCAGTGTTCATCTAATGAACAGAACGCCAGAGCCTTGGAAGAATGGTTCACCTCGTGGGAGCAATAGTGGACTAGCAATTGCTTGCCCTCCCCACCGCCACGCCGGCTGCCACACAAACGCTCACACACTGTACAGCCCACTCACCTCTCATGCTTTTTTATTTGAATTTTGCTTTTGTTTGGTGCAAGCATCTTCCTTGTCCTCAAACGTCAAGAAAAAAAAATTACAACCTGATTTTGCCTTTGTGAAATCTTGCCTCCACCATGGTGTTGTCTGTTGTTGGAAAGTTTACGATGGAGTGTCTCCAAGCAACAGTACTTTTGAAAGGGGCTCTAAATATTAAACTCATTTCACATGTGACTTGAGACTTGGGCAGACTGCAGGAGAGGTGACAATTTATTACTCTTCAGAAGCCCTAAAGCAGAGCAAATATAGATTTAGCAGTGATAATATGAGAACAACAGATCAATTTGATTTTAAGTAAATCTTTCCCCCCAAAAGCCAGAATTTGATTAATCCATCAAAGCTCACTGGAGTCACTGGGAACTAATTGAAACATAGATTAGTTCCCCTTCTCTCCACATAGTTAAATGTACCTGGCTGCAGAAGAAAACATTCTGAACTTTTTTTTTTTGTTGGTGGTGCAGATTTTCAGTTTTTTCAGAAATTGCTTACCTCAATTTGAAGTGACATATGTCTAGTTTCAAAAGAGTCTGGAAGCCTGAGATAATTTATTCATTATGTATGTAGGAAAAATAGCCTCTTCCAACAGTTTCATTATGAAATTCTGAGGCTCTGTATTCAGCTTTGGCCGCAATCTGTGTGCATACCTGTCTGCCTGGAGGTGCTCTCAAAGACCCAGTAACCCTCATCCAATTTATTCTACTTTGTCCTAAAGATAGAAAAGACCTACAAATTCCAGAGAGATGTGGTAATACTTTAGTGTCATGAAAATCTTACTAGAACTTTGAATTTTCAGTCTGTTTTGTTTTTTTTCTCTGAGTGTCTCAGAGAACTTTTGAAACATTTATGTATCTCACAGATATTTGTGACTAGTGGAGATCAACTCAGATTTACAGGTGAGAAGAATGAGAAAAGAGAGGGTAGGGGCCCATCTAGCAGTACCAAGAAAGTCAAGGCCAAGAGGGTCTGGACATAAATATCCACGGGATCAACTGCTGAGCCCCGTGAAGAGGAACTCCAGGCCGCAGGGACTTGACAAGTGGGGAAATAGTGAGCTCTCACCTTTTGTAGTCTACAGAGTGCTTCTGCATGTGCTTTTGGAAATTGATGTTTGGAAGATTCTAGGATTCTACTTGTTGTTTTTAAACCTGATGTTGGAAAAATCCTAGATTTGATCCTGATTTTCAGGTGAGGAAAGTGAGGAACAGAAAGTCACCTCATGTCAGCTAGTAAACTCAGTCTGGGGCTAAGGTCCTCTGAATCATTGTCCAGTATTTTTTCCTCTAGTTTGGCTCACTAGTGAAATTCACATGGGGAGTTTAAAGGCTGTTTTGTTTTTATTTTCTTTTTAGAAAGTGGTTGCTGATGACTACATTTTTAGCCAGGGAACTTAAAAAATATTTTTAAACATGGAAACTTTAGTTTCATAGGCTTGTCAGTGAATTTACTGCTCCCCCCTCCACCCCGATGAAAGAGGCCATTATTCCATTTATTTTAAGTCATAGTGACAGCAGTGATATTAACTTCACTAAGTCATGGGTTGAAGAATGACTGTAAAATGGCAAAGTCTTCTTATTTAGCCTTGATTTTTATTCTGGTGAATTTGATAAGCATTCTTTTGTAGGGTTATTCTTGAGAGTTAAGTGGGTATTTTCTGCAAGTGCCAAGAAGTTCCGATTCTATTCACCTGAAATAAAGAGGAATGATTTATGCACAACTGCATATAAATGATATGTGCACTATATTCTTGTGTGTCCTGGAAGTGCTATGGCTTTTTAATATTGCTTAATAAAATTGAATATGAGCTTTTAAAAAACATCTTACTTTGCTTTGCAAAATAAATAACAGGTCCAGGTGGCTTTTGTTCTGCTATAAATTTTATCATGATTTCAGAAAATTTCCCCAAATCATGTTGCTGCCCACTTTCATAGGTAAGATTTGGAGTGAAGGATTTATATTTTTTAAACTCATTTGTGTCCCAGAATTTCTCAGGTGAGAAAAGCAGTTGTAGGAAAGGGCTACAGAACTATATTTTGATTATTAGTAGAAAGGGAGTGTCAGAAAAAATGTTGACTAATGAAGTTTTCCCTGTAAATTATGAGGTCTATAATCAAGCCTTATCAGTCCTCTGCTCCATCAAATCTCATTAGCTAACAATTTTTACCACTATTAATCTTGGGTCAAGGTTCAGTGCTTCGGATTAAAGCTCTGACCTTTATAAAAGAAATAAAATCTAGAAAGGTAGTCTACTCTGAGAAAGATTCTGACTCAAGGTATTGACAAGGCTGGGCCTTCATAAGCCAGCAGCTCAGAAAGATGCATAGACCCTGAATTAATTTCCAATGACCTGTATGCTTTGAAATCTCTGCTTCACTAAGATTTGTTAAAAGAAGTATTGGGTTAAATTATGCTGCTTAAGTGAGTGGAGAAAATTCAAGAATAGAGCCTAAAACATAACCTCTCTCCCTCCTGTCACATCTCAGAGGGTGAGATGGTACACCCTGGTACATACATGGTGATATGGTACACATCATGGTACATACATGTACATATATGGTACATATGTTGTATATACCATATATGTACATACATGTCAGGAAGGTGGTGAGTCCTGATATTGGAAGAAGAGCTCTGTCCTGCTAGATCAGGGCAACATTGAAGAGAGGAGTGATTCTTTCTTGCTTCTATGGATTAGATCCAGGCTCATTTGTGTCTTTCCTACCTATATTTCCAGGCCCAGTTTAAATGCACCAGTTCCATAACCCTTCCCTGATTTTCTTCAATTGTAATTTCTCATCCTTTAGACCTTGTATATTATTTCATTTATATCTTTCTAATGCCATTTATTAGGCAGACATTATATTATGATTATACATTATATTTTCTCTTTTTTACTTCTAGACCTCAAGGTAAATTCTGTTTACTTTTAGATTTTGAACACCAACAGCATTTAAATCTATATTTTACATTTAATATGTTCTCATCACATACTTGTTAAATGATTCACTGGGTTTCTGTGATAACCAAATTCTTATGATTAACTGTCCTTCAAAATAAATTATATGAGTTACAACCAAATAATAAAATTTTTAAATAATTACATATCAAATAAGATACAAATATAGACATACTATTTCCATTTGTAATATATATTCTAGTAAAGTTTAGCATGCCTTAAAGACAAATTTTTGTATTTGTTTTCATTTTAAAATTGAGTAAAGAATCCTGTAGGAGGAATTGCTTAATAATTGAATATTTATGGCTGGATAAAGTGTTATGAAATATTATATTTCTTTTGTCTACTTTTTATTGTTTTATAATTTTTACTCACATTGTTGTTGCTTTGCCCAGGTCTTTTTGCACAATAGAAATCTTTTAGAATCATATATTTGACAGAAGAAATAATTTTCTAGTGAAATAATATAATGAAGCTTTTAACCTAACTATCACGGTTACATTAGAAGAGAGAAATCTAGTTCTGAAGAGGAAAACTCACCTTTCACTGGAAGGGGATGTGAATTATGATTTTGTTTTCTTTGTGTAATGTCTTATGGCCATAACTTAAATTTACAGACCATATAATTCAGTGTAATCTAAGTTATTCTGTACTTACAAACTACCTGAAAATCTCAGGGGCTTACACAGGTAAGAGTCCTCACTAATGTTTTATGTGCTTTATGGGTTGACCGGGGCTCTGCTCTTCATTGGAAGATGCAAACTGACAGATTAGCCCATTTCTAGTCTTTTTTTTTTTTTCCCATGTGTCAAAGGATAAGTGCTTAGTTGCTCAGTCATGTCCGACTCTGTAGCCCACCAGGCTTATCTGTCCATGGGAATTCTCCAGGCAAGAATACTGGAGTGGGTTGCCATGCCCTCTTCCAGGGGATCTTTCCAGCCCAGGGATTGAACCCAGGTCTCCCACATTGCCGGAGAAGGCACTGGCACCCCACCACAGTGTTCTTTCCTGGAGAATCCCAGGGACGGGGCAGCTTGGTGGGCTGCCGTCTATGGGGTCGCACAGAATCAGACATGACTGATGCGACTTAGCAGCAGCTGCAGCTCCCACATTGCAGGCCAATTCTTTACCATCTGAGCCACCAGGAAAACCATCAAAGGATAAGACCATCATCTAAAACAAAAACCTTAACATTAAATGTGTTCCTTAAGTGAAGGAAGAATTAGCATGTACTCTTCAAGCACAGTGGAGAACTGATTTTTTTCAAAACTTTTGCAAGAATGGAATTTGGGGATGGGATTGTGCTGGCATCAGCTGTAGGGGCATGGATACTACAGTGAAACTGTTGTTGACTAACTGACATTCAGAGAATGTTTCTTTTGTCAGTCTATTCCCCACTGGATGACTTTTTTAGAAGCAAAATTCTGTCACTGTTTGCTGGTGTTCCTAGGCAGTTGTGATTGTTACTATGACGGTAGAACTGCCATTGATCAATTAAACAATTTTAAAGAATTCTGGTATTTACCTCATTCCATGGCTTCAGGGCAGTCTTTTTCTTGAGTATAGAAACTTTTATTATTTCATTCTCCCTTGGTATTCAGAAATAAGAAAA
The DNA here is from genome assembly GCF_963930625.1 of Muntiacus reevesi. NCBI lineage: Eukaryota > Metazoa > Chordata > Mammalia > Artiodactyla > Cervidae > Muntiacus > Muntiacus reevesi. The sequence goes on from NC_089259.1 coordinate 2,929,960, forward strand.
TGGTATGAAACCATGTGAAAGGTTTTATAGTTTTCACTTGGAAGTGACGGTGTCACCTCTACTCACATTTTATTGGTCAAAGAAAATCACAGAGATAAACTGAACAACAAATCTTCAATCAAGTCACAGAGTTGAGAGAGGTAGCAGATATTTTGAATGATAATACGGCCTACTATACTGGCAGGAGTATGGTAGAAAGCAAATCCAGTGCAATTATATCAGAAGAAAACCTGCCATGTTTCTTTAAAAGCAGAACCAAGCATGGTTACATGAAAAAAATAAAAATCCACTTGATAGGTTTTTAGAATCTTCTTCCTTTAAGTGTTTTCATTTGTGGCAATGTAAAGCCAGGTGATAGTCAGGGAATCATGTTTACAAATGTCACAAGTTGTTTTTTAATGCATATTTGTTATAGTAAGTTCTAAGGAGCAAAAATATATTCTACAGAGTATATTGTGATTTCACCTAAGTTGCAAGAATAAAAACATGACCTAATTAAAATAAGGCATATATAGCTGCAAGAGCAACCATTGAAACATTTTGATGATCTCATTTTTTAAAATTTCTTTGCTGGCTTTCCATGGGCTGGAGTAGAGAATCCAACTTCTCTAGACTGGCATTTCTACTTTTATGTATTCATTTTTTAAAGTTTATTTTTAATTTAAGGATAATTTCTTTACAGTATGGTACTGTTCGCTGCCATACATTAACATGAATCAACCGTAGGTATGTATATGGCACCCGTCCTCTTGAACCTCTCCCCCACCTCCCACCCCATCCTACTCCTCTAAGTTGTCACAGAGCCCTGGTTTGAGTTTCCTGAGTCATACAGCAAATTTCCGTTGGCTGTCTGTTTCATATATGGTAGTGCATATGTTTCCATCCTACTCTCTCCATTCACCTCACCCTCTCCTTCCCACCTCACCCATGTCCATTAGTCTGTTCTCTATGTGTGTGTCTCCAAAGCTGCCCTGCAAATAAGTTCATCAGTCCCTTCTTTCTAGATTCCATATAGATGCATTAATATACAATATTTGTTCTTATCTTTCTGACTTACTTCACTGCATAATAGGCTCTAGTTTCATCCATTTCATTAGCACTGACTCAAGTGTGTTCTTTTTATGGCTGAGTAAATTCCATTGTATATATGAACCACAGCTTCTTTAACCATTCACCTGTCAATAGACATCTAGGTTACTTCCATGTGCTAGCTTCCCTGTTCACTTCCAAACTCATTCTATGAAGCAACCATCACCTTGATGCCCAAAACAGACAAATACATCACAAAAAAATAAAATACAGGCTGACATGAATGTAAAAATCCTCAACAAAATTCTAGCAAACAGAATACAACACATTAAAAAGATCATATACCATGATCCAGTTGGGTTTATCCCAGGGATGCAAGGAATCTTCAATATACGCAAATCAATTGATGCAATTCATCATATTAACAAATTGAAAGATAGAAAACTATATGGTAATTTCAATAGACATAGTAAAATCTTTTGACAAGTTTCAGGATCCATTTATGATAAAAACTCTATAAAACATGGGCATAGATGCATAGAGGGAAACTACTTCAATGTGATAAAGGCTATATGTGATAAATCCACAACAGATATTATTCTCAAATGGTGAAAAACTGAAAGCATTCCCTTTAAGATCAGGAAAAAGGCAAGGGTGCCCACTTTTGCCACTGCTATGCAGCATAGTTTTGGAAGTCCTATCTATGGCAATCAGAGAAGAAAGAGAAATAAATGGAATCCAGATTGAAAAAGAAGAAGCAAAACTTTGTTTGCAGATGACAATACATAGAAAACCCTACAGATACTACCAGAAAATAACTAGCACTAGTCAGTGAATTTAGTATAGTTTCAGGATACAAAATCATTACACAGAAATTGCTTGTGTTCTTATAGACTAACAATGAAAAATCAGAGAGAGAAATTAAGGAATTAACCCCATTTACCACTGCAACAAGAAGAACACAAATATCTAGGAATAAGCCTACCTAAGGTGACAAAAGAACTATATACAGAAAATTATATATAAGATAGTGATGGAAGAAATCAAACACAACATAAACAAATGGAGAGATATTCCTTGTTCTTGTGTTGGAAGAATCAATACTGTAAAAATGACAATAATACCCAAAGTAAACTACAGATTCAATGCAATCCTTGTCAAATTACCAATGGCATTTTCCACAGAACTCAAACAAAAAATTTCTCAATTCATATGGAAACACAAAAGACCCTGAATAACCAAAGCAATCTTGAGAAAGAAGAATGGAGCTGGAGGAATCAACCTTCCTGAACTCAGACTATACTACAAAGTCACAGTCATTAGGACAGCATGGTACTGGCAAAAAAACAGAAATATAGACCAATGGAACAAGATAGAAAACCTGAAATAAACCGAGTTATGGTCACCTTATCTTTGACAAAGAAGGCAAAAATATACAATGTGGTGAAGATAGTCTCTTCAATAAGTAGTGCTGGGAAAACTGAAAAGCTACATGTAAAAAAAAAGAAACTGGTAAACTTCCTAATACTATTCACAGATATAATCCATTGTAAAATGGATTAAAGACCTAAATTTAAGACCACAAACTATAAAACTCTTAGAGGAAAACGTCAAGATCCTCTATGACCCACCTTGTAGAGTAACAGATATAGAAACAAAAATAAACAAGTAGGAGCTATTTATTTACTTTTATTTACTTTTAAGCTGCATATTAAGATGATTTCTTATAATGGGTTTAATAAAAATGTCTATTATTATTTACTAATTTGAAGAATCTTAGAAAGCATTTTGACATACAGTTACTCACTGAAACATTTGCCTATAGCAGAAATGAATATTCAACACAACACTGAGGCTCTGAGGAGTCTGATGTCTGTACTGCAGGTCAGAGAGTGGAAGTTGAGATTTGTCTCAAGTCTATTATGCTTTGGGCTTCCCTTGTGGCTCAGTTGGTAAAAGATCTGCCCGAGATGTGGGAGACCTGGGTTAGATCCCTCGGTTGGGAAGATCCCCTGGAGAAGGGAAAGGCTGCCCACTCCAGTATTCTGGCCTGGAGGATCCCATGAATGGGGTCGCAAAGAGTCAGACACGACTGAGCGACTTTCACTTTCACTTATTTTGCTTTATGCTATGACTTGGTGAGTCAGACAAATTGACCTATTTGTTACTCTTCCTCAACATTTTTGCCTTTGGTTAGTTTTTGCCTTTAATCATGTTGTCTCTTCCTTAATAGAGTGATTCAGATAGTCCATAAACACATAGATGAGACAAAGCTGTTCTAGGTTGACTAGCTGACAAAATCTATCAATCTTGAGTAGACTTTATTTATTAAATTAACTGGGCATTTGATTGTTTGAGCCCTAGATTCCAATAAACCTTCCTGGACATACAGCACTTCATATGTGTTGCTGTAGCTTGTAGTTGAAGGAATAGGCATGTCTTGCATTATACAATAGCATTGGGATAGAATTTCTGGAAGCTCACACCTGCTCTCCCCAGACTTGACCCCATGTGCCCGTTTTCTTTACTGATCCTGCTTCGTATTCATTCACTGTAATAAATCATGAAGAGTAAAAGTGTTAGTCACTCAGTCCTGTCCGGCTCTTTGAGATCCCATGGATTGTAGTCTGCCAGGCTCCTCTGTCCATGCAATTCTCCAGGGAAAAATAGTGGAGTGGGTAGTCATTCCCTTCTCCAGGGGATCTTCCTGACCCAAGGATTGAACCTGAGTCTCCCGCATTGCAGGTGGATTCTTTACGGTCTGAGCCACAGTAAAGAGGTTTCTGAGGGAAGCCATGAGTAAAACGTAAACATTTTGAGCTTGAGTTCCAGGTCATGTGTTGGAGTTCTATTTCTAAATATATTTTTTAGGGTTTTATTTTTTAGAGCAGTTTTTGATTTGGAGCAAAATTGAATGGAAAGTATAGAAATTTCCCATATACTCCCTGCCCACACATGCAGGTTCCTTCATTACTGTCATCCCTCACCAGAATGGGTTATTTGCAATATATAATTCATTAACCTGCATTGATACTTTATGATCACCCAGAGTCTATAGATTACCTTAGGGTTCATTTTGGAGCTGGACATTCTATGGGTTTGACAAATATATAATGACATGTATCCACCATTGTAGTACCATACAGAATAGTTTCATTGTTCTAAAAATTCTCTGCACTCTGCCTATTTATCCATTCCCTTCTCCCCCACCGTCCCACAATGAATTTCTTTTTACTGTCTCCATACAACTTACATAGTTGTATGTAGCCTTTTCAGACTGGCTTCTTTCACTTGGTGATATGCATATGTTTCCTTCATGTCTTTTTATGCCTTACTATAGCTAATTTCTTTTTAATGCCAAGCAATATTCCATGGTTTGGATGGACCACATTTTATTTATCCATTTGCAAACTGAAGGGCAACTTGGTTGCTTCCAAGTTTCACCTTTACTTGTGAATAAAGGTGCTATAAACATTCAGGTACACGGTTTTGTGTGAACAGAAGCTTTCAATTCTTTGAATAAATACCAAGCTGAGCAATTGCTGGATCATATGGTAAGAGTATGTTTAGTTTTATAAGAAACTGCCAAAGTGTCTTCCAAAATGACTGTACTACTCTTCATTCTCATGAGCGATAAATGAAAGTCCTTATTGTTCCATGTTCTTGCCAGCATTTGATGTTATCGTCCCAATATTTTAAAAGGAGAAATTAATGTAATCTCAAACTCAAAACCTGTCTTAAGCTCGCAGGCTTCTAAATTTATAAACAAACCTAGAGATGCTTTTGGTTGTATATCCAGATATACACTGATAACCAAGTGTGTGCATGTTTACAATAGTGATGATGATAATGATGCTGCTGCTGGTGATATCTGACGTTTATTGACTACCTACTTTGTGCCTCAGGCTGCATTTTGCGTGCGGTATCCCTTCTGATGCTTGTCACAAGAGTTCGCAGTGAGATTTGAACTATACAATCTCTATTTTACAAATAAAGCTTGTGCAGCAGTAACAGTAAATAGTAAAGCTAGGATACAAATCTAGCTTGTCTAACTACAGATACAACAATTTAAACCACAATACAGCTTGTTTCTCACAGCAATAAATATGCATGTGGATGTTTGTGTGGGGGCATGTATGTGCGTGTGTGTACATTTAACATGCTATCTGTGATAAGAGAGACAGAGGAAAAGTAAGAAAAACGAATGCAAAAGATAAGGTGAAGAGGTATCAGCTCTGCATACGTGGTTCAGTCAGTATTTCCAGATCATTGCCTGCAACTCTGCCGTACAAACTCGTAGTTAGCAAACTGGGTGCTAAGTTGTTTAGGTTTTATCCACCTGTATTCGCCTGATATAAAACAACTTCCCCAGGGGCTTTCCAGGTGGCGCTAGTGGGAAAGACCCTGCTTGCCAATGCAAGAGATTTAAGAGATGAGGTTCTAACCCTGGGTCGGGAAGATCCCCTGGAGGAGGGTATAGCAATCCACTCCAGTCTTCTTGCCTGGAGAATCCCATGGACAAAGGAGCCTGGGGGGCTACAGTCCATGGGGTCTCACAGAGTCAGACACGACTGAAGTGGCAGCAGGCACAGAAGCGCTCCCACACTTTTTGCCCTTGCCTCTCTCCTGAATTATATTGGATTGTTTCTCTCTAGTACCCAAATTGCTGAATAATCTAGTCTTTGCATGGTATACTGCTAATAGACTCCAGACACCACTGTGTGAGTTTAAATTACCCATTGCCAATAAAATACTCACTTGCCGTGTCAAACAATGTGTGGAAGAAACATGCTTCACTTCCACTTACTGGTGGACATGATGTATTGGCTCCATAAACATAGTACTTAGCATGAAAAAACATGGTTTTCAGATAAACAAGCTATTTTATTTTCTTCATTTTTCTTCTCTGGATATTTTTTTCTCAACAGTGCATGAAATATGTTTTGCTATTGCATCCCTTGGCACTCTCAGTTTGGTTTCTTTTAGGATGAACAGGTTTTAGATTCCCAAGCAGAGCAGTGAAAGGAACACTGTGAAACTTGCCTTTCATAACAGCCCAAGGAGATGGAATAGTCCATTGTCTGGTAAGGTAAACGTCAAGTAAAATTATGCTGGGAACTCTGAGATTAGCTTCAAGTGGCTGTTTTGGTTAGGGGGCTGACCCTGTGAGAACTGGAGAGAAAAATGCATATTTTAAAGCAAAAGTTCTCCATTCTTTCCCACTCCTCCCTTCTTCATTCTAAGAAATATTAAATACTGACTTGCCTGTGATTCTTCTTCTCTTCATTAACTTATACAAGGTATGCACTAGGATATTTATCATGAAAGAAGTTCATAAAAATTTGGAAGAAGTTGAAAAGTATATGGGGCTGCTATAACAAATTATGGCAAGCTGGGTAACTTCAAACAATAGGAATTTATTGTTTCATAGTTCTGGAAGCTAGAAGTCTGAAGTCAAGGTATCATCTGGGCTATGCTTTCTTTGAAGATTCTAGATGATCTTTTTTTTTTTTTTTTTTTTTTTAAACCTCATTCTAGCTTTTGGTGGTTGCTGTCAATTTTCTGCATTCCCAGGCTTATAGATAGACCACACCAATCTCTGCCTTGGTTGTCAAATGATATTCTTCCCTATGTGTCTCTTTGTGTCCAAAAATTCCCCCATCTTTTAAAGACACGTTTTCAGATTAATGCCCACCCTTATCCTTAACTTAATTACATCTGTAAAAATCTTATTTCCAAATAAGTTTACATTCACATGTACCACGGGTTAGGAATTAGTGCATCATTTTAGCGGACACAGTACTACCCACTACAAAAGGCAGGGTTGTGTCATGGGAAAAGCATCAGATTAAAAGCAAAGGCATCACCAAGTACTGGCTTGTGGGAGAGGAACATCATTAGCTCTCTTCATAATTCTCTTCAACTGCTTCAGTTTTTTTTTTTTAAAGTGGACAATTGAGTTGAGTGTTTTTCAATCTATGTTAAGGGCTAAGTACATGTAACTTTCAAAAAATTTTTTCTAGTTCGTCCTCTCAACCTGATTGGCAATATCAAACCCCTCAAAATAGAAATTAAGAAGCCACTGACTTGGAATCAGAACACTTATGTAAGGTTGGGACCTCTACCCCTTCCCATCTGTGTGCCCTAGAATTCTGATCCTTTAATCTTTCCAAAGGTCAATCTGATAGATAGTTAAATTACAGCTTTATCTACCCAATCAGATTAAATGCTATAATGATGCTGTAATAATAGGATGTGAAGTAATCTCAGAACTGGCAACTATATTCCACAGTTGGAGCTCAAGAAATATGAGTGAAACACATTTTTAAAAACCAGACACCAAAATAGAAGCCACTTTCCACAAGCTCTGAATCTCTCAAGGACTGACAGTAGTGTCTCATGAACTTTTACCTCTTTAAGCAGAAGATTGGGGGAAAAATTCTGTGTGCCCTGTTCCTCAGCTAGGACTTCTCTCTCCTTTCTGGCCTGAGGTGATCCACATCCAATCAAAAGCTTGCAAAATAACACAGTCCCTCAGTACCCCCATCTCTTGTATTCATATCCCTCTCAGTAGAATCCTTCCCCCATCTCTTTTATTTACTTTTTTATTGTGTTAAAATACACAGCATAGTATTTACCATCTTAACCATTTTAAGGTACAGTTCAATGGTATTACATGCATTCACTTTGTTGTTTAATGATCACTGCTATTAATCCCTACCACTCTTCATCTTATGAAGCAGACTCACCTATTAAACAATTATTTCTTGTATTCTTTCTTCCCTTCAGTTCCTGGAAATCATCACTGTACTTTTGTGACTCCTGTTACTCTACGCTACCTTATATGAGTGAAATCATATAATCTGGGTCTTTCTGGGACTGCCTTATTTCACTTAGCATAAAGTCCTCAAGTTTTATCCATGTTGCAGCAAATTGCAGAATTTCCATTCTTGTTAAGGCAGAATAATATTCCTTTGTATGTGTATACAACATTTTTTGTATACATTAATATGTTGATGGATATTTGGATTGCCTCTGAGTTCTACCTACAGTGAATAACGCTGCTATGAACATGGATACACAAATTTCTCTTTAAGATCCTACTTTCAGTTCTTTGGGTATATACCCAAAATTGAAATTTCTGGGTTGCATGGTAGTTCTATTTTTAACTTTTTGAGGACATTCCAACCTGTTTTCACAACAGCTTGCACCATTTTGCATTCCCATCAATAGTGCACAAGGCTTCCAATTTCTTCACATCACACGTTATCTTTTTTTTTTTTTTGATAATAGCTATCCTGACAGTGGGAAAGACCCTGATGCTAGGAGGGCTTGGGGGCAGGAGGAGAAGGGGACGACAGAGGATGAGATGGCTGGATGGCATCACCGACTCGATGGACATGAGTTTGGATAACTCTGGGAGTTGGTGATGGACAGGGAGGCCTGGTGTGCTGCGATTCATGGGGTCGCAAAGAGTCGGACACGACTGAGCAACTGAACTGAACTGATCCTGACAGTTATGAGATAGTATATATTGTAGTTTTAATTTGCATTTCTCTAATGTTTAGTGATGTAAAGCACCTTTAATGTGATTTTTGACTATCTGTATATATTCTTTGGGGAAATGCCTACTGAAGTCCTTTACCCATTTTTGAATTGGATTGTATTTAGATTTTGGAGTTCTTCATGTATTCTGAATATTAATCCTTTATCAATATATGATTTGGAAGTGTTTTCTTTCATTCTGTGTGTTGACTTTTTACTTGTGGATAGTGTCTTTTGATGTACAAAAATTTTAAACTTTCATAAAATCAGTTTGTTTACATTTTCTTTCAGTACCCTGTGCTTTTGGAATCACATCCAAGAAACCAATGCTACGTCTACTGTTAATTAGCATATATTCCATCACAAGGATTCTAATTAGGCAGTGAACTTGCAAATTTGCCTATATGCCTATTTGAGCTGTTATCCTAAACAAGAGGATTGATTGGTCATGAGGCTGGGGGTCCCCATGATGACTGCTTATGGTTTGAACCCCTGGTAGAAGTTGAGGGAGTTTAGAAAACTCCATGCTAAAGCTTGCTCATATATTTCAAGAAAGTATTCAGTAGGTTAGTAGTGCTGGGAGAGTTAGCAGTGAAAACTTCCACAGTGAGGGCCTTGGGACCAGTGCTAGCTGCAGTACAGTGACAGCTAAGTAGGATTACAGCCCCATGAAGAAACTCTAGCCCTTTTCCCTTCCATCCTTCTTCTATAATGTATCTTCTTCCTGAGAGAAGCTGAGACCAGAAAGAGCAGCAGAAGACCCCAAAGGCAGACTGTTATGCCCATGTCCGAATCCCCCGAGCGGGAAGAGAGAAGGCTTCCAAGACAATGCAACTCGCAGGAAGGGAAGTTTATTACTGACTCGAGTCGGGACTCCCTGCCACAACCAACACAGTGGTGCGGGTCAGAGAGCCCCAAGCTCAAGCTGTTACACAAATTTATAGGGTGAGAAGCAGATTGGTTACACGTTTGCAAAGCAATTTCATTGGTTAATACTTTCGCGCATGCGGGTCTTTGCTGGGGGTTTCTGCCCTGTTTCTAATTTCCTAATTGGCAAACATTGGTCAGTGTTAAGTGAAAGCTAATTGGTTCTAATTGGCAAACAGTGTTCATTGTTAAGTGAAAGCTACCTGATAATCTTACCAAGTAGGAAGGCCTACTGCTAATCTAAGTTGCGTTACTTCTGCTCGCCTCACATTCCCCCCTGTCTTGTTGTTCAAGTAGAGGAATCTTCCTCTTCTCCATCTTGGGCCATTGACACTATAAGTGGACCCAGGAGGGTGGAGTCAGCCAGGGGGAGTGTTGAAACCAAGACTCAAACCATCTCTGCTGGGCTTCCCATTCTCTGTTTCTCCTTGCAGAGATAGTGAAGCTTGGTTAAATTGCACCCATATCTGAAGTACTTGGCCATGCAGATTGCACCACACTCAGGGCTACCAAATCTCTGTTTCCTATGTCCCATTCCCAGGGCCCATCACAAGAGGTTACACAGCTCCAGCTCCTGCAATAAGCTTTCCATGCCACCACAGGTTTGCCCGGGCACGCAAAGCTCCCGGTCCCCATGGCTCCCCATGGCCCAAATTGTGGGTATTTCCCCTGGGGTCCTTCCCTGGGGAAATTTCCCCTTAAGTCAAAGTAAAGGTCTGGCCACCAGGTGTTCGGAGGGTGGATTCCTGAGGTCTCGTTGAGTCTGCCCGTCGCTGAATTAGGAGACCTCCCGGCAGACGAGTTTCAGTATGGGTGAGGACTCGTCTTTCATTCTGCTCGCGCTTTTTCCTGTTCTTCCAGTGTGGCTTGCCACACGTGATTGCAGTGAACCCAGGGTCCAATCCCGTCGACCTTGATAGCAGTAGGAGTGGTAAGGAGAACAACATAAGGGCCTTTCCATCTAGGTTTTAATACACACAGGAGGGGGTCTTCCATACAGAATCTCAAAAGGGCAGCTTATAAGGGGTGTTATGAGTGCACTGAAAGAGTGCGAAGGGAAGGAGGGTAACCCAGTCCCCGCCAGTCTCTATTGCCAACTTTGTATTCATTCTCTCAACCTGTCCTGAGATCTGGGGATTATATCCATTTCATCCCCAGAGCTTGGGCCAGCCCTTGTACAATCTGGCTCACAAAGGCAGGTCCGTTTTCAGAGCCCATAGTCACTGGCAGCCCGTACCTGGCACTGTCTCCTCCAAGATCTTTTTAGCAACCACTGTTGCTGTCTCTCCCTTAGTGGGGAAGGCTTCTACCCACCCCGAGAAGGTATCTACCAGAACCAACAGATAGCGATACCCGTACTTGCCTGGCCTTACCTCAGTGAAATCTATCTCCCAGTGTTGCCCTGGCTCTTCCCCTCAGTACCTCGTTCCCGTGTGCTGCTTTTTCCCTGTCCTCATCAGCTGGCACGCTTTGCAAGCCTGGATTCTCTCTCGTCCAGTTACATTTTACTCAAACCTTGATCAACACACAGATTCAGTCCATATTTGCTTTCGTTTATCTACAGAGTGTACCCAAGCTTCTTCTTCAGAGACTCTGGCATCTCAGGGGGAGGAGGGCGAGGGAGCCTGAAGTAGACCTTCACAGAATCATAGATAAACCACTGTAGTGCAGTCAGAGTGCCGATCATGATGATGCGGGCAAAGAGTCCCTTCCATACACCTCTAAATCCAAGTCTCTTGAGGGCCTGAGAGGCACTGCTACCCTTCTCTTTATTCAACACAGACACCACGGAATCAGCAACAGTACGTTCAAAGCAGGTAAACTTCATCATGGTGTATGGTATCTGTCTCATCCAAAGAATGCCTTTAAGCCTTCTTCCTTATACATTTTGGGAGCTGCATCCCTCAGAGTGTTAGCATAACCTGGTTGGGTTTGAATTCGAACCTTAGCAGCTTCCATAGGAGCAAGAGCAATGTCAGCAAAGAATTCAGCACTGGCAGAGGCAGCCAAATACAGTGATGTGCGCCACAGATAGGCATTCTCCTCTCCAAACATGTTGCTGTCATAAAAGCCAAACTTGCAGAGCCCCTGCAGGGAGTAGCCAATGAAGGTCGGGGCCCATCCTTTGGCCAAACTATGGAAACCATTCTCTTTGAGTGTAACTGAAAACCCATTAAAAATGCCCTTCTACTTCTGTGGGTCCACCTGCATACGGCATTTCACTAAATCCAGAGGAACAACAGCAGTGTGTGTCAGACCACAACTTAAGACCCCACCAAAGCCACACAGTACATAAAACTTCACGGAGCCATATTCACAACTGTACTCTTCTACCGCGGCGGCTCCCGCTTTCCTTTGCCCATCTTTTCAGTTAAGTCTTTTCGTGCTGCCAGGGCCTCAGCCAGTATCTCGCTGCAATCAGGGAGCTACAAACAGCTGTAATGGCTTATTTGGGTTAGGCAGGGCAAGGGCTGGGGCTTCCAGTAGGGCCCGTCTGAGTGTCTGAAAAGCCTGTTTCGTTGGCTCAGTCCAAGTCCAGTTTGGAGTCTCTTTACTTTCCTCATACAAGGGCCGGGCCTTCTCAGCAAACCCCATGATCCACACTCTGCAATATCCAACAGTCCCCAGAAACTCTCTCACCTGGCGGGGGGTCTTGGGCTCTGGTATCTGCAATATTGTTTCCTTCATGGCCTGGGTTAGCCACATTTGCCCCTGCCTGATCTTATACCCCAAACAGGTGACCTCTTGCTGGGCTATTTGTGTAGCAGAAGGACCTCTGGGTGGCAAGTCCAATATTGGTAGAGGTCCTCACTCAGAGCCTCATTAAACAAGGTAGGGGAGTTCTTGAACCCCTGTGGGAGGCGGGTACCGGTTGGCCTTCCCCCTCAGTCCACTCAAAGGTAAATATCTCCTGGCTCTGGGCCGCCAGAGGTAGGCTGAAAAAGGCATCTTCAAGTCCAACACAGTGTACCAAGTGTACTCAGGCAACAAACTGCTCAGGAGGGTATACGGGTTAGGGACAGTGGGGTGTATATCACTCACCCGTTTGTTGACTTCTCGAATCTGTCCCCCCTGACTTCTTCACCGGCAGTAAGGGTGTGTTCCAAGGGGATTGGCACCGCTTGAGAATTCCGACATCCATGAGACGTCGAATGTGGGGAGTGATCCTCCACTGAGCTTCCTGGCTCATGGGGTACTATCTCACCCTCACAGGAGTTGCCTAGGCCTTTAGCTAGATGACAACTGGATGTCTGTTTGGCCAGTCCCATCCCTGCCGTTTCAGCCCAGGCCAACGGGTATTTATTCATCTCTTAAGGCTAGGGATAAGACATGTATTGGCTGTGCAAGTCCATCCATGACTGTCATTCTCCCAGCTCTGTAGGCTTAACTGAATAAAACCCAATGGCCTTTCCTTTCTTCCACAGAATCTTAGCATAATCAGTACTGCTATGACACAGGAATGGGATCTCATTTCTCTCCATTTCCTGCTTTAACCACTCTCTCCCCAAGAGTTCTCACCTGCTTAAGCCTCTCTCTAGAAGGGACAGATGTTTTCACAATATCATCAATAGCCCACCACTGATCAGCAAGGTAAAGTGCCACAGCTGTGAGTGAGTCCTCAGGTGCAAAAAGAGCAAGAACTTTCTGGGTCTGATCTCCACTATAGAGAGGTACAAAGCCTACATTTGACAGGCTAATAGGAAAATATTCCAGATTTTCAGGGTGCCAACTCCTCAGATCTAACATGCAATCTTCAGCAGAATTTTCCAGTTCCTCATGACTGCAATTATCCAACATATCCACAGGGAATGCCATCAGTCAAAATGAATCTGAGTATTCAACAAGTCTCTTCCAAGTAGAGGGGCTGGGCATTCCGGTATCACCAAAAACGAATGGGACACCTGGTGGGTCCCCAGATCTACTCGAGTTCCAGGGGAGATTCTCTCTCTCTGGGTCATACCTCTCCTCAGGTCCCTCTTAGGGCACTCGTTTTTCCAGTGCCCCTGTTCCTCCCTCAATTCTGTTCTGGCTTTTATCCCCGCAGAAAGAATCTGGGCTAGCTCCCTCTGATTGTTCCGGTTTTCCCTCACTCTATGTTCTCCTTCCTGATCCTCTCAGCTAATTCCCTTTCCTCCTGTCGAATTCATACCTTTTCAGCTGCTTTCAATAAATCCTGTATCGTCTGTTCTCCCAATCTCTCTATCTTTTGTAATTTCTTCCTAATATCTGGGGCTGCCTGATTTACAAACGCTAAGAGAACTGCAGTGCTAACTCCGCAACTTGGGGGTCCATAGGTGTATATTGCCTGAAAGTTTCCATCAGCCTCTCTAGGAAGGCTGCTGGGCTCTCAGTGGGCTACTTTTGCCAAATTTGTCGGCTTTCTTGCTGCGGTCTGCAGGCCAGCCATCAGAGTCTGGCGGTACACTTGGAGACACTCTCTACCTTCAGCTCACTCAAAATCCCAGTTAGGCTGCAACAGAGGAAACCCCTCGTCCACGAGATGAGGCTGGGTGGTTGGCCTCCCGTCAGCCCCTGGGACCCGTTTCCACACTTCTGCCAGAATTTGCTCCTGCAACAGCTGCTGACAATCGTAGTGAAAGGAGAGTTTCACCTGGTTGGGCTCTAGTTACTGAGGCTCACTTATTGTAGGGCCTTCAGAGTCCGCCAGAGTGTAGCCCTGGCCAGGAATCATCAATTGCCCCACAACCATTCGCCTGTTCACTGAAACTCCTGAAAAGAGTAGGAATGAGACCAGAGACAATGCCGGCACACATGCACAGACACGGATAAACATGGAGAGCCACACCTGGTTGGGCTCTAGTTACTGAGGCTCACTTATTGTAGGGCCTTCAGAGTCCGCCAGGGTGTAGCCCTGGCCAGGACTCATCAATTGCCCCACAACCATTCGTCTGTTCACTGAAACTCCTGAGGAACGAGACCAGAGAAACGAGACCAGAGACAATGCTGGCACACACACAGAGACACAGACAAACACGGAGAGCTGAAGACAACCACACGGACAGACAAACGTCGGCCGATAACACAGCGCTGGGTTTTCGGGCCCCATGACCAGACTCTGGATCAGGAGAGGAACTCTCCTTCCCACAGAGCCGGCTGCCTTCCAGGGCGCTTGCTGGACTCGGCCTTATGCCGGCTGGAGAAAGCTTTCTCCTGTGCCAGATACCTTCCTGCGTCACAGCAGGGCCCCGGAATTGCTCTGGACTTCCTGCACCAGATACCTTCCTGCTTTACAGCAGGGCCCCGGAATTACTCTGGACTTCCTGCGCCAGATACCTTCCTGCTTTACAGCAGGGCCCCGGATTTACTCTGGACTTCCTGCACCAGATACCTTCCTGCTTTACAGCAGGGCCCCGATTTACTCTGGACTTCCTGTCCTGCCTGAGACAATGCCGGCACACACACAAACACGGAGAGCCAAAGACAAACACACAAACAGCTGACAACACAGCACTGGGTTTTCGGGCCCCCTGAGTTAGACAATGCCGGCACACACACAAACACGGAGAGCCAAAGACAAACACACGGACAGCTGACAACACAGCACTGGGTTTTCGGGCCTCCTGAGTTTTCCTGAGCACCGGTGCTATTATCTATCCTTCCCCTCTGTCCTGGAAGTGTTCTCTTCCCCCAGTTAAGGGATCCTGGACGAGCCCCCAAATGTTATGCCCGATGTCCGAATCCCCGAGCGGGAATAGAGAAGGCTTCCAAGACAATGCAGCTGGCAAAAAGGGGAAGTTTATTACTGACTTGAGTCAGGACTCCCTGCCACAACCAACGCAGTGGTGCAGGTCAGAGAGCCCCGAGCTCAAGCTGTTACACAAATTTATAGGGTGAGAAGCGGATTGGTTACACGTTTGCAAAGCAATTTCATTGGTCAATACTTTTCGCATGCGCGGGTCTTTCCTGAGGATTTCCGCTCCATTCCTAATTTCCTAATTGGCAAACATTGGTCAGTGTTAAGTGAAAGCTAATTGGTTCTAATTGGCAAACAGTGGTCATTGTTAAGCGAAAGCTACCTGATAATCTTACCAAACAGGAAGGCCTACTCCTAATCTAAGTTGCATTACTTCTGCTTGCCTCACAGACCATTCTCACCCTCACTCAGAGGCTGATGGCTGGTTTGGAGGGAAGAGGGACATATGAGATCGGAATTTTAAACTACTCTAGGTTATGTGTTTATGGTGGAATGTGACACCAAATCTTTGGGATCTGCAGAAGATATCCTTAAATTTGGCAGTGACAGGAGAAAAACAAAGCTATTTCAAGGACATACATGAACAAGTTAAAATTGTTTAACAAAATGACTATAACATAGCTATCAATATGTTACATTTGCTTCTGTGCTTTACGGTTTATGAAAAAGTCTCACAAACATCTGTTAGTATATATCAATAAATATACATAATATTCATTTGTGTTTTGTAAACTGTAAAGCTCTATGAAAATGAAGACTTTGATTAATTAAAATTTCAAATATATGTTTTCATATAAGCTATTATTTTGAAAGTAGTAAGAGAGCTCCTAAATATCTAAAACTTGCCTTGATTGACTCCAGAATTGAAATACCTTTCTTACTTCCTAAAATATTTTATGACAGGTTATAAGGTACAAAAATAAGAGAATATCTGACTTTTGCTAGACTTTATACTGCAGTTTTTATACTGTTTATACAAAGTATTTCAGAATTTAGCATTAATCTCGATTCAGAATTTCAGTTTTGTTTACAGACAACATTATTGAATATTTGCATAATATCCACTTTATGGTGTGTTCACATATCTTACTCACTGCATATTCAGTATTGGCGTGATGCTGCTCTTATGTGTGTATTGCTCTCTCTGTTAGTTAGGGTTCTCCAAAGAAACATAATCAATTGGCTGGATAGATCTATATCTATCTATGAAAGAGATTTATTTTAAGGAAATGGCTTATGCAATTATGGAGATTAGCAAGTTACAAGTCTGAAGATTAGGTTGCCAGAAAAACCAATGTTGCAGTTCAAGTTCAAAGTTCCTCTTGCTTGGGGTAGGTCAGTCTTTTGTTCCATTCAATCCTTCAACTGACCAGATGAAGCCTAGCCATATCACAGAGGGCAGGCTGCTTTAGTCAAAGTTCACTAATTTAAATGCTAATCTCATCCCAAAGCACCCTCACATAAACACCCCAAATGATGCTCCACCAAATATCTGTGCACCATGGCCCAGACAAGTTGGCATATGAAGTTAACCACTACATTCCCTTTATGTGTGTTTATTTCTCATTTAGGTGTTAGAATCCCAGTCAGTCATCTTCCTTCAAAAGCTTTTAGGGAATTCTTTGGCCTTCTTTTCTTTTTCCCCCTTAATTAAGGATCTAGTAGTTCTCTAGCAATGATTTTAGAGCTAATAGTGCAAAATGCTGCCATCCTAATAATCACTATTGGTCATTATTCCTATGTGGAGCCCTTCACACTCCTTATGACATATTACTTTATAAGGATTAAGCATTATATATTGGGTCTCATATTCAGATTTAATATTATGATGTTCATACTATTTAAATATAAATAAGACCTTGATTTTCCAAAGCTGTATTCTCAAATACTGTTTGAATTCCTCTTCTATAATGCTACACTCATGTTTACTTATTCATGCTAGACAAGGGTTTGATAGGATGGGCCTCCTCTTGAGACCTAAACACCCCAGGGACTAATAGACATACCACCATGCATCTGGTCAATTAAGCATGTTTCACTTGTGTGTTCTAAGACCATATTGTATATATCTGAAACTTCTACTAATTCCATGGTCCTTACTTATGACATTGAATTAATCACTTCTCCTCCTTTCCATCCTTAGGAGCTTACTCCTTAAGCTCTCTCTCTCTCTTTTTTTTGTTTTGTTTTGTTTTGATCTTCATTTCTGAATAGACCACAGTAACTTCCCTTCCTTCCTTCCATTGTTTACGCATAAGCTTTTAACCAATCAATTCTCCATCTCCAATCCAATGGATATAATTTAGGGTTTGTTTTCCTAAAATTCAACTCATTTCATAATATATTACTGGTTACACAGATACTGTTTTTCCATACATGAAATATTTCACTGTTT
This sequence comes from Muntiacus reevesi, assembly GCF_963930625.1. Taxonomy (NCBI): domain Eukaryota; kingdom Metazoa; phylum Chordata; class Mammalia; order Artiodactyla; family Cervidae; genus Muntiacus; species Muntiacus reevesi. The sequence goes on from NC_089259.1 coordinate 2,947,572, forward strand.
GCATGCAGAAGTTGAAAATTACTGTGACATTCAAAATCCTCCACACCCTGACTTCTTTAGCTCTCCAAGTTCATCTATTATTTACCTACACCAGTACTCAGTTCCAACAGGGACACGCTTACAATTCCCCAAGTAGTCTGCTTGTGCTTTGCGTCAAGCCAGTCTTCGAATGCTCTTGCCAGCCACATCCTCCCTCTCACTTGTTTTCCATCCAGGTTCTACCAGATTTCAAGGTTCACATGGTTCATGCCTTCTGACAGGCATTCTTCTTTAACTGCTCCCATTATTTCAATCTTACCTACATATTTTTCTGTACAAAATATGGCCGTTTGGTCTTCAGAGTTCTTTTTTTAATTTCTATGTGAAGAAGACAACTCATAACTAATAATTTATAACCTACCTTTCAGGTTAGAATTTGTAGATACCTCTTACATGTATTGGGGCTTCCCTAATGGCTCAGAATCTGCCAACAATGTAGGAGACCTGGGTTTGATCCCTGGGTTGGGAAGATCCCCTGGAGAAGGGAAAGGCTACCCACTCCAGTATTCTTGCCTGGAGAATTCCATGGACAGAGGAACCTGGTGGGTTATGATCCATGAGGTCACAAAGACAGGACATGACTGAACATCTAACACTTTCACTACTTTCACTGACACGTATATGTTTGCAGTTCATATATATCTAGGTGGATAGTTTCTCATTTGATTCTAACTATGATCCTACCAGGGAGGCAGGATGGATATTAATCTTATTTGAAGATAAGACAGGCTCAGAGTCACAGCCTTAGGTGAGGTGACTGGTAATGACAGGGTTTTGAGCACAGGACACTTTACTTTTTTGCCATACTAACATATACCTCATCATTGTTGTATGGATTAAAAGAATGGAGTATGTGCATGTATGCATTTTTTAATCTGTACAGAATTAAGTAATCATATTTTTTTTTGTTCTGTATTTATGGACAGGGATCTCATTGAATATTCCCAATATTGATTTTTTTTTCAATAAATCTTATTGTTAGTTTATTGTCTTCTAAATGAACTAGGGTCAAAGCATGGGAACATGTACATATATGCTCTTTCTCTTAGAGAGTTTATTGTCAAGTTGAAAAATTAAGCAAGTAAGGGCAAATAACTGTGGTGTTGGAGAAGACTTGAGAGTCCCTTGGACTGCAAGGAGATCCAACCAGTCCATCCTAAAGGAGATCAGTCCTGGGTGTTCATTGGAAGGACTGATGCTGAAGCTGAAACTCCAATACTTTGGCCACCTCATGCGAAGAGTTGACTCATTGGAAAAGACCCTGATGCTGGGAGGGATTGGGGGCAGGAGGAGAAGGGGACGACAGAGGATGAGATGGTTGGATGGCATCACCAACTCGATGGGCATGGGTTTGAGTAAACTCCGTGAGTTGGTGATGGACAGGGAGGCCTGGCGTGCTGCAATTCATGGGGTCGCAGAGTCAGACACAATTGAGTGGCTGAACTGAACTGAACTGAAGGGCAAATACAATACAAATATTAGTGCTTATAAAAACACTTACTACAGAGGGATGAAAAACAATGATATAATGAGACAAATGGAAGGTACTTAAATTTCTATAAATTTTCTTGCCCTTCTGAAAGTCTAAAAATTATTGTCAGGAAGGAAGAGAGAAAATAAGGAAATGTTTACTCAAAGCAGAAAGAAAACCAACATAATTTATTATTATTATTATTATTATTATTATCACCACAACTACACTATTTTTGGCATATTTATTTAACAATTATACAATATTATGAAATATTATTATCATTGTGACCACATCTAAACTTAGAAAAGTTAGAGTTTTTCCAGTTATGCAGCTAATGTTGAGTTCATAGTAATAACAATAAATCACATCGTTGTGTTAAGTAGTAGCTACCAGTGTATTGTCTAGCACATTTCTTTAATTAAAAGGAATGAATTCATCCTCCCTTCATCTTTTTTTAAATTTTTAAACACATGAGCACTCCTGAAATATCAACAAACTCCTGAAGTTCTCTTTGGTACAATATGGTCTTAGTTATTTTGAATGAGAGAGAAAGATACCTTAGAAAAAAAAATCCTGAAAAGCTTTATTTTGTGATATTACTATTTTAGAACATTTTGAAAACTTCTGCATATTTATCAAAGCCATACTTAGTCTACTTTGAGAGTTCAACCAGCCATTGATAATTGAATAATAAGCCAGATTTTTGCTAATAATACATCTTTGTTGTTCTTAAGTATTCAGCTGCCACAAAAAGCAATCTGCTTCAAGGAGAAAGAATACCACAGATCTGAAATATAAAGATATCCACAGTAGGATTAGCTGGGTGGTGATGTTCACCTGCAAAATTACATATTAGATCTCTGTACCCTGTCAAATATTTAAGTAACAAATCAAGCAAGAGAGCCTTTGTCAGGCTCTTATTTGAAACCAGATGTACCCTAGACTTTTGTCACCATCTGTATATTTAATCTTTGATATAAAAGCATCATATTAATTATAACTGCCCCATTAATTACATCACATTGTTTAGGATATGAGGTGGTGAATGTATCTTTCAGTGCAGGTGGTACATTTTTTTTTTAGAACTATAATATTCATGGCAAGCTGGACAATTTATTTATAATTCACCCTGAGTGAAATTCATTTCATCAAGAAAGTATGTAGATACTTCAATCATTAGAGAAATCAGTTCCCTTCATTGTAGTAATTTTTCTTTTTATAATAAAAATTTTTTCTTGGAAGAAAAACGACTTTGCTGTAATTGGTTTCTACTATACTTTATTCTTTTATGCATACACCTGTCTTCTTATCTGCATGTCTCTCAGATTTAAGGCTGCAGCATTGACTCTGGTTCATGGTGGTATTTGTGATGCACTATGGATTGAATTGAAATCCTTTGAACTCATTTAGGCTGTGACATTTTATGGCAGATTAATTAAAATGATTCGTGGTTACTTTAGCCTCAGCAGGAAAAGTGAACAGGTTTCTGATATGAAAGTCTCTCTTTGACTTCTCTTGCTTCCTGCCTGATTACTTTAGCATTCTTTGCATTACCAAGTTTCCTTTACAAGTTATTTAACATCAATATTTGGGTTGCATACATAGGTAATTTAGTAGTGGTGGGCAGAATCAAGACCTTTGCAATACTAGGTGCTTATAACCCATTATCTATCCTTGAACCAAGGGACACGAGCTCGCTGGGAACACCACAAACGCCGGATCAGACTGCTGTTAGGATTTGTTCCAGCGATGCTTCAGCTCACTCTGCTGGAAAAGGGAAACGTGGAGAATGCCTCATGCCACGACTCCACATTGCAAAAGCACTGACTCCTACAAACCATTTCCCTCTAGACAGTTCAAATTCACAAAAGATAATGTGAAGTTCTTTAACTCTTTTATCTCCGAATGGTGATTCCTTCATATAGTATCTAAATCAGAAAGTGACAATTGCCTCCTGTCTAATTATTCATGAACATTTAAGCTTCAACTATAATAATTCGAAAAAAAAAAAAAAAAACCAGTAACCAATAAGTATGTAAAATATGTCTTACAGAACACTGTATTAAGATTAACAGAAATGTGGGCTTCCCTGGTGGCTCAGAGGTTAAAGCGTCTGTCTGCAATGCAGGAGACCCAGGTTCGATCCCTGGGTTGGGAAGATCACCTGGAGAAGGAAATGGCAACCCACTCCAGTAGTCTTGCCTGGAAAATTCCACGGACTGAGGAGCCTGGTAGGCTACAGTCCATGGGGTCACAAAGAGTTGGACACGACTAAGCAACTTCACAATTCACAACTCTTGGTTACTTCTTTAGTTGATTTTTCAGACGGCTTCTTTTCAAATTTTTGGTCTCTTATTTTTCCCCTTTCTAGATTCTTGTTTTCACTTAATCTTTTTGCTCCTCATTACCCTGATGGAAAACTGAAATTACACTATGTTCATACTTATTAATAGTTCTAATAAAATGTGTTCTAAGAGCAAAAGGAAAAGATAGAATCACAAAATTCTTAAGAGCTGAATGGAAACTTAGAAAACTTATAGTTCAATTCTCTCATATGGAAAAGAGATTTTAGAATTAAAAGTTAGATAAATATCCTAAAATATTGTGAAAGAGATCAACTTGGCAAAAACTTTCAAGGAATAAAATAAGATTTTATGTTAGATGGAGTTTTCATTTTAAATATATCTACCAAATATTGAGATGTGAATAGTGAATTTGAAAAGTTCAAACAGTGAATTTGAAAAGTACTATGGATGATAATATTACATATCTCATTTGTTTCAAACCTGTTTTCGGTAGGTACTACAATAATCATTGTGTCTAATTCACAGATTAATTCATGAGCTATAGCTCATAATGCTTATAGCACTCACCTAGTTTTGAAAAATGTTTTGGTGGGTCCTTGACTTCAAGTCTTTGGTTGCAAGCCAGAGCTTTTTTCTTTGCACCATGCTGCACTTAGAGTAATTAAAAAATGAAAAGACTTATTAATACATATGTTGGAATTATATTTGTTTTATTTTAATTTTATATTATGTTAATGGTCATTTTTTTTAAAGGTAGGCTACCAAAAACAGATATTTATGTTCAGACTTAAAGTAGCCAGTTGGCTTTATTTCCATGCATTTTTTAAAAATTCTTATTGGAGTGTAATTGATTTACAGTGTTGTGTTAGTTTCCGGTTTACAGCAAAGTGAATCAGTTTTACATACACATTGATCCCTTCTGATAAATGATACTCTTATCTGATAACACTCTAAGACTTCTGGTTTGGGTCAGTCAACTTAGTATTGTGAACTCCCCAGTTCAATGACTTCTCTCCAGGAGACAAAGCAGAGCCTCTATAAACTGTGGAGAAGCTGATTTTAAATTGTTACAGCTGATGGCCTAGGAGAGTATCAAGTCTCTTTCAGCCCAGGTTCTGTTAGTGACCTCAGGAAGGGAGAGTCCTTTTCTGTACTTACAATTGTCTAACCAATGTGGCCTTTGGTTCTTTCTGAACTGTGGGCCACCAAAGGCAAGACCTTTCGTGAGGTGCATTGGTGGTTCCTTCAGGACCTTGTTGGTCCATTTCCTGGTCTGATGACCACAATGATGTACAGCCTCCTTCCCCCTTTTTTCCATGAAAGGCATGGTCTCTGAGAAACCTTGCTTCTGGGCTCTTCTCGCTCCAGCTGTGCCTGAAAAGTTGAGATAGTTCCCAATGACCTAACATGGCATTCTTTTGACCATGTCACATGTATGACCCCTTGAGTGCTAATTTCTGGGAATATAAGCTATTTCCAAATAACATGTCTCTCAGTTCACTCTCTTTCTTTTGATCATTACTCAGCCAAATGGAGTACATTTGCCACTGGTCACTTTCAAACAGAAGGAAGGGCTAAGACTCCAGTTTGGGGATTGATGCATGGACATCATTGTGGGAGAAATAAGTTCAATGTTCTGCCACTGCCAACCTCAGCATGTGGAAGAAAGGGGAAGAAATTGCTATCTCATGACTTAACTCTTCTCAGGAAGACAGCCCTCCCTTCCTGGCAGGAAGAGTTAATTTTGGAGACTTATTACACTGTGAGATTTTAAGCCCATGAATCAAACTTCCTTTGAACATGACTATATGGAGTTTAGCATCTTTTATTTTTAACTGTGAGCCATTTCAACAGATATCTTTGGACTGGTTAGTAGCCCGTTGGGGAGCAGAAAGGCATTTCAGCTTGTACTTTATTCATATCATACTGTATGTTTAGATAGATAGACAAAGGGATAGATAGATATGCATTATAAACACACATAAATTATATATTATAATCCCAGTTTTGTAATAATGCCTAAATGAAGTGATTATGTTTAAAAGACTGTAAATAACAGTTGGTAATAGGTATTTGAAGTTCAGGTCCAGAGACCAAGAAGAGCTGATCTCTCTTGTAGGCATGTCCTCAAATAATAAAATTGACACCATGGTGGAACTAGAGATTACCATACTAAGTGAGATAAATCAGACAAAGGAAGACAAATATATGATATCATTTCTATGTGGAATCTACAAAAGAAATGATGCAAGTGAACTTATTTATGAAACAGCAACAGACCCACAGATGTAGAAAGCACATTTGTGGTTACCAAACAGGAAGAGGGAGGGAGGGATAAATTAGGAGGGTGGGATTAGCAGATACAAACTACCATATACAAAATAGATGAACAACAAGGACCTACTGTATAGCATTGGGAACTATAGTCAATATCTTGCAATAACCTATAATGAAAAATGATTGAAAAAAAGAATATATACATGACTATATATATATTTGAATCATTTGATTGTGTACCTGAAACTAACACAACTGTACTTCAGTTTAAAAAACAAGCAATTAAAACCTCATATAATAAGTTTTTGTTCACTAAAAATGAAGGCTCAAGGACCCCATCACTATTGGATAAGAAAACAAATAAACATACCGTAATCTACGTTTAGGAAATATGACACATGGTATTCATGCACATAAACTTGGAGGATCACTGATGTAAGCTATTGGGAGTTGCTGTTGAAGTTTGAATCTGAATATATCAGGGTAAAAGCACTTTGTATATGCCTAGTTGGTGTGGAAGATGCATTGGAGGAGGGGGAGAAGCTCCAAGACCCCATGTCAGGGACCTGGTAATGGTTCAGCTGAGATGGTAGATTTACTGGTGCCAGCGTGAAAGGAAATGAAAAGACAAGTACAAGAAACACGAGTTACTGCGGGTTCACAGCACACAGAGAAGGCGTCGGAACCTTTAAGCTTAGATGGTGGGAGCACCGAATCCCCTTTTCCAGAGGGAACATAACTGCAGAGGAGGATGCTGGCAGCTGCCGCCTGTGAATCCATGCTGAGCTGTGGGTGGTTTCCTACCCCGCACGTGTGAGTCATGCTCCGTTTTGGAGGACGCGTACCAGGAACAAAACTCAGCTCTCTCGGCAGGAGGCGTCTCCCTGCCCAACTCAGGGATTTGAAACAGTCGGAGAGGGGCTAGAGCTGGGAGACCCTAATGCTACCATGTTCAGGGTAGCCTTGGACTTAAGCCTCACCTGACTTTTTCCTCCTGGGTAACAGGGAGGCCTGGCGTGCTGCGATTCATGGGGTCGCAGAGAGTCAGACACGACTGAGCGACTGAACTGAACTGAACTGAACTGAATATTTCAAAACAATTTTCAACTGCTCGTAATATAATTAAACTTTTATTTTTTTTTGTATTTTTGTAATCATTTTACAAAATTCTGTCGTATGGGTCCTTCTGTCTACCCTCCAAAGCAGAATTCTGTGCTAGACGGAGCAATCATCCTTCTCTTGATATCCATGAGGAGAATTCCTGCATTCGCTTTATGCCTTTATGGGGCATTTACTTTAGTCTCACCCCTGCTCTGCCTGACCTTCCAGGCCCATTTCAAATGTTTGTTTGAAAGTTCACCCCATTTCCTCTGTTAGTCTCATTATTTTGAGTTACTCTAAAACTTTGTGCATGCTGCATTATTACTCACTATCTTATGGCCTTGTAGTTATTTTTGACTCCTCTCTCCCTCTCTGTGCAGACTGCGGGCAGGGAGGGCATCTCTGGGCCAAGGCTCTGTTTGTTCTTCACTGAGAACAGTGGTGTCAGACTTGAGGAAGTCTCTATAAATTTGTCTCGTCAAGTTCTGGACAAAGAGTCAGTGTGCTCCGTGGGCACCATCAGGTTCCTGCTGTATCCTATTCAAGCCTGAAATCAGGGTTGGGGAAGGAAGCCCAGACAGTAAATAAGTCAGTGAAGCTGCACTTGGAGAAGGTAGAAAGAGACACAACCCAGGATTTCTTGATTCTTCATCCTGGGGGCTTCCCAATTAGCTCAGTCTGTTTTATTTCAGAACAGACACAGCTGTTTCTTGGATGTCACTTAGGATCCTTTTAGATTACCCATTGTATTTTAAAATCTGCCTAATTGTGTTCCGTGGAATCTGCTATTCACTAAGAATGTTATGCACAATTCTGATACCCTTTTTCCTTTCATCAGTATGGGAAATGCAGTGAATGAGCTTTATTAACTCCAGCATCCCACAACGGCCCCCATTGTCATTATCTATGACATGTTATGTTTTTTTTCAGGCCTTTTTAGAAGGCATTCAGAACTGAATCAGTTTTATCTACAGTTGAATTTAAAATTCACAGGGGCCATTTTAAATGCATTGTGATAGTGCAAATAGGCAACATTTACCTGATTCCCTTCATCCTCTAATTTTGTCACTCTGCTGAAAAGAGCTATTGACTGTGTCAGGCATGATTTGCTCTTTATAAAACCCTGCTTATTGCTCATGATTCCATCATCCTCCAGATTTTGATAAATTTTCTCTCTTTGGGCCTGTTTTATTATTTTACTGTTGATATTAGACTTACCAGGCCATCATTTTTAGGTTCACTTCTCTTGCTTTTCATCAAATGTGTACTTGCTCCTATATACTCTCAGATTACCTCTGTATTATAGCTGATAACACAGTGACTGAAATTTCACTAGTTGAGGCTTACACACTATACTAAGCATGACTATTACAGAAAGGCCTCTTTTAAAATGCAAGCGTCATGGAACGTGTCACCTTAAATCCTTTAGTGACAATTAGTTTTCAGCACATTTTATATTGAAGTAACATCTTGAGGACAGGAAAAGCCTGCACAAAGGGGAGATGGAGGAGGGAGGCTGGCAGGAGGGAACAAGGGCAAACAAAAGGGGGTCTCGCCAGCTTCTTGCCATCTGGAATAAATGACTCCTGTTTTTCAAGGAACAAATCTTCACTAGGGACAGTCCTTCCCCCTCACCCTGGATAAACATGCCAAAACTAATGCTAGGGCAAGCATTAAATTCAAAATTATAATCTACATTGCATTTAGAAAAAAAAAAAAGTACTTAATTCACAGATCAATTTTAGGGCAAATGATACTGGAGAACTACATGTAATTTTAAAATATTATCTATTTCCCAGAAAGAATATGGATTTCCTGTAATAACAGTAACAGCAAATGTTGACTGAATACTTACTGTAGGCATGCTCTTGTTTCTCTTGGTAAGCTTATGGGGTAGATGCTATAATGCTCATCTTGCACTTATGAAAATACTGAAGTGCAGAGAGGTTATTGGTCCTTTGAAAGAAAGCTGGGATCCAGACTCAGGCAGGCCCAGAGCAGAAACCATGCTGTTCAACACTACCCTCTGTGCTCGCACAAGGATGACAAGGTCCATCTTCTCTCCTGGTTTGTATTTTCTGTTACAACCTTGGAGGAATTCAGGCTTCCATCTTATATGTCCATTTGCTGTGCTATTTTGTTTTGTCTGTTTGTTGTTGTTTATTAAACATGGACTTTCAAACTATAATATGTAAAATGAAGAGGGAAAAATAGACTCATTGCATAACAGAGGTGATATTTATGAAAGCCTATGGAGGAAATCATAGAAAAAGCTGGGGAATTCCAGAAAAACATCTACTTCTGCTTTGTTGACTCTGCTAAGGCCTTTGACTGTGTGGATCACAACAAACTGTAGAAAATTCTTAAAGATATAGGAATACCAGACCACCTAGCCTTTCCTGAGAAACCTGTATGTTGGTCAAGAAGCAACAGTTAGAACTGAACTTGGAACAATGAACTGGTTCCAAATTGGGAAATGAGTACATCAAGGCTGTATATTATCATCCTGCTTATTTAACTTATATGCAGAGTTGTTGTTCAGTTGCTCAGCTGTGTCTGACTGTTTGTGACCCCATGGACTGCAGCATGCCAGGCTTCCGTGTCCTTCACCACCTCCCAGAGTTTGCTCAAGCTCATGTCCATTGAGATGGTACATAATGAAGAGTACATCATGCAAAATGCCGGGCTGGATGACTCACAAGCTGGAATCAAGAATTGCCAGGAGAAATATCAACAACTCAGATATTCGTATGATACCACTCCAATGGCAGAAAGTGAAGAGGAACTAAAGAGTCTATTGATGAGGATGAAAGAAGAGAATGAAAAACCTGGCTTAAAACTCAACATTCAAAAAAATCAAGATCATGGCATCCTGTCTCATCACTTCATGGCAAATAGATGAGGAAAAATGGAAACAGTGACAGATTTTATTTTGAGGGCTTCAAAATTACTATCAAATCATGTTATGGTGGGTGAACAGTTTGGGCCATTTAAAGAATTTCTTATATTTTGTTATAGGAAATATAAGAATTTCTTATATTTTGTTATCAACTTAAATGTTTACTTTTCTGGAACATACATCAATTTAAATGTTTACTTTTCTTGAATTTCTTATATTTTGTTATTAATTTAAATGTTTATTTTCTTGAACATACATGTCATATCATGAGGAGTTTTTCATCCTTATCAAGAACATAAAATGTAACAGTCATTTATTGCTGATATATAATAATATTTTTATGTTGGAAATAGTAATTAAATACCTACTATGCAAATAAATATCTATTAAAATAGCATGTTTTCCTTAGAAATATATGTTCCATGTGATTATCCAGGACTATAAATGAAGAAGCTCTTATATAATTGATTCATTAAAAATTTTGCAATTCTATTTATCTTTTAGATATAATTTGTCACTTGCAAGCTTGCCTAGAATATTAGAAAAAAATAGAATTATATAATTAAATATATATCAACCTGTTCCATTAAAATTTTGCCTAGAATCTTAATTAGGAAACTAATACGTAGTTTTATAATGTGTGAGATTTTAGAGGATTAGTGTTAATTATTTTGAATTTTCTTCTCCATAGAAGTAGAAAAAATTCATTGACATAAGTTCACTGGTCAAGATAGTAAATAATTTTTTGTATTTATTTTTTTTTAAACCATTTCCCTTTATTTTGTATGCATGGATAAGCTTATTAAGACATTTCAGTTATAAGTACAAAGGCTCCCATATACTACTCTTTACCACCTCCATCTTTTATTCCCTTTATGAAAACGTAAAGTCCTTATAGCTGCTTTAGAGATATAAAAATCTCTGATTTGTTTGAAAAAGCTTTAGTACGCATAGGCAATGTTTAAAGAGGCTTTGGCAAAATAAAAAGTAGAAAGCTTTTAAAGCAGATGTAGAGATTCTGTCAACTTAGAAGCAAGGCCAAGATGGCAGCATATATTGGAAAATGATCCAACTTGGGTCATCGGTTGCTTCTTGCGGTTGGTCTAACAACTGGAATATTCTTTTTATTAACTAAGGGTCCTTATTAACCAGGGGCAATTCAGCCCTGTCTTCAGGGTCCTCCAAAATGCTTTGTAAAATAACTGCGATGGCCCAAATTAAGGAAAAAGCAAATAACTGTAATTGCTCTGGTACATATACTTTGTCAAGCCAATAAAAACTGATTTCTAAGATGTCGGAAGGCCTTTTTAACTATCAAAGAGAATTAAAATTATGTTGTCTTACTTTTCTTTCTATATTTAAAATATTGCTTTTGTTTTGAAGTATTATTTCAGTTTTCTCTGAATATTTGCATATTTAAGTTTTCAACTAACAATAAGAGACTAATACTTGTTTCCTTATTTTATATTTGCAGAATGTTGAAATGTCTTGTGTTAGATGCTGTGGAAGATATGAAAAGTTAATAGGCAAAATCTCTGCCTTCAAAGAGAGTATGTTCTCTTTGGGGGAGAAAAAAAGTGCATAAATGAACAATTAAATACTAAGGGAAGGAACTGTAAAAAAGTACTGAACTTTTATGCTAGACTATGCAGATAGCTATACATCACATTGACTTATGCAGGCACAATAATGTTTTTTAGAACATCATGAAAGAAAATGGAAATGGTGTAGAAAACATTCAGGTTTTTGAAAAAAAATTTCCAGATTCGATGTCTGCTCCTGCTACTTACAAGTTGACTTTCTTGAGTTCCCTGAAATAATTTCTCCTTTGCATGGTCCTTTTAGCCATTGGGAGAATAAAAGTCAGACATCAAGCTGGACCTGCCATTTTTTTTTACTGAGTGAGACAGTACACATATGTGGAGGATTATGTAGACTTGGGGGCTTTTTCTAATTGTCTTTCTTTGCCAACTGCAGCAGTAGAGGAAAGAAAGTGGAGAGGAGTGGTCTAAATGTGAGTACTGAAGAGGTTTAAGGAAGTGAGGAAGGGTGACCAGATGACAGAATGTCCTTTAGTCCAGTGCTACTCAAAATGCTGGCTTATGAAATATTTATAGTGAAATTAGTACAGAAATTGAGAGCTAAGTGTTTAGAATTTTTATGGCAGTTGGATAGAGTAATTCTATGCTAATTTAGTAACAACTGGGGAGAGATGGTCTGTGGTTAAGACTTCAACCTTGCAATGCAGGAGTTACAAGTTGAGGAGTTACAATTCGGGTCTTATGTGGGTCTTATGTGTGTCTTCCAATGTGGGTCTTACTTTCCCAAACACCTTGCAGTCTAAAAATCAAAATATAAAACAGAAGCAATAATTGTAACAAATTCAATAACGACTTAAGAATGGTTCACATTAAAAAATTAGTAATAATATTCTGAGGCTGTATTTTTACATCTTTAACTTTTTTCTCTTTGCTTTTCTAATAATTTATCTTATTGAATTTTAAAGTAGTACCAGCCTACAATTGATTCTTCAGCTCCAGTAGTTTGGAAAACCCTGTTTTCACCAGAGTAGACATTTTAAATTCTACCAATTGAAAGTTGATAAATTAGCACAGTGATTTTTTTTAAACTAACATCACAGTTCCTCCTCTTTTTCAACAGTGATGTACACATTTTATTATTGTCAGTGTGATGTTGGCAGCAGAGGCTTTGAGGGTTTCACAGCACCAGCCTGTCTATGCTTGAATGAGGGACTTGGAGGCGACAGGGACATACAGAGATTTTTTTGCCAGTGTCATAGATGCGATGAACAACTTGTAAACAAATGGGTGAATGTTTAATAATGCAGAACATCACAGAAGCAAAGGAATATACGTTATCCAGCAAACAGCACTAAGACAAATGCCAGACTCTCTAGAATATTCACAGGACCAGGGCATACACTACTTCAGCCTGGTTGATGCTGCTCAGGTAAACTTCAGTAGTCAGCACTTCCTCCCCTGATGACCCTGATGACCCTGGCTTAGAATCTGGTAAATAACTTGGGGAAGTGAAGACCAAAGAAGAAATGTCTGGCATTAAAAGTAAATCAGGTGGGAAGAGCAAGAAAGACATCTACAAACAAAATCTGTTTCCTGCTCCCATTTCCTCCTAATTTCTGGCTGACTTTGCTTAATTTATTTATTTTGTGTGTGTGTGTGTGTGTGTGTGTGTGTGTGTGTGAACTTCCCAAGCAGAATTGATCTTAGACAACACCTGGATGATAGATTTCAGAAGTCTAGGACAAGCTATTTTTGGATTTGGTGATCAGAAATCAGAAACGTCAGTAATAGCTAACAAAACTCAGTCCATGTATTGCAAGTACTGTCAATGAATGCCTGCTTTTACGCCTTTCTTTTTAAAAGAAAAATATAGTTGACAAAGTCATCTATATCATCTATCACTTCTACACTTATATTTAAAAAAGAATTTTTAATAACTTTAAGATACACTTTTTACCAATCCACTTTTTTAATTTGGAGATTTTTCATAGGTGTCCTTTTTAATAAGAAAAGTCCAAAGGCAGAATGATTTAATTATAGGAGCCCCAGAAAATTATCTTAGCATTTTTTATTTTTTAAAACTTTTTGAGACAACTGTAGATTCACATGCAGTTGTGCAAAATACATTGAGTCCATGGATCTTTCACTCAGTTTCCCCCAAAGCATAATATAACTATTGCATAACAATAGTGCAATATCACAGTCAGGAAACTGACATTGACATAATTTACAGAACTAATTCAGATTTTATCAGTTTTACATGCAGTCATGTGTGTACCTATGTGCGTATTTAGTTCTCTGTAATTTTTATCACATTTGTAGATTTGTGCAACCACCACCACTGTCAAGATACAGAATATTCACATCACAAGGATCTCCTGAGCTACCTTTTTATAGCCAAAGTCACTATACTTCCCCATCCTCCCCGAACCCTTGGAAAACTCTAGGCTTTTCTCCATCTGTACTTTTTGTCATTTCAAGTACATTGTATAAGTGGAATCATACAGTACATAAGATTATGTGGTTGACTTTTAAAATTCACATTATTCCTTATTATATTATTATAATAATTATTATATTATATTATTATTATAACCAGGCTATTGTGTCTATGTTCATTCTTTTTTTATTGCTGAGTAGTATTCCATGGTATTGTGGGCCACAAGTTTTTAAATCATTCACCCATTGAAGGACATTTGGATTGTTTACTTAGAAATAGTCTTTGTTTTTTTTTTTTGGTAATTGAGATAATCCTCACCATGCTCTTATTCTCAAAGAACTTATTTGAGCAAAGAGATTTGTAAATATTCACCCATTAGACTATTCCCTGGGCTCCAGGGCTGAGTGGAACGTGGGTAGGGAAAGGGAGGGGAGGAGAGCGAGTCGGAGGGGACGAGAAGCTATAGAATTCTGAGTTGAATTCCAGTCGCCTCAGTGCAAGGATCCTTCATAGGGTCTCTGTTCTGTACTGGGCCATGTTTCCCACACCCAGAGGGAAGATCAAATTGCCCTGGAGATGTGGGTTTCTCCAAGGAGAATCTCCCTCAGGACCCAACGTTTGCTGCTGAGGGGCTATCTCAGGCCGGAAGTACCAGGAGTGTCGCGGTCTCTGGGTAGGATAGCAACCACCGTTATCCCCTGTGAGGATAATCCCCTGTGAGGAAATCACGACGTTAGGTGGCTCCTGGCCAGTCACTCCAATGGCGGTGGGAATGGCGGTGGGAGCACTACTGAGAAACTGAGGTTTGTTTTTTCTGTGGAGAAGCTGAATACCCGTGTTTGGGCAATTCGAAGCGCGGGGCCGAGGCCTACAAGCTTACAGGTAGAAACGGAGGGTGGGACACAGTGGGTGAGGGGCGGGAAGCCAGCACTGACGCCCTCCCTCAGTTGGGTGGCTGCAACGCCAGGAGCAGTTACTCCTCCGCGTTGCCGGGAATACGGAGTCCCCTCAGTCACTGCAGAAGTTTGAGCCGTGACTCCCACGGCGATGAAAGGACAAGGTGGTGTGAGCGGTGTCGCTCTGGCAGTGAGTCAGCAGGGGGAAGGCACCAGAGGCTTCACTCCTCTTGTTCGTCTCTCTTGATTCTTAAGGGAGTTACAACGGCCCAGTCAGGTCTCAGTTTGACAGTTCCAACAAGTATTTCTCAATATGATTCATAACAAAACCTAAGAGTTGAAGCATCTTGTGTAAAACATATACACAGAGGTGATGGGCCAGGAATAAAGAGACCTTACCTCTTGTTCTGATATTCTTCATTCAGTTTCCTCATGTGTAAGACATGAGGACAGTTTTGAAAGGCTTCTTAACATTAAAGTTGTATAATTCTGTCAAAATCACCAATGTAAACATTTCCGTGTTCCATTAAACTATCATGCTTCATTACCAAAGTTATTGTTATTTAACTCCCATTTCAAAATTACTGGGCTTCCCTGATAGCTTAGTTGGTAAAGAATCCACCTGCAATGCAGGAGACCTGGGTTCGATCCCTGGGTTGGGAAGATCTGCTGGAGAACGGATAAGCTGCCCACTCCAGTATTCTTGGGCTTCCCTTGTGGCTCAGCTGATAAACAATCCTTCTGCAATGCGGGAGACCTGGGTTCGATCCCTGGGTGGGGAAGATCCCCTGAAGAAGGTAAGGCTACCCACTCCAATATTCTGGCCTGGAGAATTCCATGGACTGTATACTCCATGGGGTCACAAAGAGTCAGACACAACTGAACTACTTTCACTTCACTTCACTTCACTTCAAAATTGCTGTATTAATATTTATCTAAAGATATATTTATCTGTCAAAAATATATATGTATATGTGTGTACTTATGTATTTTTACACATATATTATGAGCTTCCCTGGTGGCTCAGAGTTTAAAGCGTCTGCCTGAAATGCGGGAGACCTGGGTTCGATTCCTGGGTCGGGAAGATCCCCTGGAGAAGGAAATGGAAACCCACTCCAATATTCTTGCCTGGAGAATCCCATGGATGGAGGAGCCTGGAGGGCTACAGTCCATGGGGTCGCAACGAGTTAGACACGACTGAACGGCTTTGCTCACTTACTCAGTCACACATATTATATGTAATATAATTTTACCATTATTAGGAAATATTAAGAAGTTTTGGGGGTATGCCATTATCAGGGCTTCCATGGCAGTTCAGTGGTAAAGAATCTGCCTGCAATGCAGGAGCTATAGAACATGCGGGTTCAATCCCTGGTTTGGGAAGATTCCCTGAAGAGTGCATGGCAACCCATGTATTCTTGCCTGGAGAATCCCATGAACAGAGGACTCTGGTGGGTTATAGTCCATGGAGTCCCACAGAGTCAGGACACAGCTGAAGTGATGTCGCATGAATGCAAGCAAAGCACATATTTAAAACTGATAATGGTATGCATGAATGCTTAATTCTGTGTGAGTAAACGCTGTAGACAGACAAGTCTATTTGTTTAACTGGAGGGCCTGTGTGTTAAGGGGAGGTGGGGGTCGGGGGCAGTGAGATTTTGTCAGGCAAGGCGCTCCAGAGGCCACTTGGCCCCCAAACCTTTGCTCTCCAATGAATTGAAGACTCCTTAGAATGGAAGTTCTTTCTTGGGGAAGAGTTACACACCTTAACACTTACTGCAGTGGTCATGTCCATACCTAGAGGAGTTCTATTAGGGCGCAGACGGAGAGAGAAGGAGGTAGGTAGACAGAAGGGTGGAGGTGTTCGCAGAAGGGCCCAAGCTTTTAGTCTGTCTGCCTTAGCTACCCCAGTGGTGTATCAGACTATCAAGGATTCCCATTTGAGGCGACCATCCCAGAAAAACCTAGAATGAATTACCTCTATTATCATTCTCTCCTAACATTAGATATAAATTGCCACAGATAAAAATTACTTTACAGTGAAATTACTCTTAAGGAAGAAATTCATTGTCTAACTAAAATAAACAATTTCATCTGAATCTGAATAAAAGCAGTAATCTTCAACAAAAAGCTTCTTTCAACACTAAATTCATTTCACTCATTTTAAAGTATCTAACCCCAGCAATATGTCTTTTGTGCTTGTTAGAAGAAAAGCTTTGATATGCTTTTGTTTCCAGATATGTTACATCTTAGTTTTGCTAATTTCAGTTTAAAAAAGAAAAAAAAAATCAAAAACAAACACCCATCTCACAAGTTGTCATTTTTTTTCTTCAGATGCTAACAGGTAATTTGTTTTGTTTTTTTGTTAATGCTGGGTGGATATTCTGATAAACCTCAATGCATCAGCTGTAACGGTAAATTTTGACTTTGGTATTCACTTCTGATTATTTCCCTACTGATCATTGAACCACTTAGAAGAGCATAGCAATTCACACGTATTAAGAAGAAAACAGAATACATCAGAATATTTCTCTTTATGAAATATCCAATTGTTACAATAAGACTAGTTTACATTGATATAATGTTTGTAGTAAACAATTTACTTTTTATGATAACACACTATTGAAGAAGGAAAAGAGCTATTATTTATTATTCAAATTTTAGATGAAGGAATAGAAGCTCAGGGAGGACACTGACCAAGGCATAAAAGTATTAAAATAGGGGTTCCAGAAGATCTCGAAGTTTCAATTCCTGATTGAGTTATCTTTCCTTTTTATTGTATTATTTATATATTTACTTTTTAATCACCTAAATAAACTGAAGTGACATTTAGGACTTATCAAGCTTCTCTGTGCTCTTTATACTTGAGACAGCTTGTTAAAATTAAAGGGGTTTCCTTGGTGGCCCAGTCGGTAAAGAATCCACCTGCGATGCGGGAGACCAGGGTTCAATCCCTGGGTTGGGAAGATCCCCTGGAGGAGGGCATGGCAATCTACTCCAGTATTCTTGCCTGGAAAATCCCCAGGGACAGAGGAGCCTGGACAGCTGCAGTCCATGGGGTAGTAAAGAGTTGGACACGACTGAGTTAAAATTAAAGGACCCCATTACAGAGGAATACTCAGAGGGGTGGTCCAAGAATCCTATCCACAGCTCTCAAACCTCTGGACCATTCATTCAATTCAAAACAATGGAGAGTCTTTGAAGAAGGGACGAGTTGAGAGCATAGCATTAGCATATAAACACGACCAGGTGTGAAACAGATAGATAGCCAGTGAGAAGTCGCTGTACCAGGCAGGGAGCTCAGCCTGGTGCTCTGTGATGACCTAGAGGGATGCGATGGGGGTGAGAGGGAGAGGAGCTCATGGGGGAAGGAACATATGTACATCCATGCCTACTTCAGGGTGTTGTATGACAGAAACCAACACAACACTGCAAATTAAACACTCCGGTTAGAAAAATAACACAGTCTCTTTGGAGAGAGGAGCTGCACTGAGTGCGTAGCTCCAGCCTCCTCGGAAGGGGAGGGGTGCTGCTGCCTTCTTCTCCAGGCAGGAAGGGTGGGCTTCCAGCAGTTTAGGGTGCTCTTGGTGGGTTCCTTCCGTTCATGCTTCAAGTCCAAGAGCAAGGCAGAGGGAGTGGAGGGCCCCTCTTGGTTACTGCCATCTTCATGGACAAAAAATGAGGATGCATTTCCTGCGGGCCACAGAAAGGAAATTCTGCCTAATCTGGCAGTTCTCCAGGGGTCCAACGCATCTCTGCACTTTCACTGCTGTGGTCCGGGTTCAATCCCGGGTGGGGGAACTAAGATCCTGCAAGCCTTGGGCAGAGCATGACCAAAAAAGAAAAATGGAAAAAAAACCAAAGGTCTAATTAAGACTCAGGGGTGAATAGGTGGAGCACAGAAGAGTTTCAGGGCAGTGAAACTACTCTGTGTGATACTATAGTGATGGATATTTATCGTTATATGCTTGCCCAGACCCTTAGAATGTGTACCACTAAAAGTGAGATGTGGGCTCTGGGTGGTGATGACGTGTTGATGCAAGATCATCAGTTGTAACAAATACACCATCTGGTGAGGGATGCTGACCCTAGGGGACATTATGGAAATATGGGATCAGGGGGTAAGTGAGAAATTGTGTCTTCTGCTCAATTATGTGTCTAAAACTTCTCTAAGAAATCAAATCTTTTAAAAAGAAATTCTGCCTGAGAGGACTGCTTCAGAGGGTGAGGAGAAGCCAACAGCAGAGGAGTCTCATTCCAGGGTCCCAATCTAGGGAGGGAGAGCAGAAAACAGAGATGAGAAGTCCTTCCTCCCAAGGCCTTAAGTTCCAGCCCCACTTGTGGTGGGAGTAAGGGGTTTCTTATTGTTGAATGAGGAATGGAGTAGAATCAGTTCACTAGAACTGAATAGTTTTAATTTTTGAGTAGCGACAGTAAATTTGTAACCCAAAGGAATTGGACTTCATTTTAATTAAAAAAAAAAAGACTAGGTTTTTGATTTAGTGCATTTCTTTCCTTTTTTTTTTACCTTTTGCTACTTTTCTCATCATTTGGTATTTTGCTTTTGTGTTTTCCTATGATAAAATCATCATGAGTATTTTCATGCTGTTATGCAATCTTCATAACCTTCATTGTAATGACAATACTGAGTTCCCTGTATGAGTGTTGCAATTTGATTTCTCATTCCTGAGCTGCTGGATCTACAGGCTCTTTAGAAAGATTTTAAATAGCTTTTCCCATATTTTAGAATAGTTTGTTTACTTGTTTTAGAACACAAGCTTACTATCATTAATATTTTTATAATAATTTATAAATAGCTTATAATAATAAGTTGCTCTCCTAATCATAATTTCAAACTAAAAATTCAAATAAGAAAAGATTCCAGTTTATCTAAGCCAGTTTTGTAGGTCATCTTTTCCAAAAAGTTTGCTAATTTAGCAAGTAAGCATTTTTCACTGTAGCTTTGGCTTACATTTCTTTGATAACTAGGGGGCTTGGTGTTTGTCTAATTCTGTGCATTAAAAGCATTTTCTGTTTTGCTTTATTTATTAAAAGTTTTTTTCCCAAATGTGAAATAATGAGAAAAATATTAAGACTCTATAACAGACACATGGTAAAGTGATATAAACAGGTGAGGCAGAGGGTAGAATTACAGCTACTAAGTAAACATGTAAGAAAGTGCTGATCTCAGTGGTTATTAACAAAAGGAAATTAAAATAGTAGTGAGGTTTATAAAGATATCACCTCTCTGTTTATTACCTCTTTGTAAATTTGAACCCAATCTTTTATTTACCTTCTAGATATTAGTAACTTTTTCACATGAAAGAGTTTTTATTTTATTGAGTTAAATATAGGATTATTTCCTCTTTTTGTGTTTAAGTAGAAAATCAGTCTGTCTTCAAAAATGGATAAGTATTCATATCAGTTTTCTCTGAACTTTACTAAGTCAACCTTTTGATTCATCAGAAGTAGATTATGTTGCATGGCAAAAACTGAAGAAATGCATGAATCCCACTCCCTCAAGGCCCATTTATTGAATGATCCATTCATTATTCCTTGGCTTGTGATGCTTCTTTTATTATATATGCAATTATAATTTCTTTTTAGTCACCTTATCTGTTGCAATAATCTGTATGCTCATCAATATATAAAAGTGGACCAATGTTTTAATTACCATAATTGTACAATTTGTTTTAAATATATGGTTTACTATTTTTTTTTTTTGGAAGATTTCAAAGATGTTACCAGATATTCTAACAGATGGGGTTTAAATTATTTCTTCAGTATTGAAAATGGATCCTGTTATCATTTTGCTCCAGTCACATTAAACCTATAGGTTAATTTTGGAATATTTAAAATCTTTACACTACTGAATAGTATAAAATTTGATATAGTTTTTTGTCTTAGATATGAATATGTTTTCTTTGTTAAAAAGTTTTGTCTCTAGACCATTCATTTTTCTCATTTGGATAGTTGTTACTTAATTTTTGCTATCTCTGATGGGAATTCTTGAATTTGGTATATAGAATTGGAATTAATGTTTTTCATATCTAATTCTTACTCTTCCACTTTGCTGAATTCATCTATGAATTCTGTTTTTCAATTGGTTAGTTTTCTAGAGCTTCTGCATACTAATTTCTACAAATCATGATAAAATTTTTTCTGCTTTTTTATTATGATTTTGGGGTTTTTTTGATTTATAAATTGTGAAATTGATAAGAATTTGTGAATTATCACTATTTTGAATTAATAGAAATCTTTCCTTTGCTACTGATTTGAAAGGAAAAGACGTTAGTTCTTTTCTCATTGAACATGATGCTAAGTGTTGTTTTGAAATAAACTCACTAAATCCAAACTTTTGTCTTTTTTAAAGGGTTATAATTAGAAATGAGCATATTTTACCATATGCTTTGTTGCCACACCATTAAAGAGATAATGCAAGTTTTTGATATTTATCTTTTTAATGTGACGTAGGATGGCTCAGATGGTAAAGAATCCGCCTGCAATGAGGGAGACCTGGGTTTGATCCCTAGGTTGCGAAGATCCCCTGGAGGAGGGCATGGCAACCCACTCCAGTATTCTTGCCTGGAGAATCCCAAGGACAGAGGAGCCTGGCGGGCTACAGTCCATGGGGTTGAAAGGAGTCAGACACGACTGAGCACAGCACAGAATGTTAATCAATTTTATAAACAATCTGCTTTTCATTACTCAAATGAATGTCCTTTGGCATAATAAATTGTTGACTTCTATTCCTGTTGTACAAAAACACCTGGACAACATCATTAGCAATGTAGAGTAGATTTAATATGGAGGAAATTGCCTAGCAGAGAACAGTGTCACACAGACAGATCGTCCAGAATCTCACTGTCCCACAGTTTAGGGAAGGGAGGTAATGAAGGACAGGGAGGCCTGGTGTGCTGCAGTTCATGGAGTAGCAAAGAAGCAGACACGACTGAGCAATTGAACAACAATATGCTTCCCGGTGGCATAGTAGTAAAGAGTCTACCTGGCAATGCAGGAGATCCTAGAGATGTGGGTTTGATCGCTGAGCTGGGAAGATCCCCTGGAAAAGGAAAAGGCCACCCACTCCAGTTTTCTTGCTTGGAAAATTCCCTGGACAGAGAGGGGAACCTGGTGGACTAGTCCATGGGGTCACAAAGAGTTGGCCATGACTGAGCGCGCATGACTCACACACACACACACACACACACACACACAGCGCTCTCTTGGTATATGGAGGCTCCTGTGTCTGTAGAGGGAGCCCTAGTCTTGCCCTGTGTATTCATGAAGACGGCCAGGGACCATCTATGTGAGTATGTAAGAATGGACGCTCGAAGGCCTAGAAGGGGCCTTCCTAGAAAAGAGGACCCCTGGAAAGTTGAGGCTGCCTTTCCTTTATTTGGGGGGATTCAGGTCTCCAGTGCCAGTTGTCTGCTGAACTATTAAAAAGGAGGAAAAACAGGCTAGGACCATGGAGTGTTTCCTGTTCCCTGTTACTTCATTTACAATTTTACTATCTGTGCGCATCAAGAAGGCTGGGCTGTGTTAGTCTTTTGGTTTTTAATTTTTTTCTATATAGCAATGTATATTTTATACTGTATTTCCTCTGAAGTAATAGCCACTTAGAGCTATTCCAAGACCAGGGGGATAATCTTGTTTGAACCACATGATTCATCTGAATTTAACTTTGTTTTAATTGATTCTAATCGTTTTTATGGTTTTGCTGCTGCTGCTGCTGCTAAGTTGCATCAGTCGTGTCCGACTCTGTGCGACCCCATAGATGGCAGCCCACCAGGCTCCCCGGCCCCTGGGATTCTCCAGGCAAGAGTACTGGAGTGGCTTGCCATTGCCGTATGATTTTGACTTTTGTTAATTATATGCCTCTTTTAGCCAAGTTGTTTGTTTCTTCCTTTCTGTGTATTCTATTGCATAGGGCTTCCCTGGTGGCATAGAAGATGTTCTGTATGCTCTCATCTTTTATAATAATTGGGAAAATGGAGAACTTGATTTTAATTTCATTAGTTATAAGGTTAGCAATTTTTATAGATTTCTTGACACTGTGTTTCTGATGTTATTATGAAAACTAAATATTACAATTTAACTCCATTTTATGGAAAAGTAAGAAGAATATATGCTCTTTTGCTCTTTTCCCTCTTTATATACTTTTTGTTAGTTTAATCTGGGGTTGTAGGTCCTGTTGTTTAAGGTAAATAAATGCTTTTATTAAAGCATATTTTGTCATTTGTGTCCTATGTTAGTTACCATAGTTACGCAAATTATTTTAGACATAAATCTTTCTTCTTTAGTGTTTAGTGATTTCTGAAGTTTTTTCTCTTGCTATTTTCAGGGTTTATTGCTAGTTCTTTTCCATTCTACTATGATTTCCGAATGATAGAGTTTTAAATTTGATTCATTTTCATTTTCCAGTGGACTAATTAACTTTAAAGTAATCTTTTTCATAGATATATCTGTTTGTCATTTTGCTGTCAACCATGACTAGCAAATTGACTGGTAACCATATTTTTTGTGCCATCACCTCCCTATATCTTTATTACTAAAACCCAAAGGCATTTCTCCACTGTTTTCTGCAGAGAAACAAAAAAAAACTTTATTGATTA
Organism: Muntiacus reevesi; assembly: GCF_963930625.1. Taxonomy (NCBI): domain Eukaryota; kingdom Metazoa; phylum Chordata; class Mammalia; order Artiodactyla; family Cervidae; genus Muntiacus; species Muntiacus reevesi. The sequence continues at coordinate 2,971,163 of NC_089259.1, forward strand.
TACATTAATTCTTGGAAAATTACCTTTTTTAAGTTTAGAAGATTTCAAGATGACTTTTATTTTCTTGGATTCAAAGAACAAAGTTAACAAGAAATACATTGCCTATTAAACCTTCCAGGAACACAGTGACACTTCTTTATTTCTATTGGTGTCAGGTCCTTTTCTACTATGGATATATATATATTTATTTATTTATTTATTTATTTATTTATTTCAATAGACTTTGATCCACTTTTTTCCTTTGGAGATGACCATAGTTTGTAATTTGAGTCTCTGTCATCTTACTTCTATTTCTGTTGTCTTCTTTTACTTTCCTAGTCTTTATTTTGAATTGTATGATTCCATCTCAAGCTTATCTTGTCTTCTTCAAAATTTATTTTTCTGCTATGTCAAATCTGCTCTTTAGTACTTCCAGTAGAGATTTTATTTCAGTTCTTAAATTTAGACTAGCTCACTTATTTTTGTCTATTTGGTAGAAAAAAGTGAAAGTGAAGTTGCTCAGTCGTGTCCAATTCTTTGCGACCCCGTGGACTGTAGCCTCCCAGGCTCCTCTGTCCATGGGATTTTCCAGGCAAGGGTACTGGAGTGAGTTGCCGTTTCTTTCTCCAGGGGATCTTCCCAACCCAGGGATTGAACCTGGATCTCCCATATTGTAGCCAGACGCTTTATTGTCTGAGCCACCAGTGAAGTCCATTTGATAGAATCATGCCTTTACATCTCATTGAGAACATAAGCCAGAAGTTAATTTTTTTTCTTATTTCCTGGAGTAAATCTATTCCTGGGGAAGGATTTATTTTTAAAATTTTATTTTAATATAAAACACACAGAGAAAATTGCATAAATATGCACAGCATAAAAAGTTGTGAGAAGTTAACACCATATAATTCAAATCTAGGTCAAGAAATTCAATATGGTCAGACTCCTAAAAGCTCTTTGCAGAAGCAACTACATAATTTGTAGGGTTCAGTGAAAAGTCAGAATGTGGTGCTCCTTGTTCCAAAATTAGTAAAAATTTCAAGACAACAACAACAGAGCATTAAACCAAGTGCAGAGCCCTTCTGAGCATGCAGCCCTGCCCAGCTGCACAAGTTCACATGCTTAGCTTTTGAAGATGCTGTGAGGAGTAAATGAAGTCATGTTTATGTGGCCGCTGTATTGAACTGCATCAAGATGCAATTTTATTTTCTTGTCTTGCCCATTCAGCCACAGCTATCTTCTCCTTCCCTGGAAGAAGACTCCAGCAGGCCTGTGATAATAGAGTCTTGGATAAGGCACAACTGCAGAGATTTTAAGTTACAAATATTGTCTCATTTAAGTAATTGAAATGGGTACTCTTGTATAATAATTGGAATTCCTAGCTTTTGTAGCTTAGTTTTCCACGCTTGGTTTAGGCCTGCTTAGGGCTAGAGACCTGTAACAGGAAGGTCAGTTCCTCCATCTGAGCCCACTTGCTGCGATTTCACTCTGTCGTCAGTTAAGTGGGGAAGAGATTCAGAGGCTAGGACGATCTTGCTTGCTTTAGTGACTTAGGTTGTTGACCATGGCAGGTTGTCCATGTCACCTTTCTTTTCCTGTGGTGGGTTTAATGGTACTCAGCTAAGAGGCTGACTGCTGCATCTTCTCCTGCAGTCATCTGGAGGGTGCATCTCACTCCTGTGGTGCCTTAGGATTCAGTTGTAGCTCACCTGATATCTGACTTTTGCTCTTGCTGCACCTTTCAGCTGTAGTCTCCAGCTACTATTCAAGGGGGAGGGGACATGGGTAAACCTATGGCTGATTCATGTTGATGTTTGGTGAAAATCAATGCAATACCTTAAGGCAATTATCCTTCAATTGAAAATAATTACATTAAAAAAAAAGTAAAGACTGAAGGTAAGCTGAACACATGGCCCACATCTGTTTCTGAGACAAGGCTCATTTTCTCCTGTTTGATGAACTCAGGGAGGTAGTCCACTTCCAACAGTCTGCCACCCAGTGAGTTAAGCCAGCCCTTCTCCAAGCCTCTAAGTTGCCCAGGTGAGAGTCGGTGACCAGTTCACAGTCTGCTGTGTGCATGAGTCGGGCCCTGGACCTCGGAGACTCTCACCTGTTGGAATACACTCCCCAGCACCTTGACTAGTCCTGTTGAGGACCATCATCTCTTCCTACTAGACATGGAGCAGAGTTGCCTCCATGCATAGTAAAATTTCCACAGTAGTACAAAAGTTTGCTTCCAAAATGCAAATCTGTAAACTGCAAAATTATGTTGTTTTGAGTCTAATGAAAAACTAAGCTTTTGGTTAGGATAAAAATAGTGAAACTTACCTTATAAAACTGACCCTACATTTTCACAATGGATTAATAGTCATTCATGTACTACTCACCTTCTAGGCATTTTGAGAATGGAGAGTTAGGTTGAGGGTGGAGCCAGCTAGTAGTAGCATAGAATTTACCTTATCTTGGGTGTCTTATATTTTACAGTATTCCTATCAGTCTCCTCACAGTCCTATCTGATTGCTTTCTGTACGATTAAGTTCTCTAGGAGTCATGGAATAGATTTTCCTGCAGCCCTTTATATATCTAGCATAATTTGGAATGAAAGTTGTTTTACTTTCACTTTGCTATCTGGTAACTTCTAATATCCTGAAACATATGTAACAGTTTAAGAATACTCAATAAATCATATGTTTACCTCCATAGGTCCTATGCAACTTTTTTTTCCTACTTACTCATCTTTGAATATAGAGTCAAACACACAGATTCATTGGGAGAGTTGCTGTAAACCATTTCCCAGTGGATCTGGGTGGAAAAGATGTTCCTTTAAGAGCTTAAACAGAAGGGAAGTTATGAAACAGTCCTGGTGTCTAGTAGATATTTTTAAAGTGCCACTTCCTCTTTCTAGGAAATATAAAGAAACTTATGGTTATCCTGGGAGGAAAAGATGAGGGAGCTTATACTTGTGCAGCTTGATGAATTCTAAAATTCCTGCATAAAGAAGCAAAAAGAAGCTTCAGGTAAGAGACTTTATATGGAGCCTGAGGGCAAAACGCAAATTTGGTCTAAAGCAACTGAGTTTCCATCCTAAGAGGTGGAACTCCAAGAACCAGTTAACTTGAAAGCTAGTGGAAGTAGAGAAGTTACATTTAGACAGCAGATTCCAAAAGGGGTCCTGTCTCATGAACAAGACATAAGGAAAATTGTATTAAACTCTAGAAAAATGTAGCATTTTCTTAATTTTTTTTTTGCCATTGGCCTGCATAGAAGGCTCTCTTCAAATAGCTTTATGAGTAATTTTAATAAAAATTTGGCAAGAAAGTTCTAAGATACCTTCTCTAGAATTCTCATGCCCCAGAAGCTGTTACTTAAAGACAAAAAATAAATTTTGCATCATTATACCAAATACCAACACTTACTCATCATTTACTGTGATGTTTTTGTATATAAGAAATAGTTCCCCAGCCTCTACCATATCATGCACTTTGTAAAAACTGAGAATGCAAAAGGAAGTGAGACCAGATGATAGCCCTGTTCTTACAGTTTGCTTTCTGCAAGGGGAGGGGGGATTTAAGAATAAACAAGTAAACACACATATATGTATATATGTGTGTGTATATATATATATATACAATATTTTATTTGATTACAAATGCTAAGAAGAAAAATGAATCAGGAAAAGGGGATGGAGTGGAGAACAATCAAGGGTAGAAAGAAAGGGCAGCATTATTTGAAATAGGTTGGTCAAATAAGTGATGTTTACTGTGGTAAAAATTCTCTTATCTAAATAAAGTGAGGAAGTTGACCATGAATACATCTGAAGGAAGAGTATCAGGCATGAGAGCAAATGCCAGTTCAAAATGTTAAATTCATGACAACATTTATGGAAGTAGTAGTAACAGTGGCAGCAGTAGCAGATGCAATATATTAAGTGTACAATATATTTTCACCCCTTGTTCTGAATAATTTCTGTATATCTTTATGCTAGTGTAAGAAGGTTGTTTTCTTTTCCTTTTGATGCCCATAAGGGATTTTGTGTGTTGGTGTGTGTACGCAGAAGGGACTATTCAGAGATCTACTTTTCTTTTTAATTATATTTTAAAAACTCTAATTGTAGATTCATATGCAGTTCTAAGGAATAATACAGAAGATTCCAGGTATGCTTTATCTGATTCCTTTCAGTCTTGTGTGTGTGTGCTCAGTTGCTCAATCATATCTGACTCTTTTCTACTCCATTGATTGTAGCCCACCAGGCCTCTCTTGCAAATCTGGAGTTCAGTAAGGCAACAAAGTTACTAGCATTGGTACTTCAGTTTTACTCAAATTTCACATTTTACTTGCACTCATTTGCATGTGTGTGTATATAGTTCTATGCAGTTGCATCACATGTTGGTTTGTCTGACTACCACCATGTAGAGATACAGACAGCTCCACCTCTCTAAGGATTCTCCATGTTGCTTTGTATCATCTACCTATTCATGATGCCAGTTCCTAACTCTTGGCAAGCTCTAATCTGTTCTCCATCTCTATAATTTTCTCATTTTAATAATGCTACATAAATGAAAGCTTGCTGCTTATAATCTTTTATGGTTGGCTTCTTAAAAAACTTAACATAATCCACTTAAGATTCATCCAAGTTATTGCATTTATCAATATTTCATTCCTTTTTTTTCTGTTAGGTAATATTCCATGGTATGGGTGTATTACAACTTGCTTAATCAGTCATCAGTTGAAGGACACTTCGATTGTTTCCAGTTTTTGCTACTTTAAATAAAGATACTATAAGCATTAGTTTGTGAGTATTCAAGTTTTACATGAAACTAAGTTTAATTTCTCTTGGATAAGCGCCCAATGATGAAATTGCTACATCATATGGTGAAGGTATATGGTATATTTAGCTTTGTGAGAGACTGCCAAGATGTTCTCCAGAGTGGTTGTATTATTTCATATTCACAATAGCAATGTGTGAAGAATTCAGTTTCTCAGCATCAACTCCAGAATTTGAAACAGCCATTTTTAAAATTTTTAACTATTCAAATAAATGTTACTTTGGTCTTTTAAATCTTCAGATTACCAAATTTAGAAGTTCAAAAGACATACTTCATCTTTCAGCATATATCTGCAACTTGTGTGGATTCTTATTCTATTGATATATCTATAAAATTTTAAAAATAATCTTTGAGGGGTGTTTTAATAGTGTTTCGTATCACTTACACATTTAGTTAATCATTTTTAAAGATTTTAAAGTGAATTATACATTTAATATGATTGATTTCTTTTTAGTTATCTGACTAACAAATAAAACTTTGGAGAACTTCAAATCAAATCAAGCTGTACTCCTTAAATATATATAATTCCTATTTGTCAATAGAACATGATGTATCTCACTAAAACTGAATAAAACAAAAGAGAAAAAAAGGTAAATTAAAGATTCCCCTCACTCTGAAAAAAGTCTTATAAATCTAACAAACTAAAGTTATCTCAGATATTATAATATAATGCATACTTGCTCTGGACTTATACTTTTAAATTGAAAGATTATTAACCTTATTTATGTTAAATTGAAGTTACAGTTTCTGAAAAAGCTGGAAAGTAATTAAATGAGGAAAGGGTAGTCTCTTTAACAAATGTTGCTGGAATAATTGGCTATCAGTATGCAAGTACTCAAGAAAACTGAACTCAAAATGGACTCATGACTTAAATGTGAAAGATAAAACTACAAAACTTTTAGAAGACATTATAGTGAAAATCTTTATAATTTAGTGTTAGTTGACTAGTTCTCAGATAAGACATGAAAGGCAGGATCTATAAAAGAAACATTGAACCTCATCAAAATTAAAACCCTTTCTTCTGTGAAAGACCCCATTTAGACAATGAAAAGACAAGCCACCAAATGGAAGAAAATACTTTCAAATTATGTATTTGGTAAATTATTCACTTTAAGAATGTATAGGATACTCTCTAAATTCAAAAGTAAAAAAGCAAAAACTTCAATTGGAAAGTGGGCCACTTCACCAAAGAAAACATATAAATGGCAAATATGCACATGAAAATATGTTTAACAATGCTAACCATTTGTTCATTGTTCATTTGCTGAGTCATGCCTGATTCCTTGTGATCCCATGGACTGCAGCATGACAGGCTTCCGTGTCCTTCACTATCTTTCTCAGAGTTTGCTCAAACTCATGTCCATTGAGTCAGTGATGCCATCCAACTAACTCATCTTCTGTTGCCCCCTTCTCCTCCCACCCTCAATATCTTCCAGCATCAGGGTCTTTTCAAATGAGTCAGCTCTTCACATCCAGTGGCCAAAGTTTTGGAGTTTCAGCTTTAGCATCAGCCTTTCCAATGAATATTCAGGGTTGATTTCCTTTAGGATGGACTGGTTGGATCTCCTTGCTGACCAAGGGACTCTCTGAATCTTTTCCAACACCATAGTTCAAAAGCATCAATTCTTTGGTGCTCAGTCTTCTTTATGGTCCACCTCTTACATCTGTGCATGAACGCTAGAAAAACCATAGCTTTGACTATATGGACTTTTGTTGGCAAAGTGATGTCATACTTGAATGGCCTAGTGGCTTTCCCTACTTTCTTCAATTTAAGTCTGAATTTTACAATAAGGAGCTCATAATGTGACCACAGTTGGTTTCAGGACACACTTTTGCTGAATGTATAGAACTTCTCTATCTTTGGCTGCAAAAAACATAATCAATCTGATTTCAGTATCAATCATCTGGTAATATCCATGTGTAGAGTCGTCTCTTGGGTTGAAAGAAAAGCATGCTTGCTATGACCAGTGTGCTGTCTTTGTGAAACTCTGTTAGCCTTTTCCCTGTTTCATGTTATACTCCAAGGCCAAACTTGCCTGTTGCTCCATGTATCTCTTGATTTCCTGCTTTTGCATTCCAATCCCCTATCATGAAAAGGACAGCTTTTTTTGGCGTTAGTTCTAGAAGGTCTTGTAGGCGTTCACAGAACCATTCATCTTCATTTTCTTCAATATAAGTGGATGGGGCATAGACTTGGAATACTGTGATGCTGAATGGTTTGCTTTGAAAGAGAACTGAGATCATTTCATCATTTTTGAGATTGTACCCAAGTACTGTATTTTGGACTCTTTTGTTGACTATGAGGGCTATTCTTTTCCTTCTAAGGGATCCTTGCCCACAGTAGCAGATATAATGGTCATCTGAATTAAATTCACCCATTCCCAATCATTTTAGTTCACTGATTCCTAAAATGTTGATTTTTTTCACTCTTGCCAACTCCTGGTTGAGCACTTCCAATTTACCTTGATTCATGGATCTAACATTCCAGGTTCCTGTGCAATATTGTTTTATAAAGCATTGAACTTTACTTTCACCACCAGACACATCCACAACTGGGCTTCGTTTCTACTTTGGTTCAGCCTCTTCATTCTTTCTGGAGCTTTTTTCCCCCCTCTGCCACAGTAGCATGTTGCACACCTATGGATCTGGGACAGGGGTGGACTCATCTTCCAGTTTCATACCTTTTTGCTTTTTCATACTGTTCATGTGTTCATGTCGTTCTCAAGGCGAGAATGATGAAATGGTTTTCCATTCCCTTCTTCAGTGGACCACGTTTTGCTGAAGTCTCCAGTATTACTCATCTGTCTTGGGTGGCCCTGAACAGCATGGCTCATAGTTTCATTGAGTTACACAAGGCTATGATCCATGTGATTATTTTGGTTAGTTTCCTCTGACTTTTGTTTTCATTCTGGAGGCCATGCGATTCCTGTTCTTGCTTCCTCTGGACGTGTTTACTTGAATGCATTTGTTACTCTTCCTGGCCTTGGAGAATTTTTTCCCCAGAGACCTCCTTTGCCAGCAGCTGTCTCCACTTTGGTCACCAGAGTTATACGTTCCGGAGTCCCCCCTCTGAGGGCTGCATACGTCCTGCTGTTGTGTTGGGGTAACTACTATGGGTGGTCTTGTAGGTGTGAATGGTCCCTTGGTCAGGTTGGTGCCAGGACTTGGCTTCTGCAGAAGCTGCTGGCTGATTGTGACCAGGCTGAATAACAAACCTGGTGGCTGCAGGACCCCATGAGGATAATGTTGGCCCACTAGTGGGCTGAGTTATCTTCTGGAGTTGGGTGTTGTGGGGCTAGCATCCCTAATCTAGTACTGGCTTGCTGGTGGGCGGAACCAGTTCCTGACAAGGCCTGCTTGAGGGACTTGGGGTGTTTGTAATCTGTTGGTTTACTAGTGAGTAGTGGTAGGTCCCTGGAGTAGCTGGCTGAGGAGTCCAAGATATCTCAGAAGTGGTGACCACCTACTGGTGGGTGGAGCTGAGACTTGGGGTTCTTGAGGTTGGTGTCTACTCTCTGGTGGGTGACCCTGATTCCAGGGCCTCTGGCTGCAAATTCCTGGGGGGTACCGGGGCTAGTGCTAGTGTTATGGCTATCCTGGGTCATCTGATGGATAGATCCAGGCCCTGAGGTGGAGATGGGCTCAAGTTGCCTTTGGGCAACAGGCCTACTGGTGGATGGGGTATGTCACTGTCCAAGCAGTTGCTTAGCCTTAGGCATCCCAGAACTAGTGCTGGTAGACTAGAGGGTAGGGCCATGTTCTGGAGCTAATAAGTTAGAAGGAGGATTTCAAAATACACCAGTTTACTTGTGGTAGAAGGAGCTCATCCAAATGGCTCCTGCCAGCATCTCCATCCTCAAGGTGACTTTAATTGTTTCCTGCTTCTCTGGGAGACTCTCCAAGATGGGCAGGTGTGTCTGACTGTGGCTCCTTTCAAATAATTGATTCTACCTTGGTCCCAGAGCATGTAAGATTTCATGTGTGCCCTTTAGTACTGGAGGCTATATTTCCTAGAGCCCTCTGGCTCTTCCTGAACTTACCCCTAGTGGAAAACCACTAGGCCAATCAAGTATGACATCACTCTGCTGACAAAAGTCCATCTAGTCAAAGCTATGGGTTTTCCAGTAGTCATGCACAGATATCAGAGGTGGGCCATAAAGAAAGCTGAGTGCTGAAGAATTGATCCTTTTGAACTTTGGTGTTGAAGAAGACTCTTGAGAGTCCCTTTGACTGCAAGGAGATCCAACCAGTCTATCCTAAAGGAAATCAGTCCTGAATATTCATTGGAAGGACTGATGCTGAAGCTGAAGCTCCAATACTTTGGCCACCTGATGTGAAGAGCTGACTCACTGGAAAAGACTCTGATGCTGGGAAAGAATGAAGGCAGAAGAAGAGGGCAAAAGAGGATGGGATGGTTGGATGCCATCACTGATTCCATGGACACGAACTCAGGCCAACTCCAGGAGATGGTGAGGGACAGGGAGGCCTGACATGCTGTAGCCCATGGGGTCGCAAAGAGTCAGACATAACTTGGCAACTGAACAACAACAAAGACAGATGATTGTTTTTTTGTTTTACATTGTAAGCTGCCTTTATTACTTTTTGATATTTCCTGGGCATTTCTTTAGTTCAGCAAGTGTACAACTTTGTCATCCTATTTATAAAAATGGTAGATGTCACTACATGATTACATCACAACTTACGTGACTAGTCCCATGTTGATGGAGATTATTTTCCAAGTTTGGACTATTGTAAGTCACCTTTTGATAAACATCCTTTGAGAAACCAGAGTGTGCTGGCTTCCTTTCAGACTATTAGGTATCCAGTCTGACCAGTTGCTTGATATTTTAAATATGATGGCTGGTTAGACTCATAAATGTCAACCCTGACAGCTACCTACTAGCGATTATCTGGAATAGCATTTCCTATGTATCACTGAATGATGTCCCTGTAAATGCCTACTAATATGAGCATTTCAGCATTGTTTAGGAGAAAGGGATCTGTTATATGCCTAAATTGGATTCAGAGTCTGGCTTTGTTTCTTACCATCTGTATATCATTTGCAAGTTACTTAATGTCTCCAAGCCTTGATTGACTCATCTCCAACCAAAGACTTGGTTAAATAATTTAGACACACAAGTACAGAGTTTTCTACTGAACATGTTCAATAAATGTCAGTTCTTACTATTGCTGAATTATCTGAAAAGTTACTAGGCATTTCTTTGTAACAGCATCAGCAGGCATTCTGCTAAGAAATCCCAAAGTAGAAGGTTGTGACCCTCCAGTCCCACCTAGCATGACAGAAAACCATGCAATCTTTCAATTCAAACTACCCAACCCCTCTCACTAAGCACTTACTTAGCAGATGCACAGCAAGAGGGTAGAGAGAGCCAAATCAGAGCCTGCAGAGAGCTACTTCACACTTCTCTGGGATGTATTGGACAAAAAACATAAACCTACCTCAGAATAGATTTCTTGAAACCAAACTTGATGCATTAATGTTGATTTTTGTCTGGTACATCACAGATGTACTTGGTGGGGGCAATTTGGGACATTTGAATATCTACTCAGTATCATAACAATGTCATTCAAAGCATGGTCCTTAAGCGGATGCTAATCCGTGAGCTGATATTTATTGTTCAACAAGGAGATACATACAGAATTAAGTAGGCAATTAGAAATTTCTATAGTAACTAGACATTTTTGTGATATACAGGCACTTGCTCATTTTTTAGTAATTCTTTGTTATTTTATTTCATTAAACTATTATTTCTCAACTGATTGGAAACAGGGAATACTGATCCCTTTCCCCAAGTAACTTAAGAAACCCTGTATTAACAAATGTTGCATCATTTTATTTCTTGAGTGTGATAAGGGTACTATAGCTATGTAGGAGATGTTCTTGTTTCCTGTTTCTTAAATGATGCAAGGTGGAATATTTAGTATTTAGAGATGAATGTTATAATATGTGCAGTTTAAAGTGGTTCAACAAAAACTAAAATAAGTTTGTATGTTTGTGTGTGTGTGTAGACAGAGCATTTGTGGGCAAAATGTTAAAATGATTGATGAGTTTAGGGAAAGGGAACATGATATTCAGTGTACTATTTTTATGGAAGCTTGATATTTGCACCAAAAGATCCTTGGATTTTTATAGCTTTCCAAGTGTATCCCACTTTAATATTTCATTAGCTTATACATCCATTGCCTTGTTTCAGAGTTATGGATTTTAAGATAAATAGCTTAATAACTTCAATGATTTATTAATTATTACAACCTAAGACATCTTAGGTAATCTCAGAAATGTATTCAAGAACTAGAAAAATAAATATCAACTATGATCTGGATATAATGCTGTTAAAATAAATAGGATAAATTGAAATAACTTTGACATTATTTCTATAGATACTTTGTTTCTGTTTTAAGTTCCTGTTGAATCCAGAATGATTTTAATTATAATCACTTTGTACAAGTCAGAATCATACTCATTAATCTCTTTATAGACTTCATATTATAATTTGCCTCATTGTTGGTTTCTCCCAACCTTACTATAAGGTAAGTTAGAAAATTTTTTACTGCTAAGGTATAGAGAAGTTGAGTGACTTCTGCATCATGCTGAGGGCTAATTATGTAGGCAGAATTTAAAGATATAGCCTTTGCAATGTGAGTCAACAGGATCATAGCAGTGTTAATGAGAGATATCACATTTTAAAATCAAAGTTTGATCTTTCCAAAATAAAATATTGATATCAATAATACTGGTTTTATTTGCTTTTCTGGCCTGAATTCCTTAGCAAATTCAAATACGAATTTCTTATTTTTTTTTTTTTAGGAAATCGTATTATGTGCCATGCCCAGTGGGTAATAAGTTGCATAAGACAAGGATCTTACTCTCCAGATGATCATGGCATGTTAAGACAGACTTATGAAGGAGTACATAAACGTGTTATGTGCTATGACAGACATATGAATGGGGCATAAAGTGGGGTGGGAAATTTCTGGGGGGAAAGGAGAGCTAGACACCTCCAACTTTCCACAGCCATATTCACTGAGATGATTTTTGAGAGTTTTTAGTGGTTGCTAAAGGAGTACAAATACTTTACTCAGTGACAATAATGATGCTCAGTTGATTTGAGTTCAGCTTAACTTTCTAATATCGTGATTTTGGCAGCACACACCAAGGGGTGAAAAACCTAAAGCAACATTTTAAAAAACAGCCATAGCCACAGTCCTTTCGCAGTTGGCAGTAGGTGACTCTTCCATTGTCACGAGCATCCTGTGTGCTGTCTTCTTCCCATCACGGCGGTGCTCCCTATGGCGAAACCGTCCAGGTGGGGCTGCCTTCTTTCTCTGGGGCCCACTCAGTCCATCTTGATTCTTGGTGCCAGAGTGACATTTCTCTAGTCTTCTCACTTCTTATTCACAGTGAATAAATCCACACATCACGTGCCCATCTCAGCAAATGCTGTTTCTGGTGTATATCATATATATGCAAAACCAAATCTTACAAAAAAAAAAAAAAAGATATGTATCTATTGACATTTCTTTTGATAAGAATGACTGGTGCAGATTCTGACACACAGTGGGCTTTCAAAAATTCTTCCTGAATAAATAAGAGACTGTCTTAGTAGGTGTAGCTGTCTGTTTAGTATAAACAAAAACTTTTGTCAATAAGACAGCCTGTTGCTAATTTAAAAACTAGCCGCAAGCTTTCTTGATTGCAGGAATTAATTTCCTAATAGTATTTTTAGGATTATAATCTGTTATTTGACACTGCGTATATTTAAAAATAATTGTAAATATTGATGTTTACTGAAGACTAGTTAGCACAGGCGTTTTTCTGAAGATAGCATATGATGTCTCCTTGTTTCCTCCGTTTATTCCCATCTAGTCCTCTACTCTTTACTTTGTGGGACAGTTTCTCTAACACTTTGTGTGACTTAGCTGTCTTTTGCTACACATATTTAAACATGATTGGGGACATGAAGGGTTAAAGGCAGTAGTATAAAAGCCTTTTTCAAAAAACATACTATTTCAGAAGCTGAAATTTTTTGTGTCTGGCTCTGTTTTCATTTTTATTTATTCACTTTCACAATTTTACTTTTGGCATGATAAATAAAATGCATGCCAATATTTTCTCTGCTTTTTTCATGACTGAAAAAACTAACTACTGAAGGTGGTGGGAGGAGAATTTTAAGGAACTTTAACTATTAAAATGTGGGTGGTTACACTCAGAGATTTGCTAATATCTGTGGAAAGAGAATAGTTAACCAACTACCCATAGTTGCAGCGAAATTTGTGTCTGTTAATTTTTCAAAAAAATTTTTAATTCTCTTTTTCTTGTTCAGTAGCTGTTGACTGCATCTGTACTTTCCTTAAGAATCACTTTACAACAGCTGTTCATCCTGATATCAGTTTACGTCAAAATGCTTGCTGACTTTAAAGGTCTTGCAATACACTTTATTGTATACCTAATGAGAACTGACATATTACTACTGAGAAATAGGGCACAGCATCAAAACAGCTTCTAGATTTGTGTGCTTGGATAGATTTGCTGAACTAATGCAACCTCACCGTGAACCAGGACTATAGTTTTCTTGAACATAGAATTACTGATTAGCTTTAGGTATATTTTTTGCTCGGAAGTCATAAATTTTGACATGGTCATGAAAATAAATTTATTAAAAGAATGAAAAATAGTAGCAGGGATAACTAATCATCTCTCAAGAAGGTTTTCTAATATTATTTTTTAATGTGGTCTTTGTAGTGATCTGGTTGTACCCCGTGGGATAAATTTAGGGTTGGTGAGAGCTATGAGCTCTGTGTGTATTTCCCAGGTATTTGAGGCAGCCAGCCTCACGACAGTTGTGAGCTTAACTGTGGGAGTTGTGAATTGTTTTCAGTGATGCAGATTTTAAACAAAGCCACAGGTGCTTAACAAACCATGATTAACCTGATCTCACAGGTTAACTAAGTGATTTCCCAGAGTGTTTGTGTGGTTGGACTAAATTTTTTTTCTGAAAGGAGTTTCTTTAATGTGGTTAAATAATGTTAATAAAAGAATTCTCAAACCCAACTTATATTTTGTGAGCTAGTGGAGGTCCAAATAGAAATGTGAGAAAAATCCTCCTACACAGTCACTGTTCACTTTCACTAAGGATTTTTGGATGGCTCTAGATTCAGTATGTTAGAACTGCCAAAATGTATACAACAGCCAAGAAGTCCTGTAACATGCTAGAGAAAAGATGAAAAATTGACATCATATTCCTTGGTGTTTTGAAAAAGAGTTAAAGAGATTTTTTTGAGAGACTTGTGGATGGAGCAGTGCTTTTACTTAAATATGTTATATATGCAGAAAGAGCCATATTCATAGGTATACTAATAATCTTGGGCTTTAAAATGGAGAGAAAAAAAGTTTAATGAATTTTTTGACTAATTTAGCTTTGCTATTAAGTGATATGTTTCTGTTTCATGTCAATGAACAGTTTACATAAACCCTGTACTTAATTAAATGTGATCCCACACTTCTGCCTGGAAGAGTAAAGTGTTTCATCTTTTCTATGAGGACAATAATGTAGGTTAGGGAATAGACAATTGATTTGTTGAAAATATAAAAACTATTCAATTCATTACAGATGCAGAGGAAGGAAACACAAGGTCCATTGAGCCATCTAAAATAGGCATAGTCCTTTGTTTTAATAATTATTAAAGAACACAGGAAATGTAATGATGCTAAACCTTATATCTTTTATGAGAGCTTTGCAGAATTAGTCACACATAATTACTTACCTACCCTGTAATTGGAAGGAGACTGCACTTTGGCCCTGAGGAGAAAGTCATGTTAAGCATATACCAGCATTAGCCACTCTGAGTGAAGGGAGAGGAAATCTACATTCATGAGCACTATTACTACAGTTTCTGCAGATTCTTCTTCAACCAGAGATGGAGCCTTCACTTTGAATACTAAGCTTTGATTTTTACCAAGAATATACCTTTTTTCATGGGACTATTACAGGAAGTATTCAGTGGTGTGCATGCCAGGAGGGTAGGTATGCTCATCCCATGTGCATAGTTATTTCTTATTTGCCTTGTTTAAAGCATTTCTTTAGTGGTGTATATATAAGAGATTTAGCTTGTTCAAAACTTTTTTTTCAGTGATAGAACAGTGAAGAATGGTTAACTTCTGTTTGTCTTATATGTGGTTACTGTTTTTTTCTTACACTTTTTTATAAGTATTCATTTTAAAATATTTAAGATGACTACATAGGAAGTAGCATAAATCTGCTTCCAAATACTGTTGGGAATACTTGAAAAAAGACTTTATTTTGAATAGAAAATTTTGGTTTGAAATTATTTCAAAAATTTCCCAGCAACCCCCCCCCCCCCCCCCCGGCTTCTTTTACCCTTTACACCACAGTCATCCTAGATTACTTGCAATTTTATGTCTCTGTGCCTTTGGTCATGCTTTGCTCCATTCCATGGCATGTCCTCTTCCATCTCAGGAAATATCCTATGTTATTCTGTTCCTCTAGGTACTACTTTAAACTTTATAGGGTATTTATTTTTATTTTCTAAAAGGTTATATTAAAAAAATATTATTGGAGTCTAATTAGTTAATGATGTTGTACTAGTTTCAGTTGTACAGCAAAGTAAATCAATTATGCACATATATCTATCCACTTTTTCTTTTTACTTTTTAAGATTCTTTTCCCATTAGGCCATTACAGAGAAATGAGTAGATTTCCCTGTGCTATATAGCAGGTTCTTATTACTTATATATTTTATATATAGTAGTGTATATATATCAGACCCAGTCTCCCAGTTTTCCTTCCTCCCTCATTGTTTAGTCACTAAGTCATACTACTCTTTGTAACCTCACAGACTGCAGTATGCCAGATTTCCCTGTCCTTTACCGTCTCCAGCAGTTTGCTCAAACTCATGTCTACCTCATCCTCTATCACCCTCTTCTCTTCCTGTCCTCAATCTTTCCCAGCTTCAGGATCTTATCCAATGAGTCAGCTCTTAGGCATCAGGTGGCCAAAGTATTGGAGCTTCAGCTTCAGCATCAGTCCTTCCAATGAATATTCAGGGTTGATTTTCTTTAGAATTGACTGTTCTGCTCTCCTTGTAGTTCAAGAGACTCTCAAGAGTCGTCTCCTACACAATTTAAAAGCATCAACTCTTTAGACTCAGCCTTCTTTGTGGTCCAGTTCTCATGTTTGTACCTGACTATTGGAAAATCCATAGCTGTGCCTATATGAACATTTGTTGCCAAAGTGATGTCTCTGATATTTAATATGCTGCTTAGGTTTGTCATAGCTTTCCTTCCAAGGAGCAAGCATCTTTTAATTTCATGGCTGCAGTCGCCATCTGCAATGATTTTGGAGCCTAAGAAAATAAAATCTGTCATTGTTTCCACTTTTTCCCCATTTATTTGCCATGAAGTTGTGGAGCCAGGTGCCATGATTTTAGTTTTTTGAATGTTGAGTTTTAAGCCAGTTTTTTCACTCTCTTGTTACACTTTCATCAAGGGGCTTTTTAGTTTCTCTTTGCTTTCTGCCATTAGAGTGGTATCATCTGCTTACCTGAGGTTGTTGGTATTTCTTTTTGCAATCTTGATTCCAGCTTGTGATTCATCCAGTACAGCATTTTGCATAATGTACTGTGAATATAAGTTTAAAAAAAGTAGTGTGACAACATACAGCCTTGATAAGCCCCTTTCTTTATCCTCTGGTAACCATGTTTGTTTTCTACATCTGTGACTCTACATGCATTTTGTAAATAAGTTCATTTGCACCATTTTTTTATTCCATATATTAATGATATCATATGATATTTGTTGTTCTGTGTCTGACTTACTTCATTGAGTATGACAATCTCTAGATCCATGCATGTGGCTGCAAATGGCATTATTTTGTTCTTCTTCATTGCTGAATAATATTCCTTTGTATATATGTATCACATCTTCTTTATCTTTCTTCTATTGATGGACATTTATGTTGCTTCCCTGTTCTGGAATGGAAATAGGTTGCAATGAACATTGAGATGTATGTATCTTTTTGAATTATTATTTACTCTGGGTATATGCCCAAGAATGAGACAGCTGACTCATATGGTAGTTCTACTTTTAGTTTTTTAAAGAGCCTCCATACTATTCTCCATAGTAGCTGCACTAATTTACATTCACACCAGCAGTGTAGGAAGGCTCCCTTTTCTCCACACCCTCTCCAACAATATTGTTTGTAGACCTTTTTAAGGGTGGCCATTCTGATTGATGTGAGGTGATACCTTGCTGTAGCTTTGATTTCCATTTCTCTAATAATGAGCAATGTTGAACATCTTTTCATCTGCTTTTTGGCCATCTGTATGTCTTCTCTGGAGAAATGTCCATCTAGATCTCCTGCCCATTCATTGATTGGGTTGTCCTTTTTTTTTTTTTTGATATAGAATTGTATGCACTATTTGTGTATTTTGGAGATTAATCCCTTCTGGGTTGCTTTGCTCCACCTTCTAGAGTAATGGTATAGGTTTTTCTTAAATTGCATTAAAATCCTCTGATTTCTCCATGCATGAAATGACCTTTACATTCTTCTGCAAGAAAGCACCTTTCACAAGGCATTAGTCAGAGATGAGAACTTTATTGAAGAATTTGTCGGAGAAACTGAGAAAATCTTCCCTACCAACACGTATTACAAGCATTTCTCATGCAAATATCCACTGGCCATCTCTTCTGTGATGCCAGTTACTGTGTTTCCCTCTTTTTCAATCTTTACCCAACCCTCCAAATTGTCCAGATTTCTTTATACATTCTTCCTCTGATAGATCAAAATGTCATGTACTTGATTTTCATGCCTGAAAATCTTAATTATCAGCCCTGACTCTAAGTGGACTTATCAAAACATCTCATGAATAAATGATAGACTCCCCTTAAGATCTTCTTTCTCTCTAGCTGCTAAGAAAAACAAGATTTTCCTGCATACTGATATCATGATGTAGACTGTGATAATGTTTCTTGTTTATTAGGTTGTATGCTCTAAAAACACAGAAAAACATGGCACTCATCTCCACAAACACTTATTCCTCCTAATGTGACTGCCGTGCCAGTAAGCGCTCTCATAACCCACTTAGTTGTCCAGCCAGCATCTTTGACTCTTTCTTTTTTTCACCATGTCCCTGGAGTGCATTTCAGTTGCTCAGCAGATCGTGTTTTTCTCACCTTCACAACTCTCTCTACATTACTTCTTATTGCTCTAATTGGCACTAGTGGTAAAGAACCTACTTGCCAATGCAGGAGACATGAGAGACACAGTTCAATCTCAGGGTCTGGAAGATCCCCTGGAGGAGGGCATGGCAATAACCCACATCAATATCCTTTCCTGGAGAATCCCATGGGCAGAGGAGCCTGGTGGGCTACAGCCCATGGGATTGCAAAGAGTTGGACATGGCTGAGTGACTTGGCATGCTTGCAATTATAACTACATCATGTAGTATTGGTCTCTTGGCCTCTCATATAACACCCCTTTCCACTTCACTGCCCATATTACCACTTATTATCTTTTGCAAACACCTTGAATCATCAGAAAGAGAAAGAGAGGGAAGGAGATCCAACTGTATTCAGAAAAAGTGAAGTCTAAAGCCCTTTGCATAGTATTTAATATTCTTTGCAGTTTTATCCTAGCCTACTATGAAGAACTATGGATGAAGGTTTATAACACTGTATAAGAGGGGGTGACCAAAACCATCCCAAAGAAAAAGAAATGCA
The DNA here is from genome assembly GCF_963930625.1 of Muntiacus reevesi. Lineage (NCBI taxonomy): Eukaryota > Metazoa > Chordata > Mammalia > Artiodactyla > Cervidae > Muntiacus > Muntiacus reevesi. The sequence goes on from NC_089259.1 coordinate 2,989,724, forward strand.
AGAAGGCACAGTGGTTGTCTGAGGAGGCTTTGCAAATAGCTGAGGAAAGAAGAGAATTGAAAGGCAAGGGAGAAAGGTGAAGATATACCCAAAAAAATGCAGAGTTCCAGAGAACAGCAAGGAGAGATAAGAAAACCTTCCTAAGTAAAAACTGCAAAGTAATAGAGGAAAAGAATAGAATGGGAAAGACTAGAGATCTCTTCAAGAAAACTGGAGATATCAAAAGACTGTTTTATGCAAGGATGGAAGCAATAAAGGACAGAAATGGTAAGGACCTAAGAGAAGCAGAAGAGCTCAAGAAGGGGTGGCAAGACATATGACCCAACAATACCACTTCTGGGCATACACACTGAGGAAACCAGATCTGAAAGAGACACATGCACCCCAATGTTCATCGCAGCACTGTTTATAATAGCCAGGACATGGAAGCAACCTAGATGCCCATCAGCAGATGAATGGATAAGGAAGCTGTGGTACATATACACCATGAAATATTACTCAGCCATTAAAAAGAATTCATTTGAATCAGTTTTAATGAGATGGATGAAACTGGAGCCCATTATACAGAGTGAAGTAAGCCAGAAAGATAAAGAACATTACAGCATACTAACACATATATATGGAATTTAGAAAGATGGTAATGATAACCTTATATGCAAAACAGAAAAAGAGACCCAGATGTACAGAACAGACTTTTGGACTCTGTGGGAGAAGGTGAGGGTGGGATGTTTCGAGAGAACAGCATGTATATTATCTATAATGAAACAAATCACCAGCCCAGGTTGGATGCATGAGACAAGTGCTTGGGCCTGGTGCACTGGGAAGACCCAGAGGAATCGGGTGGAGAGGGAGGTGGGAGGGGGGGATCGGGATGGGGAATACATGTAACTCCATGGCTGATTCATGTCAATGTATGACAAAGCCCACTGCAATGTTGTGAAGTAATTAGCCTCCAACTAATAAAAATAAATGAAAAAAAAAAAAAAAGAATAAAAAAATAAAATAAAATAAAGTCAAGCCACAAAAGAGAGACAAAGAAGGAAGGCGGAAATTAAAGTGGCGGCTGTATCCGGGAGCCGGTGCCACCTCCCAGACCAGCGTCAGCAGGGAGGCCACTCTGGACACTGTAATTCTCTTCGATTTCTTATCACCAGTGACCTGTGCCCAGCTCTACTATAAGATCCGAGGGGAAGAAAGGGAAGAAAATAGGATGAAAACCAGGTGTGGGAGTAGGCCTGTGGTATGTGAGTAATATCACTTAATTTTAGCTCCCTCTGGAAAAAAAAAAAAGAAAGAAAGAAAAGAAGGGGTGGCAAGAATACACAACAGAACTACACAAAAAAGGTCTTAATGGCCTGGATAACCACCATGGTGTAATCACTCACCTGGAGTCAGACATCGTTGAGAGTGAAGTCAAGTTTGCCTTGTGGGGGTGATGGACTTCTAGCTGAGCTATTTAAAATTCTAAAAGATAATGCTGTTAATGTGCTGCATTCAATATGCCAGCAAATTTGGAAAACAGCTGTGGCCACAGGACTGGACAAGGTCAGGTTTCATTCCAATCCCAAAGAAAGGCAATTGTGAAGAATGTTCAAATTACTGTACAATTTCACTCATTTCATATGCTAGCAAAGTAATGCTCAAAATCCTTCAAACTAGACTTCAGCAGTATGTGAACTTACAGATGTACAAACTGGATTTACAAAAGGCAGAGATCAAATTGTCAACATTTGTTAGATCATAGAGAAAGCAAGGGAATTTCAGAAAAATATCTACTTCTTCTTCACTGACTATGCTAAAGCCTTTGACTGTGTGGATCACAGCAAGCTGTAGAAAATTCTTAGAGATGGGAATACCAGACCACCTTACCTGCCTTACCTGCCTCCTGAGAAACCTGTATGCAGGACAAAAAGCAACAGGACATGGAAGAATGGACTGCTTCCAAATTGCTAAATGAGTACATCAAGGTTGTCCGTTGTCATCCTGCTTATTTAACTTATATGCAGAGTGCATCTTGTGAAGTGCCAGGCCGGATGTATCACAAGCTAGAATCAATATATAAATAGCCTCAGATATGCAGACAATTCCACTGTAGTGGCAGAAAGCAAAGAGAAACTTAAGAGCTTCTTGATGATGGTGAAAAAGGAGAATGAAAAAGTTGGTTTAAAACTCGACATGCAAAAAACTTAGATCTCGGCATCCATCCCATCACTTCATGGAAAATAGATGGGGAAATAGTGGAAACAATGGCAACTTTTATTTTCTTGGGCTCCAAAATCATTGCAGACAGTGACTGCAGCCATGAAATTAAAAGACACTTGCTCCTTGGAAGAAAAACTATGACAAACTTAGACAGCATATTAAAAAGCAGAGATATCATTTTGCTGGCAAAGATCTGTCTAGTCAAAGTTATGGTTTTCCTAGTAGTCATGTACTAATATGAGAGTTGGACCATAAAAGAAGGCTGAAAGCCAAAGAATTGATGCTTTTAAATTGTGGTGCTGGAGAAGAATCTTGAGACTCTCTTGAATTGCAAGGAGATTAAACAGTCAATCCTAAAGGAAATCAGCCCTGAATATTCACTGGAAGGACTGAGGCTGAAGCTGAAGCTCCAACATTTCGGCCACCTGATGTGAAGAGCTGGCTCACTGGAAAAGACCCTGATGCTGGAAGATACTGAGGGAAGGAGGAGAAGGGGACGACAGAGGGTGAGATGGTTGGATGGCATCACTGACCCAATGAACATGAATTTGAGCAAACTCCAGGAGAAGGTGAAGGACAGAGAAGCCTGTGGCACTATAGTCCATGGTGTCACAAAGAGTCCACACAACTTAGAGACGAAACAATGACAACAACCTGTTCCAAACGCCACATGTTCCAGCCACAATGTAACATTCATGTCCAGTCACTTGTACCTGACACGCATGCCAGTTCCTTTTAGACTTTGTTCATATTGTTCTATATGCCTAGGATCTCTTTTTCTCAATGTCTTTACCTCACTAACTTCAGATCATCCTTCAAAATCCAGAGCAGATGTCAGCTTTTCTTTGAAGTCTGTCTGCCCTGTTCCTTCCTCATAAAATTAATTGGATCTTCCTCTCCACAAATTTGTGTGGTACAAGTTTTTATTGTAATACTTATCAGGCTGCATTATACCTTTAATTCTTTGCCTAGGTTTCTTTCCCATCAGCAAGGAGAGCAGGAATCTGAATTCACTTATCTTTAAATCTCTGTCACCATCCTGACAGAGATTTAGACCATCCTGGTACCTAGTACATATTAATTGATTAATTATTTACACATTCACTCATAATATATTTTAGGCAATAAAAGGATTATAGCTATAATTTAAAATCACAACTGTGAGAAATACCCTGAAAGAAAAGTGAGGGTGTTGTGAGACTTGTGTGGAGGAGATTTAGTTTTTAAGGTAACATAAGTGATATATGAAAGTAAGTGAAATATGAATAAGATATAAGAGTTGAGCAAAAGTTAAATTATTGTAATCGGTGTTCTGGAAAGGCATTTCAGCTTGGGGTTGAAACAGCATGTACTCTGGAATGGGGAACACATCATCTAAGATATTAGAAGAAGGTTAACAATCCTTGAGTAGAGGAAACCTATAGAGATGGTGACAGTGGAAGTGGAGAGAGAGGCAAGGGCTATAATGTTTTAGAACACATTAAAGATATTTAACAAACTAATAGAAATCCCTTTCAGGGTTTCTAGCAGATGATGACACGATCAAACTTGCATTCTGAAAATATAATTTTGGTTGCAGAAAGGACAGCAGGTTGGAGGGGAGGCAAGGGTGAGGGCAAAGACCCAGCAAACTGTGGCAGATCTGGGAAGAAATGAATACATTTTAGGAGGTGAAGATCAGCCAGACTGGGTGTTGGGCTGATTAAGGAAATAATGAAAGCTGTATTATGAATAGTGTTTAAATACATGGTGTGTGCAGTTTAGTGGTGGTAGCATTCAGTAAGATAGAAAACATAAGAGAGAGAAGTTATAGATGGTGGTGGTGAGTGGTATGGGTGTGATAGATCATGAATTTGGTGTATTTCTGCGGCATCTTTTAAACATTCTGTTAAAATAAGAGCTCAAAGAAATGGCTAGAGCTTGAGATAAAAATTGGTAAAATTCTTACCAGGCAATAATTAAAGCCATCAGCATGAATTAAATCACCCAGGTGAAGAGGGCAGATTGTTATATATAAAAAGCAAAGAATCGAGATCCAAGCCAACATTTAAGGATCTGGCAGATAAGTTTGATCATATAGAGGAGACAGCAGGAATTGCTCAATTTAGAAAATTTAGTCCAAAATTATGGAAGCTGAAGGCTAGGAGTATTTCCTAAAAAGGGAGAAGGATAGGGGAGAAGCAAAGATATATATCAAAGAGATATATAGTAAGATAAGCTACTAAAAATATCCCTTGGATTTAACCACGTGAAGGTCATTTAACAGAAGAATGATTGGGAGAAAATGAAATGTAGATGGAAACTATAGACAAGTTCGTTGAAATGCTTTGTTGGAAAGGGCAAAAGAGATACAACATTTGCTGGAAGGCATGTGAAGTCAATGGAGGATTTTGCATTTACTGTTTTTTTTTTGTATTGATTTTAAGGGAGGAAAAATTCAGCCCACTTTCTTGGTGATGGGAAAGTTAAGAGTGAAAGTTGAGATCTTAACATGAAACAAAATTGATATTCTAAATAGAATTGCAAAGAATTCTGAGGGGATGCACTGAGTAAAACAGTGGTAGGAAATAACAGATTTAGAGGCAACTTAACCTTTCCGGAGGCTGGAAGACTTGACTCTGCTGGCTCAGTTGGAAATGATGTCAATCCCAATGATTGTGATCCCAGCTTATTCTGCCTGGGGTACTGACTATGCCAGTAGTATACTCTATAGGTAAACAGCTTGAGTCTGTTAGGGCTTCAGAAACTGCAAAAAAAAAAAAAAAAAAAAAAAAAAAAAAAAAAAATCAGTTAAAATTAACTGTGCTTCAAATATAAGATAATCACAAATGAACTCAGAACTTGCAAAGAAGCTCAAATATAATTTTGTCTTGATCAATCCATTGCATCAATTCACTTAAAAGCCAGTAGTGTACTTTTTACCAAGCACAAATATATACATATGTATGGTGGTTATAGGTATATATATATATATATATATATATATATATATATATATATATATATATATATCTGCATATATTTCATAAACCATTCTCATACATAATGATGAAGTTTTTTAACTTTGTGGTATCTCTATGCTAATTCCAACCATATAAACAATAGCCATCTTCAGTCACACACAGCCCATTTGCACAGTTGTTCTACAGAAAATCAAAAAGGTTTTCATTCTTTAGGTTTATCACAACTTTAGCAACTCTTTATTTTAGATTGCATTTTTTCTATTTATTGTGCTTTAATAAGACAGTGTTCTGTTATTGGTAAAAGAATGATCAAAGGTAAAAATCACAAAAGAAATAAACACTTGTTTTGAAAATTTGAAGAATATTCAAAAGTATGAAAAAGCAAAGGAAAACCTCTTAGCCTGAGAATCCTCTCCAGGTTTATATACTCTTGTCTACTTTCTTTGTCTAAATATACACAGGGAGAACTAGAGAGAGACCATAGGAATTCTAATGTACATATAATTTTGTGTTTGACCATTTTTCTCCTCAGGGTTTATTATGGGACTTTATCGTGTCATTGATCGTACTTTGAAAACACCACTATTTCAACTGCTGCATAATGTTTCATCATGAGTATGTGGCATCATTAACCATTTCTGGAAACTTGGAATAATTTGAAATTTTTGCTATAATAATACAATATCTGGTATATTTACACTAAAATGTATTCAGATTTCTAATCATTTCAGTGGATGATTAGAACAGGAACAGGCTTACTAGGAAATTATTAATGTCTACTTCTGCTTCATTGACTATGCTAAACCCTTTCACTGTGTGGATCACAACAAACTGTGGACAACTCTTAAAGAGATGGGAATACCAGACCACCTTACCTGCCTCTTGAGATTTGTATGCAGGTCAAGAAGTAGCAGTTAGAACAAGACATGGAACAACGGACTGGTTCCAAATTGGGAGATGAATACATTAAGGCTGTATATTGTCGTCCTGCTTATTCAATTTATATGCAGAGTATATTATGTGAAATGCTTGACTGGATGAAGAACAAGCTGGAATCAAGGGATTCCAGGAGAAATATCCATAACCTCAGATATGCAGATGACACCACCCTTATGGCAGAAACCAAAGAGGGGCTAAAGAGCCTCTTGATGAAGGTGAAATGGTGTGAAAGACTCTGTTGCTGGGCAAGATTGAAGGCAGGAGGAGAAGGGGATGACAGAGGCTGAGATGGTTGGATGGCATCATCAACTCAATGGACATGAGTTTGAGCAAGTTCCGGGAGTTGGTGATGGACAGGGAAGCCTGGCGTGCTGCAGTCCACGGAGTTGCAAAGATTCAGACATGACTGAGTGACTGAACTGAACTGATGAATGTCTATGCCTTTACAAAAAGCTAGACCAACTTATGGACCTACTAGCAGTTTATGAAATTCTTATCCCATGACAGTCTCACCACACTGAGGAGTCCCAAACTCACACATGCATTAAGTACTCTTGTTTTCTTTTTCTGTTCTCTAGAATTGTTGAATTTTTTGCTCATTTTTATATTAAAGTGTTAATATATATATCACATTGATTTATAGGAGCATTTATATTATTATTAAATTTTTTATACTCATAGTGATGTTTGCCAATTAACTTTTTACCTTTAAACCTTTAAAATATTTGAGATATATATATATTTCCAATATCTTAATAATATCTTTCCTTTCACCTTAATTTGCAGAATATTTTCTCTTCACCTGGGCTTACCAGGTGGTGCTAATAGTAAAGAACCTGCCTGCCAGTGCTGGAGATGCAGGATATGCAAGTCTGATCCCTGGGTCAGGAAGATCCCCTGCAGAGGGCATGGCGACCTACTCCAGTATTCTTGCTTGGAGAGTCCCATGGACAGAAGCCTGGTGGGCTATGGTCCATAGGCTCACAAGGAGTTGGATAAGACCGAAGCATCTTAGCAGAAGCACCTGGTGATCAGAAAATTTTTTTATTGATTTCTTGTCAACATTTATTGAGGCAATTTTTTATATTGAGTTCTTTATCTTGGCTTTATGTGTGTGTGTGTGTGTGTGTGTGTGTGTGTGTGTGTGTAAGACATGAGCTCTTATGTTTTAGGATTTAAAGTTTGGTAAAATATTCCTGTTGGTTTCCTGGGCACAGAATCAACAAATCATATCACATTTCACAAGTCATCTACTGAGTCCAGACTTAGCACTTACATTTTGTTCAGAATTAGTTCAAAAGGTAGAATCAAGCTTCTCATGTAGTTTTCAAAAAGAAAATCCACTCACACCAAACCCTTTATGATTTTTGTCGTTTGCTTAAAAATGCCGTGGTCACTCGTTGTTATTCTTAGAATCCACTACCTCACTCCTTTCTCTGTACTCTCCATGCTCTTTCTTTTCCTTCCTTCTTGGTCTGCCTCCTTCCCCTCTCCAGCTATGTTCTGAATTCTCATCCTGGACTTCTGTAACTTTTGTTATCTGAACTTGCCCAGTGGCATCACCCTCAACCCAAGTTATTAATACTTGTCAAACTATTTCTTCCAATAAATACACAGTTTTTCCTAAAAAGAATCCTGGTAAACTAAATTTTCTCTATTGGTTTTAAGGATTAATTATGTGAAAATGATTCATGGAATTCCTCATCATTTATTTACATCAAATATTGAGTAGAAAGTTGAGAACTCTGTAGTTGGCATTTCCAGGGTAACTTTTTCAGACAAATTACATCAGTGTCTTTGATTTTCACTCCATCTAGTTAGTGGTGTTGTTCACCCACTAAGTTGTGTCTGACTCTTTGTGACCCCACGGACTGCAACATGACAGAATTCCCTGTCCTTCAGTATCATCAGGAGTTTGCACAAACTCATGTCCATTGCATCAGTGATGCCATCTAGTCATCTTATGCTCTGTTGCCTCCTTATCCTCCTGCCCTCAATATCTCCCAGGATCAGGGTCTTTTCCAATGAGTCAAATCTTCATATCAGGTGGCCAAAGTATTGGAACTTCAGCATCAGTCCTTCCAATGAATGTTCAGGGTTGATTTCCTTTAGAATTAACTGGTTTGATCTCCTTGCAGTTCAAGGGATTCTCAAGAGTCTTTTCCAGCACCATACTTTGGAAGCATCAGTTCTTTGGTTCTCAGCTTTCTTCATGGTCCAACTCTCACATATGTACATGACTAGTGGCAAAACCATACCTTTGACTATATGGACCTTTGACAAGCTGATGTCTCTGCTTTTTAATATGCTGTTTAGGTTTATCATAGCTTTCCTTCCAAGGAACACAGTTGGTGATATAATTAAATAACAAAGAAAAAGTCTAAGTTTTCTTTGAATGAATAAATGTCTTCACATTCTACCATGATGCTGAATCATACTGAGGTAGGAGACAGCTGGACCCCAGGCTGAGCTGCAACTAGTCTCTTGCTTCCACATCGAGATAACCGTGATTGGGAAGAAGACAAATCAACTGCATTATTCTAATTCTTTTGGTTAAGGGAATTTCCCAGCTTGACAAAATGCATGAAGAATTAAAAGGTTGTTGCTGAATCATGCAAAGACGTTGGGGTTCTTGGCCTCCAGAGGAGAAGAATTCAATCTGGGGCCAGAGACGAGGCTGGATGGCACAGAGCTTTTGTGTAATAAAGTTTTATTAAAGTATAAAGGAGATAGAGAAAGCTTCTGACATAGACATCAGAAGGGGGTAGAAAGAGTACCCCCTTGCTAGTGTCAGCAATGGAGTTATATACTCTCCAATGAATCCAAAGAATGTCTGGAGGTTGTAAAGACCTCACCAGACCTACTCCCATAATTTATGTTTTAAGATAACAGAATCAGCCAGAAGGTTTAATCCAGAGACTGTCCTCAGGCGGGATACATTATTGTTATATAATCCTAAGGAATGTAGTGGGAAAAAAAGAAAAAAAAAAAAAAAAGGTAGAAAGTTTGTCCTTTCTTCCTCCTTGAGTATTCCAGACCTCTCTCTTTGGGGACCCATAGACCTCTTATCAACCTGCCTAGGAAATGACTCTTTCAGAATGTCCCCAGTCTAGGGAGGGGCCAAAGAAAGGAGGATCTGTCATCCCATAATATGTCCTGCCAACCTCCCCGAAGCCTTCATATTGGAATCTATATTGCCTAAGGGATGTGCATGCACCCACCAGGGAGGACCCTAAAGACAAATATGGGGACAAGCAAGGTGCTTGGACAGAGACCAAAAGATTGCCCCCATATATGCAATCTAAGCCATCCCCACTGATTCCAACTCACTCCAAATGTTCGCCTATGTGTTCTTCCACACATACTTTGCTTCTAATAAATGCTTTTTCTGCTTCACAATTTCTGTCTGTTGAATTCTTTCTTCAGAGAAGAAAAGAAGATAAGGAAAGAGATCCTGCTTCAAGCCACTGCATCCCTCATCGCCCCTCTCCCAGGTTAATACCTGCAGGAGATGAATTTGTGTCATTGGAGACCAATGTGAGGATTGTTTCTAAGTAGTTGCTGTCTTCTGATCTGCATTGTTATTACGCTACACAGAATGCAACCATCACTCAGCTCAGGAGCTCAGATTTAGCCACAAATGCCACAAGCAGGGAGACATCAATTGTCTACTTTTCAGTAAGCCATTGCTTGGGAAGCCAGGCTTTCACAAATAATCTTGTGAGCTGGCTATGCATAAAGCACACATTTTAAAGGAAAGAAATGACAGTGCTGTTCTCAAATGAAGTGATTGCGTTATGTTTGCCACACTAAACGCACACATTCTGAAGTGTTTGCATAAAAGCTTTGGCTTTAAAATGTAGCTGGTCTTGTGGAAGTGATTCTGTTACTTAAAAGTCTTTAAAGGTGTTTAACACATACCAATTTGCTGCTGTAACAAGTCCAAAGCACTTTCCTTACTGGGCAGGGGGACAAAGAAGCCATGGTTAAAAGCTCAAATTCTTTGGCTGGATCATTCTAGAGAAAACAATTTATGATTCTGGGAGACTGATCAGCATTCCTCCAAGAGCTCCTAGCCCTAAATTAAATCTCTTCTGCCTGGGCACAGCTGCCTCTGTGTCACTTATTTGCAGCACCTTAGATTGACAGACATTATTGTTTCTGTTTTTTTGCCTCCGTTGGGTTGAGGAACCTGCAGACAACCACCTTATCTAAACTGTCACAATTGTGCCTCATCACCCTCAAACAAATGGTGGGGCTTTAAAGCAGGACACAGATAACGGAAGGCCTTCTGAAACAGATTGTTGAAGGACATTGGCCAAGAAGACTTGCCTAATATCTCACTGTTCAACATTTCATCCACATTCAGTAAGAAGAACCCACCCTGGTAATGGCTTGACATTGTTAGTTGCTTTGAACATTATCACCCACATTTCACTAAAAGCATATAGGAGAGATAAGAACATTTGCAAGAAACATTTTTGCCCCACACTTTTGCTTATGTGGTTTTTACAGTAATTGTAAGTCTTCGCTGATTACTAAACAACTGGATTCTTTTGACTCTGGGAGGAAGGTATGGTGCTGTGTTACTTTAAGTCTAGAGTGTCTAAAATTAGCAGCTGGATGATCTGGATGATTGGAACAGTAGGGGAGCTTTGAGACCAATGACTTTTATTTTACAGTTATATCTGATGTCAGTGCACAAGGTCAAATATAAAGAAGCAGCGATTCTTCTCTGACCATTCAGAGGCTGGATGGCATCACCTGCCATCTCCATAACTGCTCTGCAGAGCAGAGAGAGAGAGCCCCACAGCAGTCTCCTCGGTTACTGCTTGAAAAATAATTTCAGCTAAGGAGGATAGGATGCCTTGTTTGCCAGCGGGCACCATGGTCCAATGTGTGTTTATCCCTTTTAATTTAATTTGTCTTGTTCTTTTTAGGGCTCATGACTGCTTCAGGGTTGTGGATATGGCTTAACTATGAGTGAGATTTGTCATAATAAAGTACTATCTTTCTGAAGACCCTTTCACTACTTGAGTGACTACTAACAAAAAACAAGCTAATATGAGGATAAAAACAAACAGACAATGATATTTGTAAAGACTTCAGCATAACTTTGTTTTTAGATCTTCCTATCAACACCTAGTGAGAAATTCATTTCCCTTTATTTCCCTTCCTTCTGTTTTCTCCTTTCTAGCCCCATTTCAGATAATCAGAATATTATATATTTTTCCTACTAGCCTCTGAGAACATTGGAGAGAGCCCTCAGGTATTTTAACCTATACCAAGGAGCTGAGAGTTCCTTTGGAGCTGGAAATGGTAACTCACGCCAGTATTCTTGCCTGGAAAATTCCATGAACAGAGGAGCCTGGCAGGCTACAGTCAATGGGGTTGCAAAGAGTCAACACGACTGAGTGGCTGAGTGCTGAATACACGCTGAGCCTAAGGATCTGAGAGGGCCTGGTAGGGCTGGAGGACGTAGCATGGAGGGTGGGAGGCCAGCGGGACACGGAGCCCATCTGTTAATTCAGCGACTCTTAACCCAGGATTCCTCCTCTCCCTCACTCTCACATTAGGCTTCTGCTTAGGCTTTGGTGGAAGCAAGTGAAGAGAATCACAGAAGTAGCCCATAGAACTGTATATGCAAAGGTCACCTTGCCTCCGGACCGGCTCGTGGCGGCTGCCGGCCTCTATGTGCATGATGAGGTATGGAGATGGACATAGACGGAGACGGGGAGCCCGTGGGGGTGAGCGTACTGTGTCACCTGAAGACCACGTCGGCTGGCACAAATTCTGGTCCATACCCCGTGGGGATGTGTGTTTGCTCTGAGGCAGATGGAACATGGGTGTGTGAGAGACAGAGTGGGAATGCGCAGGAGGAGGTGTAAGGGAGCATGGTGGGGTAAGGAGGTGGCAAACGACTACCAAGACAGTCAAAGACTTGCAAAAATTCCATGGGGTGCCCATCGTCTCTTTACAGAGGGGGATTAGATGGAAGAATGGCTTTTCCAAGATTCACGGGATGGGGCACCTCAATAAATGAAAGACACTAGCTTCAATTCAACGATAATTGAAATAGAATTATCCAACAAAATGTGGGAAGCCCAATTCACTTGTGAGAGGAAAAGAAATGACAGTAAAAACTGCTATGATTTTCTCAGTCATATGTGGCTGGAATGCAAATGTTTCTGCTCAGGAAAAGGGAGTTGAGGAGGTGGCAGCAGTTACAGGGGAACAAAGCTTTCTCCAGAGGTCGTCCTCTTCCAGAATGGAAGGGCCAGAGGGATACTGGAAGCAGCGATACTGGGTGAATGCTGACATGAGGGAGGGAGCACGGTGAGGAAGGTCAGCACAGTCCCTCTTGTTGAGGGTCGTCCCCATCTGGAGGGCAAGTGTGCTATTCCAGTGCCTGTTGCATTGGCGGCATGGATTCCTCAAGCTACAAGAGAAGTTCTTTTGTCTCTTTGAAGACAGCAAAACAGGAAACATGGACTACAGTTACTGTTTCAAAATGTTTATCCTGACCATCAGTGAACAGTGAAATAATTATTTTATTGGGTCTTGATCACCATTAAAGCATGTTATTCTGTTAATAATGAAAGTGAAGGTGTTAGTCTCTCAGTCCTAACTCTTTGCTGCTCCAAGGACTGTGGCCCGCCAGGCTCCTCTGTTCATAGAATTCTCCAGGCAAAAATATTGGACTGGGTAGTCATTCCCTTCTCCAGAGGATCTTCCTGACCCAGGAATTGAACTCGGGTCTCCTGCTTTGCAAGGCAGATTCTTCTACTGTTTGAGCCACAAGGGAAGCCATGTCATAATATGATAGAAAGGAACTAAGAATTCCTTGGTTTATCATATGTAATAAATATTGTGTCAAGAAACTTTTGTCAGTTCTGTGTGTGTGCACATGTGTAGTAATGATGTAAAATATATTTCTCACCGTATCTCAGAAAGTTTGAAAGTCACTGACTTTCTTTGGTTCACAAAACAAAAATACTGGTAAGTGTGATGGATGGGGAGGGAAACAAAAAAAGAAGAACAAAATTGTTGATGAAAAATCAGAAGATCTGAGTCTGACTTATGAATACTTGACTTACTACACTGATTCACTTTACTCAAATATAGAATTAAGCATTTATAGTTCTGGAATTCAGAACTATGGTTTCTCTAGTTCTGAAATTCAGACATAATCTTACCTTTAACTGAGTGAGTCACATGGTGATGAATGAAGAATTGTTCAGAGACTGAGGATCTGAAGCAATGCTTGCCTCATCCAAAGTGATTCTCATACTGCTGTTACCCAGAAGAGGAAGAAAATTTCAGCCTCTATTTTATTTTAATAGGTGAACAGGAAGACTAATAATATTCCCTTTATAGGTTCTTTAAAATCTCAACATTGAGTATTCAAAAGTGTTATATTGATTTTTATATCTGGCTAATAAGTCTCTCGGTAGCCAGACCCTGATATGTTTTTAGCTTTTTTTTTTTTTTCTTGTATTTTAACCACCTTGTCACTCCCTGGGGCTGAATCAGTAGGCTATTAGTTTGCCCAAGGTATAACCTCAAGTCCCATGGAACAAGGGCTCACAGCTACTAGATTTTTCTGATGTGGAATTTACTTTTCATTTTTATTCAGAGCACTGTCAGCTCTACCTTTAAGACTAAAGTGAAAACATAACTGTCTGGTAACGAATTTGAAATCTCATACGGAGAACATGTTTTAATGCATCTTGCTAGTGTTGAAAAATACATCAGTGTTTATTGAAAATGTATCAAATTCTTATTTTTTACATTATGTTTATGATATTTAAAATGGTAATCATTTTAATTTGTCCCTAGGTCAAGTGATTACTATTTATTTAAATATTTTCTTAAAAGAAAAAGAAGGTACTTAGTCTTCAAAAGTGAGGAATGGATGAACAGCAGGAAGAAAAAATTGACTATCAGCAGGGCAAGAAATATTGTGCCAGTGCCCTTTTAAAGTTGCAGTGGGGAAGCAATTCTTTTGTCATCATTGAATATTCCGTAAATGGAGTTTTTGTATGCTAATGAAAGTAAATCCTAGTGATTCTCCACTAATTGAGCCTGTACCATGCAAAATATAGTTTCAGAACCCTGTTGGATTTATATTCTTGAAATGACTTATTTTGGGGGAATCAGAGACCTATTTCTAAGGTTGCAATGGTTGAGATTTTACATATTTTGGCATTTTGTTTGATTTTCTTTGTACATCCTAAAATTCAACACAGTTATCAACTAACAGTTATAACAAGAGTTATCAACGGAAAACATGAACCCAGCATACTCTGCCCTCCACACCCAAGGAAATTCTGCAGTTAGTACTAAGATTTCAGAGAAAAGAAACAGTGCCTTCATCTGCCACACAACATGGCTCAATTGTTTGTGCTTTGAGGTTAAGTCAGACAACTGTTTCTCTAAATAAAAGTTATCCATTTCTCCACATCTAGTAGTTTCCCATGCAAGTGTTTGCTTTGTATTATGCACAAGAAATTACATGGTTAGGGAAGACTTTTGGTCAGTGTTGAAAAAGCCGAGATTTAAGTTTTATTCCAGATCAATGCTTCCATTGATTAATTCAATTGAAACTTCTTTTTCTGAGAACATATTGGATTCTACTCTTTGAGTTTGGCTCTAGTGTCGTAGCCACGCATTCTGGGAAACAAACTCACTCAGGGCAGTGTGGATAGTGGAGTGCAGTTTATTACACCAGTGGGTTCAAGGCAGTTTCCTCTTAGCCAAGGACCCTGACTGAACTTTGTGAAAACCTTATATACCTTAAGTGTACTGCTCAAGTCCACATACCCAAATTCCTTAAACCTAGCCTGGGAAGTGTTAAAGGGAGATGCAATCAGGTTACAGCCATGATTCATAATCAGAAGGGTCAGCTGGTTATACACTGTAGCCTATACCAATGGGGGCCATAGAGATTACAGAGGGGATGGGCTACAGGGGGATTATTACGTTCTCTTTGATGACAGGGAATCTTGGTAGGCCATCTGGTGTGTATCAGTCCGGGAGCCTAGTTTGTCTGTAGGTATGCTATCCCCAGGGCTACCAGGCACATAGTCCAAAGCTCACTGAAAGTGCAAGATGCAGTCTCCTTCTTTTTCACAATGGAGTCGCTCAGCCTGTTCCTTTCCTCCCTCACTAGAAATATAAAAATGATTACAAGATCCTGTCCCAAGACAACAGACTATTACAAGTAGTTTAAAAATGAAACAGAGTAAGAAGGCATCTCTCTCCTCTCTGCAGGTCTAGATTTTATCTTATGACTACTATGCATTTATTTCTACAGAACCTTTCAATGTGTTATATTTTTATTTATTTATTTTTCTACTCATTTGTAAAGAACTTGAAACTCGGCCTGATGAAAATTTCAAAAAAAAAAAAAAAAAAAAGGTATACTTGGTAAATTTCCCACAAGTTCTACAGCTGCAAATAAAGAAAACTCCAATTACTTTCAGAACTACCTCCCTGTGTATTAGATTAGAAAACCACTAATGGCTTTTGAGCATGATGGTCTAATATTTTATTCAGGTCTTGCTTAGAAACACACTGAAATCATTACCTGACTTTTAAGAAAGAGGAGTTCTTTTTCCAATTAAAAATAAACCCACTGGCACACCCTAGCTCTTATTTCTTTTGCCTAGAAATGCTAATTTGACTTTCAAATTAGAGTATAAAGGGATATCAACCAGAGAAAAGTGATGTTCCTGGAGGTGACATTTTTCAAATTTGGTTTGGGCAGTACTTAGTCACAAATTTGACCTTTTTTGTTTTCATGGTATGGTCAACAAAATAAACAAACAAAAATACATAACACATAATACCTAGCATTCCACTTTATATTTTTCAGGAAGTAATAATTTTGATTGGAATAATAGCAAGCAACACAGAAGTTACTTTTGGAAATTTTAAGCTAGCTTAACACAATCTGTGACAAAGCACTGAATCTCTATGTAAGAGAACTGTGAGGTCATGAAACAAACTAGACACACTAAATCTCAGCCTGGTAATAGCTGCCTTGCAATTGGAGGACATAAGAGGCAAATTTTAGCTTTGAAATTTTAGTTCTAAAAAGATAAAGAAAAGCAGATGGCTTAATATATTTTGTGGTACTTACAGGACACTGGTGGAATTACAAACTTTTGTTTACATGTACAACTCTGTTTGAGAAAATAAACTTTTATTAATGATATTTGACCTAGAATATGTTTGATTCCTCCTACCCCCATTCAACTGGACGCTTTGTATAAAATGCAAAGAATCAAAGAAAAATGCAACACAAGTTATCTTGTCTATTGCTTTGCCAAAGCAGGTAATTCACAGCATGTATTTCAGAGATAATTTTATAGTCTACAATGACACAATCTTATTTCAGACTTAAAAGATAGGTGCATGTGTCTTAGAAGATTGAGAGAGCACGAGATAACTATAAGCTGTTTTGGTGTGCAAGGTTCAGCTTTGCTCTGGCAGACAGATGCTTTTGTAAGATCAATGACTATACTATACAACTCTTGAGCTTGTTTTCTATTTTCATACAGTATGCTTCATGTCTATGGCCTAAAGATACACTGCAATTTTGCCATTTCATACTGGATGGAATAACACTATAATAGTTCTATTAAGTTTTGTTAAAATTTTCTGGAATTTTAGTCTAATGCAATATCTCAATATGACATTACAGACATACAAGAAATTCCAAATCAGCTCACCAATCACTGAACATAGTCTAATGACTTTTTGAACAAACATCAAAATAAAATTCATAACCAAGGAAATTCTTCCAGTGAGTTTTATTTTGAACTTCTAATTATTTTAAGAGTCAGAAAAATCGGAAAGCATTTGAAAAATAAATAAATGCATGAATCCTCTAAGACCATAAATTGCTGGGAAAAGCCAAGTTTTGAACAAAGACTTTGACAAATATTTGTGTTTAATTTTACATTAGTTATATACATTTTTAAATGTGTAGCTAGTTTTTCCCCCTGCAGTTTTTTCCTTGATATTGTTAATAGCAGTCTATTTCTAATTTCTTCTTAATGGTTTTTATTAGGCTTTATAAGTTATTTTTCTTTCATTTTGTCTTCTATGATTAACATTCCCTTAATTAACAATTTGAGTGCCACATAGTTGGTTTATTAATAACATTAATTGTATTAGCTGTTATATTTACTATCTAATGGTTCACTTTCTTACTTTTAAATCAATTAAAATACATTAATGATTTATAAAAGTAAAAGAAAAATATAAAATTATTCAATATGTTATCTTTCCCCAAGTCTCAACTGATTTCATTGTAGACCAGTACATTTTTCATTAAAAAATTTTTTTTTTATTTATTTGACTGCGCTGGATCTTAGTAGCAGCACATGGGATCGTCAATCTTATTGTGGCATGTGGGATTTTTCATTTTTCATTTTTCATCATGAGGACTGTGAAATGCAATATCTCCTGCCATATCAATAAACAGCCATTAGTGATTTCAAACCTGCAAATTTGAATTTCTCTGCCTGGAGGGGGTCCCAAAAGGGAAAACGATGCCTGCGACCCAGCAGCTGTCAGCAGCCTCCACTTCCTACATGACCAAGGATGTAATAAAAAGCAAGAAGCAGGATCCTGGCCCCAGATAGCTGAGATGCATATGATAGGAATGGTTTCAGTGCACCCAGATGCTTGCATCTTTCCATACATAGAAGAGAGCCAAATTCCTTAACTTGAGATATCTGGTTTTCCTTAATTAACAATAACCTTTGATGTTCAGATTATCTGTAAACTTCTGTATAACCTGCTCCTTACCAGGCTCCTTGGAGCAGGCTCTCAGGGCTACTTGAGATGCTGCCTCAGGGGCTTAAAGTCCTAAGAATTCCCACTGAATAAACATAACTCTCAACTTTCATGCTGTGACTATAATTTTTTAGTTGACAGAACTCTTAGTTGAAGTATGTGGAATCTAGTTCCCTCTCCAGTGATTGAACCTGGGCCCCCTGCATTAGGAGCATGGAGCCTTAGCCAATGCACCACTAGGCAAGCACACATTTTTCAAGTGTGCATTAATGAAAGAATCAGTGTCACCAGATTCTTCTTTTTCTCTTATAATGTACTACTCTATGGTCTGGTAGGAAAGTTGGATAAAATTAAAAGGGAAAATTGAGGTGCCTTATGAGGTAATGAGTTTTCTGTCTTGAGAAAGTTTGAGCATAAGCTCAATGGCTTTCCAGGAGCAACATGGTAGGAAAGAATGCTGATAAGGTAGAAGAAAGGAAACAGTCCCTTTCATCCCTGAATTTCCATGATCTTCTAAAATTCCACAACTAACTTTGGGGCAATTGTTTCCTCTTGTTGATGGTTTATCCAGAGAGGTTAATAACAGAATGCATGGAGACAAGATGCTTCACCATCCCACGCATCCTCATTGGATACTTTCAAGTTTAACTTTGAATATCTTCCTCTACAAGTGGGACTTCCCTGGTGGCTCAGATGGTAAAGAATCTGCTTGCAATGTAGGAGACCCAGGTTCAATCTCTGGCTGAGGACAAATCCCCTGGAGAAGGAAATGGCAACCCATTTCAGTATTCTTGCCTGGGAAATCTTATGGACAGAGAAGCCTGATGGGCTACAGTCTATGGAGTGGCAAAGAGTTGGACACAACTGAGCAACTAACACTTTCACTTTCACTTTTCATTTACAAATAACACACCAGAAGAAAGAACAAGAGCATTGAAGACAAAGGAAATTTATAGTTTTGCATAACAAGAAGTCTGTAGGTAGCTAATTTCTGGTTGGTTGAGAATGCCATGAATAAAGGAGTGGCAGGCTACAGTCCGTGGAGTCACAAAGAGTCAGATATGACTGAGCAACTAACAATTAAGCAGCTAAAGATCAGGGCTCTTTTGTGCTTCTGTTAGTTGTTTATACAGCTCATCATTGGTCTGTCTTCCTGGCTTAAAAAGCTATAGCATCTTTAAGCCTCAATCCTCAGGCTCCTTTTCTCCTGCTCAGTCACTCAGTCATGTTCAGCTCTTTACAACCCCATGGACTATAGCCCTCCAGGTTTCTCTGTCCATGGGATTTTCATGGTAAGAAATACTTGTTCAATTGTTGAGTTATGTCTGACTCTTTGTGACCACATGGACTGCAGCACACAATCTTCTCTGTCTCTCACTATCTCCAGGAGTTTGTATCAAATATAGGAAGCAAGGTTGAATATTGTGATGGGAAAAAGTGATGCTTGTGTCTTAGCAAATAAGCTTTTATCAGAGAGAAGCATATTTCCAGGCACCCTCCAGTAGATTTTCTTTTCGGTCTGTAGTAGCTTCCAGAACAATTAGAAATTAAGTATATTAAGATTCTTCAACCTCGGAGCTTTAGGGCTTTGCCATTAAGGAACAAAGAGGCAGAAATAGCTATAGGTAGGGGATAAATGTGTCTTCAACAAGTGACAAGAACACAGCAGCTCACCAAATAGATTCTCAACATGATTTCTAATTAGAAACTGATTGCTTCCATCAATGGAGTTGAAAATGTTCCTCTAATTGTTGTCAAAGGACTGGCTACAAGACCAAGAGCACAGAGGTTAGAGGCAACTGTCAGACAAAGCAAACACATCAGATGTAGTCTTGGAGTCAGTAATTGGTGACTTGATCATCTGTTTATAAAGTTCCTGGCTAAATGATAACATGCCTCAGTCTGGGGTAGTGATTCTCCCCTTTAGTTTTCTGATCGTACAGTGACTGTGGATCATTTCAGACATGTGGAGGCTACCTCCCTAAGTTAGCTTTTGCTCCCCACACTGCTCTTCAAGTCTCTGTCCTTCATTGTTTATCCCCCTTTCTCTCTCTGTGGGTTAATCAAATAATCAATGCTCAAATACCGCAAGCCAGAAGGAGAGAGAGAGAAAACAGGATGGACAAGCAAGAAGGGGCTGGGAGACAGGTTTACCCTGGGGTTTTAGAGCCAAGATTCTGGGCTTTTTTCCTCCCTCCCACCCCAGGAGCATGAGACAGCTGTAGATAGTGTGGGTAAGTCAGAAGCTAGTTCCAGCAGGTGAGGTGGTAACTGATGGATGGCAAGTTATTTAACTGAGACACAAATATAAGGTGAAAAGAGGAATGTGGAAGAGTACAAACTGCAGCTACCAGTGGTCAAGGTGGAGGGCTCATTTTGCCAGAAGACACGCAGGCTTGGAATATTCCCAGAAATAAAGGAACTCTCGGGCATGGAGAGGAAGGGCAGTGAGGGTAAAAGAAGGTTTTGTCCCGTTCCCATTTACCTGATCCTGTTTCCTTTAAATGTTAATTATGAAAATGAGATCACTAGGTAACATTTAACCTAACACTTGACTTATGCTCTCCTAAATACACACAGTGCCTTGACTAATCTGTCAATTCTTTCCCTAGATTAAAAGAAGTAAGAATGAAGAATTAATTAAAGAACGACTATCACCCTACCCCCAGGAGCCCCCTTAGCAATCCTGCTGGCAGACCACATGGATGAGGTAACATATGAAGAAAGCCCATGGGGAGTCAGTCAGCCTGGGCACAATGGAAAATGGATGTAGAACTTAACCTCTTGCCTTGATTATGCACTGAGATTCTTTCCCCCTTTCCTCTTAAAAACTGTCATGGCTGATCAGAATCTTTGGAGTTGATTTTGAGGACATGAGTCTGCCTTCTCCCCAGATTACTGGCCTTCTGATTAAAGCAGACTTTCCTTGCTACCAACTGTTGCCTCTGAAGTACTGGCTTTCTAATGACAAGCTGTTGAATATGAATTTAGTAACAGGGATGACCTGAGACAAATTTAGGAGAGTGTGACATCTGGGATTCACTGTCAGTCCTGGGTTTGTTTGTTCTTCCAACTAGCAAATGTGTTTTAGATGGTTTATTTGGGTAGCCCCTAACTTGGCCTTTGATAACTCAAAAGGATGACCACTATCCAATAGAAGATAAGTTGTCAAAAATGTAGCACTTTTAAAAAACTCCACTGGAAGATCCACTACAGCCCCTGCATTTCACAGCAGCCCCAGAAGACTGTCCACTCACCCCTGAACATAGTCCTGCTTCTCCTCTTGGAAGATTATGGGCAGTCATTTCTTGTGGAGATTCATGAAACAGGTTCTCCTTAGTTTGGCTGAGTAGCCTTCTTTTCCACTGTATTGTACAATATATACATATTCCACTGTATATGAAGTGAAGTGAAAGTCACTCAGTCAGGTCCAACTCTTTGTGACCCCATGGACTATACAGCCCATGGAATTCTCCAGGCCAGAATACAGGAGTGTATAGCCTTTCCCTTCTCGAGGGGATCTTCCCAACCCAGGTCTCCAGCATTGCAGGTGGATTCTCTACCTGCTGAGCCACTAGTGAAGTCCATATTTATTTCTTTTTGTATACTATGGTGTTTTGACTTCTTAAAAACATTTTTTCTGGTGAAAAAGTCTGCCTTTCCAGAGGCAAACCAATTCTCATAGCCAGCAAAGGGCCCAGCCAGATGCAGGTTGATACACAAACTAACAAATCCATAGCACCCTCTTTCTCTGGCTCTGGCACCCCAGGAGGCAATAATCTTCTGCCTTAATCCTCCCAGGGTCAGGTGCCAAGAAATGAGGGGCTGTCCCTGTAGCCCAAAGCACCCTGAGGAAATACTCAAGCCAGCCAGTCCTGACTATTCCGTCTGCCTTGCCTCGCCTTTCCCACAGAAACCTCAATAAAGTTTCTAGTCTAAACTTCCCCCTCAGTCCTATTTTCTCCCTCCTCTCTACTCTGGTCCTTTCCCATGTAGCCCTGCATGACAAGCAAAGCCTTCTGTCTCTAGGATCTAGAGTGCAATAATCTTTGTTTTCTCCTGAGTCTCTACCCTGGTTCCTCTTGTCCTCAGTCTTTTATAAGACTGACCAACTTATCAAAAACATGACACATCCACCCCAAAATATTTTTACCATAATACAGCTAACTCCCTGATATTTAAAATAAGTGGTAGGACTTTGGAGCAGGCCCTCACCTCCCTGCACAGATACTGATCTAGGAAAAAATGTCTTAGGAATGAAGTGTGTATTGGATTTCTAAAAGAAACCAGATTTGTTGGAATTTATATCATTAATTCGTGTTACTGCTATTGCAACTGATATGTACCAATGAGTAGGGGAGTGTTTAAACAGTTTAACCATCAGTGCTGCCATAACTGTGCATACTGGCTAGCAGCAGCTATGGTTGTACCCTAGGTGAATATTACCATCAAGATTCTGGTCCCCTCAGCACAAAGTAGGTCAATGGCAACTCTTAGACAATACTGCCTTCTCAATGATAAGTCATAGCCTTCTGAATTTTGATGTTCTGGGGATTCTTTCAAGGTGTCTTTAAATAAATAATCAATTCTTAACTTTCTATGAGTCCTAGTAAGGGTGAATTTGGGATCACTGTTTAAAAAATCTCTATATGGTTTTGGATATTTGTTGACAAGGAACCAGATACTAGATAAAGCACTAGATATTTTATTGCTATAATAAGACTTAGCCTTTAATTTCATTTGAACTCATCATTTTGACTAAAGTCTATTACAGAATAACAAGTGTGACATTGTCTCATGTTACATATGAAACTTTCTACAATCATAATCCAATGTTTAGTTTTGGAAAAGATCACCCACCCACCTACTCCCCTTCCAAAATATTCAGAACCTGAGGGAAAAGAGTAAAGCCAGTGGAAAGAATATGACCTTGCACAACAGAAAGACCCAGGTCTGAACACTGTCTTTACCACTTCCTTGTTCTGTGAGTAGAAAGAGATTATTTAAATTCTCTTAGCTTTCATTTAGGGCTTTATGGTGGCTCAGATGGTAAAGAATCCACTTATAATGCAGAAGACCAGGTTTTGATCCCTGGGCCAGAAAGATCCCCTAGAGAAGGGAATAGCAACCTACTCCAATATTCTTGCCTGGAAAATGACATGATGTGTCTATGAGGCCACAACTGTGTCTATGAGGTCACAGCTGAGCAACTAACACATTACTTTAGCTTTAGTTTATTAATATTTTCCTTGTTATAATTTTCCTTTTTAAAAGTGTTTATTTTAAAATTGAGATATAAATGGCATTACCCAGGTTTTAGTATGTCATATGGCCATGTATATGTAAAGTTTCATTTGTTTACCTTGTTTGGGTTTATAAAAGACCATCAGGAGGCACTATGGGCAGAGCATGGGGCAAGAACTAGAGTGGACATCTGCATACCACCTGAAATAAACCCTGCAGACTGGAAAAGAAAAGGCAAGGGATTTACTCTGGCAATTTGAAGTGAGGTTGGTCAGCCTTACATTACTAAGAGTTAACTATGTATAATAAGAGTTAACTAAATATAATCACGGCATCTGGTCCCATCATTTCATGGCAAATAGTTGAGGAAACAATGGAAACAGTGACAGACTTTCTTTTTTGGGCTCCAAAATCACCGCAGATGGTGACTGCAGCCATGAAATTAAAAGACGCTTGCTCCTTGTAAGAACAACTATGACAAACCTAGACAGTGTAAAGTAGAGTCATTATTTTGCCAACAAAGGTCCATCTAGTCAAAGCTATGGTTTCTCTAGTAGTCATGCACAGATATGAGAGGTGGGCCATAAAGAAGGCTGAGTGCCAAAGAATTTATACTCTTAAACTGTTGTGTTGGAGAAGATTCTTGAGTGTCCTTTTGATTGCAAGGAGATCAAACTAGTTAATTCTAGAGGAAATCAACTCTGAATATCATTGGAAGCTGAAGCTCTAATACTTTGGCCACCTGATGTGAAGACCTGACTCATTGGAAAACATCCTGATGCTGGGAAAGATTGAGGGCAGTAAGAGAAGGGGGCAACAGAGTACAAGATGGTTGGATGGCATCACTGATTCAATGGACGTGAGTTTGAGCAAGCTCTGCGAGATGGTGAAGGACAGGGAAGTCTGGTGCGCTGCAGTCCATGGGGTCACAAAGAGTCGGGCATGACTGAGCAACTGAACAACAACAATAACAACAGCCTGAAATGAACACTGCAAACTGAAAAAGAAAAGGCAAGGGATTTATTCTAGCAGTTTGAAGTGCGGTGATCAGCCTTACATTACTAAGCATTAACTATATTTAAAAAGTAAGGAGAGATATACACTGCCCATTTTCCCTCATGGATGCACATATATTTAGATCATTACTGTACACTTAAAGGTCCACCTCCCAATGGACCATTTTAATTTTTAACTAGATAAAGGGATCCCTTTTTCCTGATCTTTTTCTTGAACTCTACTCTGCTGCTCTTTGGCTTTTGCTCATCCTTTAGCATCCTTTCTTTTCTTCCTTTGAAGGTTTCTTATTGAAAGCATTTTTGAATTTAAGTTGAAAGTGAAAAGTGAAAGTGAAGTTGCTCAGTCATGTCCGACTCTTTGCAACCCCATGCGCTGTAGCCTACTATGCTCCTCCATGGATTTCCCAGGCAAGAGTACTGGAGTGGGTTGCCATTCCCAGAACATCATCCAGTTTTATTATTATTTTTTTTTTGTCACAGGTGACTCTACTGGTAAAGAACCTGCCTGCCAATGCAGGAGATGTAAGAGATGGGGGTTCAATCCCTGGGTTGGGAAGATCCCCTGTGGAGGAGGGCACAACAACCCACTCCAGTGTTCTTGCCAGGAGAATCGTATAGACAGAGGAACCTGGAGGGTACAGTCCATAGGGTCACAAAGCTTCAGACACAACTAAAGAGACTTAGCACCAATGAGCTTATATGCTTTTGTAACCTATGTCTACCTCCTCTTGCACCAGAGTCTATATGTAGAGGAGGAAAATTTGCTCTGTATCAGCAACAAAAATACATTTCTATATATGTGTTAGTGAATGAAACATTGATCTCAAATTCACCCCTCTCAGCACTCGTGGAAATTTAAGATCTGATTATTTATTTAAAATGAGCTTGAAATTTCATAAAATATCAAAATCCAGAAGGATAATTGTGTCCTGAGACTATCTATTTACCTATTATCTATCTAGCATCTCTCTCTCTCCAAATATATATATATATATATATATATAGATATTTTATATATATATATATATGTATATATATATATATAAAGAGCTGACAGTAAGCCATGATCAAATAGTGACAAACATGATCATAGATGTAGTGCTTATCCAGATTTTGTTATGTGCATTGCCTATCTATATCCTTGGCAAAGGCAGAAATGGGTGGGTATGCCCTCTCAGGGCCATTTGTGTATGTCTGTGTGTGTATGTTAAGGATTAGGGGCAAGTACATACAGAGGTGAGATGTGAAATAGCTTGAGGTCAGTGAAGGAAAATTTGACATATATCTAGTTTAAGCTTTCCAGAGTCAAAAGTCTAGAAAATCTACCTTCAACTTCATATCTATCTATCTATCTATCTATTTATCGATGTTAATACATGAACTGCTCTGTCCATGGAGGAAATGAAGTAAAACCAAATATCATGATTTTTGATATCACATTTTGATTTTTAATATCTCAGATCTGATTTCCAAAAATCACATTTTACTTTTTTCTTAAGAATGTATACATATACAGTGTATCTTATCCTTAACTGCTATTGTTTGTTTTAAAATTGATTGCATTATGTTTGAAAATTCAGGCTTCCCCAATAGCTCAGTTGGTAAAGAATCCTCCTGCAATGCAGGAGACTGTGGTTCGATTCCTGGGTCAGGAAGATCTGCTGGAGAAGGGATAGGCTACCCAGTCCAGTATTCTTGGACTTTCCTTGTGGCTCAGCTGGTAAAGAATTCACCTAGTAAGAAATCTGTCTGCAATGCGGGAGACCTGTGTTTGATCCCTGACTTGCGAAGATCCCCTGGAGAAGGGAAAGGCTACCCACTCCATAATTCTGGCCTGGAGAAGTCCATGGATTGTATAGTCCATGGGGTTGCAAAGAGTTGGACATGACTGAATGACTTTCACTTCACTTCACTTGGAAATTCACTGAACTTAAGGGCATAAATCAGATAGAATCTGTTATGCATTAGGCTTGATGAAACTGGGGAATTTAATCTCATGGAAGCAGGGAGTTTTAAAGTTTCTATTAAAAACTTTGAAATCCTTAGATATGTCTTGACCTTTAACTCAGTGGTATCCACGTTTTATGTTAACAATGCACATGAACTTTCATAAATAGTAGATCTTGTGGGACTCCTACTATAGCAAGACATTAACTGGCACTGGCCAGCCCACTCAACATAAACCATGATCAAAAGAAACAATATATGAAGCCACTATTTCAGACTTTCAACAGGAGGCAACGCAGGACTGTGACCTCTGAGAGGAAAGAAACACCAAGTGAAGCCCATAATCACCATTGTTATCTCTAGGAGGTAGTTTCCAGATTATAAAAAAGGAAGGCAGATCCCAATCAGAGCACGATGGTCTTCCTGAATTTAGAAGGCAGAAACTGAAATTTGGAACCACTAAATGGGTTGAAGTTTATACAAACAAGTACCCTAGAGAAAGGAGCTGTGCAAAGAAGGAAATCAGTCAAGGAATCATTTTAAAGTTTTTCACCAAATATTAAACTGTGGTTGCACAAGAAAAGCTGGGGAGCTGTAAAAGGAAATATCCGACTGTGGAGGACACATATTTCTGAGAGCGTTAGAAGTTGTGACTAGCTAGACCCTTGCTAAGCACCGTGGCATTCAGTGCAGACCTCTGAAAGTTTATATATTAGGAGTAGGGCAACTCTAAACTTAGAACAAAAATAACACAAACCGGCCCTGATAATCAAAGTGATCCACTATTCAATTATTTTTCTGTCAAAGTAATGCTTTATGCTTTTAGATTTTTTTATTTTTAATTGGAGGATAATTGCTTTACAAAGTTGTGTTGGTTTCTGCGACGTCAGCAAGAATCAGCCATAGGTAGACGTATGTCCTCTCTCTCTTGGACCTCCCTCCCATCTCCTACACCATTCCAACCCTTTAGGTTGTCACAGAGCAGTGGGATGAGCTCCCTGTGTCATACAACAAATCCCCACTGGCTCTCTACTTTATATATGGTAATGTACGTGTCTTCCCTGGTGGCTCAGACGTTAAAGCGTCTGCTTTCAATGCGGGAGACCCGGGTTTGATCCCTGGGTCGGGAAGATCCCCTGGAGAAGGAAATGGCAACCCACTCCAGTATTCATGCCTGGAGAATCCCATGGACGGAGGAGCCTGGTAAGCTACAGTCCACGGGGTCGTAAAGAGTCAGACACGACTGAGCGACTTCACATGAATGTACATATTTCAGTGCTACTCTCTCAATTTGTCCCACTCTCTCCTTCCCCCACTGTGTCCACAAATCTGTTCTCTATGTCTGCATCTCTACAGCTCCCCTACAGATAGATTCATTGATACCATTTTTCTAGATTTCATATATATGTGTTACTATACAATACTTGTTTTCTCTTTCTGAATTATTTCATTCTGTATAACAGGCAATAGGTTAATCTGCCTCTCTAGAACTGACTCAAATCTGTTCTTTTTTATGGCTGAGTAATATTTCATTCTTTATATACCACTACTTTTTTATCCATTTATCTGTCAGTGGACACCTATGTTGTATCCATGTCCAGACTCTTGTAAATAGTACTGCGATGAACATTGGGATATATGTGTTGGTTAGAATTGTGATTTTCTCAGATTATATGCTCAGTAGTGGGATTGTTGGGTGATATAGCAACCTACTCCAATATTCTTGTCTGGAAAATTTCAAGGACCAAGGAGCCTGGCAAGCTACAGTCCATGGGTCTCAAAGAGTTGGACATGACTGAGCAAACATACATGCATGGTAGTTTTATTCTTAGTTTTTAAGAAATCTCCATACTGTTCTCCATAGTGGCTGTATCAATTTACATTCCCAGCAGCAATGCAAAAGGGTTTCCTTTTCTCCACATCCTCTGCAGCATTTATTGTTTGTACATTTTTTGATGATGGTCATTCTGATTGGTGTGAGGTGACATCTCATTGTTGTTTTGATCTGCATTTCTCTAATAATAAGTTATGTTGAGCATGTTTTCATGTGTCTGTTAGCCACCTATATGTCTTCTTTGGAGAAATGTCTATTTAGGTCTTCTGTTCATTTTTTTCTTGGTTTGCTTTTCTGATATTAAGCTGCTTGTGCTGCTTATATATTTTGGAGATTAATCCTTTGTCAGTTGCTTCATTTGCAATTATTTTCTCTCATTCTAAGGGCTGTCTTTTCATCTTCTTTGGTTTCTTTGGCATGCAAAAGCTTTTAAGTTTAATTAGATCCCATTTCTTTATTTTTGTTTTTATTTCTGTTACTCTAGGAGATGGGTGAAAGAGAATCTTGCTATGATTTATGTCAAAGAGTGTTCCTGTAAGAGTTTTATAGTTTTTGGTCTTACATGTAGGTATTTATTCTATTTTGAGTTTACCTTTGTGTATGGTGTTAGGAAGTGTTCTAACTTCATTCTTTTCCATATAGCTTTTCAGTTTTCCTAGCAACACTTATTGAAGAGACTGTCTTTTCTCCTTTGTATATTCTTGCCTCATTTGTCAGATATAAGGTGCCCATAGGTGTATGGATTTGCCTCTGGGCTTCCTATCTTGTTCCATTGGTCTGTATTTCTGTTTTTGTGTCAGTATAGCATACTCTTTTGATGACTGTAGCTCTGTATTATAGGCTAAAGAGAGGAAGGTTGACTCCTCCAGCTCCATTCTTCTTTCTGAAGATTGATTGACTATTTTGGGTCTTTTGTGTTCCCATACGAATTGTGAAATTTTTTTGTTCTAGTTCTGTGAAAAACACCATTGGTAATTTGATAGATATTGAGCTGAATCTGTAGACTGCTTTGGGTATTATAGTCATTTTAATAATATTGATTCTACCAATCCAGGAGTATGATATATCTCTTCATCTGTTTATGTCATGTCATCTTTGATCTCTTTCATCAGTATCTTACAGTTTTCTGTGGCTCAGAGGGTAAAGTATCTGCCTGCAATGTGGGAGACCTGGTTCGATCCCTGGGTCCTCCTGCAGAAGGAAATGGCAACCCACTCTGGTACTCTTGCCTGGAAAATCCCATGGGTGGAGAAGCCTGGTGTAGGCTACAGCCCATGGGGTCGCAAAGGGTTGGACATGACTAAGCGACATCACTTTCATTGTTTTCTGTTTTGTCTTTTTAGGTAGGTTTATTTCTAGGTATTTTATTCTTTTTTGTTGCAATGGTGAATGGGATTTATTCCTTAATTTTTCTTTCTGATTTTTCATTGTTGTTATATAGGAATGCAAGGGATTTCTGTATTGATTTTGCATACTCTGATTTTATTAAACAGTAAAGTATCTTTAGGGTTTCCTACATATTACTATACATAGTAGTCATGTCTTATGCAAACAGTGATAATTTTACTTATTTTCCAATATATATTTCTTTTATTTCTTTTTCTTCTCTGATTGCCATGGTTAGGAATTCCAAAATTATATTGAATAATAGCAGTGAGAGTGGATACCCTTGTTTTGTTCCTGATCTTAAAAGGGATGCTATAATTTTTTCACCATTGAGAATAATGTTTACTGTGGGTTTCTTGTATATAGCTTTTACTGTGTTGAGATAGGTTTCTTTTAGGCCCATTTCCTGAAGAGTTTCTATCATAAATGGATGCTGAATTTGTCAAAAGTTTGTTATGCTTCTATTAAGTTTATCACATGATTCATATCTTTCAGTTTGTTAACATGGCATATCACATTGATTGATTTGTATATATTAAAGAATCCTAGCATCCCCTTGGATAAACCCAGCTTAATCATGATGTATGATCCTTTTAATGTGTTGTTGGATTCTGTTTGCTAGGATTTTTGAGGATTTTGCATTTATATTCAACAGTGATACTGGCTTATAATTTTCTTTCTTTCTTTTTTCTCTTTTATCTGGTTTTTATATAAAGGTGATGGTGGCCTTATAGAATGAGTTTGGAAGTATTCCTTGCTCTGTAATTTTTGGAAAAGTTTGAGAAAGATAGGCATTAGCTCTTGTCTTAACTTTTGATAGATAGGATTCACCTCTGACATCATCTTGCCCTGAGATTTGTTTGTTGGAATATTTTTGATCACAGTCCCCCACATTGCAGGCAGGTTTTTGATCATCTGAGCCACAAGGGAAGTCCTATGGTCACCTGACTTTCCCGCAAAGGCATTCCCCACCACTATCTCCTCTCTTCCATCCCCTCAGATTATCTCCCTGTAGTCAGTAGCAGTCCTTACTCTGGGATTGCTCTCCAATCACTACACTCCAACTCCCAGATGCCACACATTCCAGTGGACTTACATCCCTGTCTGGGGCACATAAGGCTGTGGCACAGATTGTCTGTGTGGTTCTCACTCCATTCAGACAGTCACAGATGAGCTGCTTCACTCTCTGACAGCCTTCTGTCCCAGCATGTTGTCCCAATGTGGAGAACTCATCCCTGCTTCAGTTCCCACATCATGTGGGTGCAGGTCTGGTCCCACTCACTCTACTCCTCTTCCTTCCTTCCTTCCTTTGTCCTACAGGGTTTTATGTGTATCTATGTATTCCTTTCTGGTGGTTAAGGACTCCTGCAAACTCTGAGCTTATGCTCTGTGAGATCTGTGTCTTAAGATGTATTTCTGAGGCAGCCGTGGAGACAGATGTGCTATACATTCACCTGCTTCTCCACCATCTTGTCTCTCTGCTTTATGTTTGTTAAAGAAATAGTAAAAAAGTCCCTTACTCTCAACAATGTAACATCCACCCATGTTTAGCTTAAAATAAAATGCTGCTACATAGGCAAAGAAGCTAGAAATTCTGTGTTCCATAATGAGGGAAAAAAGGATAGTAGAGGCAGATCCAGGAAGTACAGAGATGCTGGAATTAGCAGGCAGTTTAAAATAGCAATTTAAATATGTTTAACATTTTAAAGGAAAGAATGAACAAGATGAATACACAGATGGGAAATGCTGGTATAGAAATAGAAATTTAAAAAATGGAAATATGAAACTGTAAAATGCAATCACAAATAAAAATTGATAATTTTTACCTCATAAATATTAAAAATTTCTGCTCACCAAAAGACTGGTTAAACATATTTGCAATAAAATGGACTTAATCTGACTTTCTAAAGAACTTCTATAAACCAACTTAAGAAAAAAAGAAAAATGTACTTTTTAGTAAAAGGGTGAACGTCCTGAACAGCCATTTACAAAGAAAGATAAGCAAATAGCATGTCAAAAAAATATTCAGCATCATTAGACTTATGAAAATTGAATCCACAGTGAGTAGGCATACATATTTACTACAAACACTAAATTTTAAAAAGCTGAAATGACTATATATATTGACAAATACTTATAGCAATTAGAACTCGAACACATTGTAAATAGGTGTGTAAAATGATACAACTAATTTGGAAAACCATTTGGCAGTATATTTTAAAGCTATAATTACATTCAGTGTGAAAGTGTTAGTTGCTCAGTCCTGTCCAACTCTTTGTGATCCTATGGACTGTAGCTTACTAGGCTCCTCTGTCCATGGAATTCTCCAGGCAAGAATACTGGAGTGGGCTGCCATTCCCTTCTCCAGGGGTTCTTCCTGACCCAAGGATGAAAGTCAGATCTTCCCCACTGTAGGCAGATTCACAGATTCTTTACTGTCGGAAGCACTAGGGAAGCCCTTTCCACACCTAAGTATTTATCCAAGAGAAATAAAAGCAAACGTTGAAAAAAGTCTTGTATAAGAATATCTACGAAAAGAAAGTGAAACTGTTAGTTGCTTAGTAGTGTCTGACTCTTTGCGACCCAATGCACTGTACCCTGCCAGGCTCCTCTGTCCATGAGATTTCCCAGGCAAGAATACTGGTGTGGGTTGCCATGCCCTTCACCAAGGGATCTTCCCAAGCCAGGGATCGAACTCAGGTCTTCTGCATTGCAGGCGGATTCTTTACTGACTATGCCACAGAATATCTGTAAGGTAAAAGATATCTATAATGGTTTAAATAACTGAGAAAAGAAGAGAAGCAAAAGGCAAAGGAGACAGGGAAAGATATACCCATCAGAAAGTCCCCCAAAATAGCAAGGAGAGATAAGAAAGCCTTCTTAAGTGAACAACACAAAGAAATAGAGGAAAACAATAAAATGGGAAAGATTAGAGATCTCCTTAAGAAAATTAGAGATATCAGTGGAACAATTCATGCAAAGATGGTCACAATAAAGGATAGAAGTGATAAGGACTTAAAGATACACAAGAGATTAAGAAGAGGTGGCAAGAATATGTGGAAGAACTATACTAAAAAAATTATGCTTAATGACCTGGATAACCACGATGGTGTGATCACTCACCTAGAGCCAGACATCCTGGAGTGTGAACTCAAGTTGGCCTTAGGAAGCATCACTATGAACAAAGATAGTTGGAAGTGATGGAATTCCAGCTGAGCCATTTCAAATCCTAAAAGATGATGCTGTTGAAGTGCTGCACTCAATACACTAGTAAAGTTGGAAAACTAAGCAGTGTTCCCAGGACAGGAAAATATTAATTTTCATTCCAATCCCAAAGAAGGGCAAGGCCTAAGAATGTTCAAACTACTGCACATCTGCATTCTTTTCATATGCTAACAAGGTAATCCTTAGAATCCTTCAAGCTAGGTTTCCACACTAATGAAACTGAGAACTTCCAGATGTACAGACTGAGGTTAGGAAAGGCAGAGAAAGCACAGATCAAATTGCCAACATCTTTTGGATCATAGAAAAAGCAAGAGAATTCCAGAAAAAAAAAATCCACTTCTATTTCATCGACTACACTAAAGCCTTTGACTATGAGGACAATAAAGGACAGAAATGGTATGAACCTAACAGAAGCAGAAGATATCAAGAAGAGGTGGCAAGAATACACAGAAGAACTGTACAAAAAAGATCTTCATGACCCAGATAATCACGATGGTGTGATCACTCACCTAGAGCCAGGC
This sequence comes from Muntiacus reevesi, assembly GCF_963930625.1. Classification (NCBI taxonomy): domain Eukaryota; kingdom Metazoa; phylum Chordata; class Mammalia; order Artiodactyla; family Cervidae; genus Muntiacus; species Muntiacus reevesi. Next base: position 3,022,809 of record NC_089259.1, read on the forward strand.
ATCCTGGAATGTGAAGTGGGCCTTAGGAAGCATCACTACACACAAAGCTAGTAGAGGTGATGGAATTCCAGTTGAGCTATTTCAGATCCTGAAAGATGATGCTGTGAAAGTGCTGCACTCTACGTATAAATAAATTTGGAAAACTCAGCAGTGGCCACAGGACTGGAAAAGGTCAGTTTTCATTCCAATCCCAAAGAAAGACAATGCCAAAGAATGCTCAAACTACCGCACAATTGCACTCATCTCACATGCTAGTAAAGTAATGCTCAAAATTCTCCAAGCCAGACTTCAGCAATATGTGAACCGTGAACTTCCAGATGTTCAAGCTGGTTTTAGAAAAGGCAGAGGAACCAGAGATCAAATTGCCAGCATCTGTTGAATCATCAAAAAAGCAAGAGAGTTCCAGAAAAACATCTATTTCTGCTTTATTGACTATGCCAAAGCCTTTGACAGTGTGGATCACAGTAAACTGTGGAAAATTCTGAAGGAGACAGGAATACCAGACCACCTGACCTGCCTCTTGAGAAACCTATATGCAGGTCAGGAAGCAACAGTTAGAACTGGACATGGAACAACAGACTGGTTCCAAATAGGAAAAGGAGTACGTCAAGGCTGTATATTGTCACCGTGCTTATTTAACTTACATGCAGAGTACATTATGAGAAACGCTGGGCTGGAAGAAGCACAAGCTGGAATCAAGATTGCTGGGAGAAATATCAATAACCTCAGATATGCAGATGACACCACCCTTATGGCAGAAAGTGAAGAGGAACTAAAACGCCTCTTGATGAAAGTGAAAGAGGAGAGTGAAAAAGTTGGCTTAAAACTCCAAGTTCAGAAAACTAAGATCATGGCATCTGGTCCCATCACCTCATGGGAAATGGATGGGGAGACAGTGGAAACAGTGTCAGACTTTATTTTTTGGGGTCTCAAAAATCACTGCAGATGGTGATTGCAGCCATGAAATTAAAAGACGCTTACTCCTTGGAAGGAAAGTGATGACCAACCTAGACAGCATACTAAAAAGCAGAGACATTACTTTGCCAACAAAGGTCTGTCTAGCCAAGGCTATGGTTTTTCCAGTGGTTATGTATGGATGTGAGAGTTGGACTATGAAGAAAGCTGAGCACCGAAAAATTGATGCTTTTGAACTGTGGTGTTGGAGAAGACTCTTGAGAGTCCCTTGGACTGCAAGGAGATTCAACCAGTCCATCCTGAAGGAGATCAGTCCTGGGTGTTCATTGGAAGGACTGATGCTGAAGCTGAAACTCCAATACTTTGGCCACCTCATGCGAAGAGTTGACTCACTGGAAAAGACCCTGATGCTGGGAGGGATTGGGGGCAGGAGGAGAAGGGGACGACACAGGATGAGATAGCTGGATAGCATCACCAACTTGATGGACATGAGTTTCAGTAAACTCTGGGAGTTGGTGATGGACAGGGAGGCCTGACATGCTGCGATTCATGGGGTCACAAAGAGTTGGACACGACTGAGCGACTGAACTGAACTGAAATGAACAATAAAATACTACTTAGCAATAACATGAAAGAACCACTTGTACATGTAAAAACTTGAATTTTTTTGAAAACTGCATGAAATAATTCGATTAAAAGTACTTATTCATATATTTTAGAGCAACTTTATCACAGGTGAAATTGAGATAGATGTTACAACAGTGGTTGCCCCTAGAGGTGATAGATTTAGGGAAGATTGAGTGGCAAGAGGGATGCAGGAATTTTCTGGGATGATAGACTTGTGGGTCACAAAAGTGAGTGTATCCATTTGTCTACATTTATTGCTTATATACTTTACTGTACCATTACTACACATGAATCTAAAATAAAAGTACATTTTGGATTACTCAGTTCCTTTTCCTCACTTTGTGGTTTTAGATGAATTTTGCAGTTATACATCTGCAGCTGTATGAAGTCTGTAGGCTAAATGATGTATTTTATTTATTTTTACTAATTTTTTTGACATAATATTAAAAGTCATTTAACAATGATCTACTTAAAGTCTTAGGAAAGTCTAACAGATACACAAATTCTACTAACACACCTAATTACAAGATAGCAAGTAGCTAACTTACAACACAAGTTTAGATGGCAATGTACTAGAGGCCCCACATAGGCTCAAAGAAAGTAGCTTTAGACTTCTGCACAATGATCAGAACCTAGTAGATTGCAGTGGGAAATATGCACTCACATGTACGGTCACTCAACAAGGACTGAAAAATTGCCAAGGATCACAGTTCTGGCGTTTCATTTCAGATCACTTTAACAACTTTTACTTGGAGATTCTGCTTCAACAAACGCTGCCACCCTTTTCTTTGATACAGCCTCAAAGGAACAGTCTCTCAAAGGAATCTGAGAAGTTTGCTAGAGAGGAGAAAAGGGAAAGAAACAGAAAAAAGAATCCTGTTAATAAGTAAATAAATAAATGAAACCTACAATAAAAGAAAAAAATAATCAAACCAGAACTTGAGATTGATGCGAGTCCATGATGGCTGTCACATACCATCATCCAACCATGACATGGCAATGTGGGCAAACATGTCTCATACTGGACCATTACTAAGACAGCAGTTTTGCCCAGTCTTCAGCCTCCAAATGTTTCCATTATAGTTCCCTATTTTTAGGAGTTAATAGCTAGGCTATAATAATTTGCTTCAGGCTGGCATACCAGGTCTCAGTCAGGGAGCACATTTAGAATAATAGAAGATTGCCTGTTTCAGATGTTTTTATTGTGTGTGTGTTTGTGTGTGTGTGTTGGGGGTGTGTGTTCATATAGCCTAAAAATGTTGGCTGTTGCAAAAATTACTTTTGATAACTGATTGCTCTCTTATGAGATACAGTTTTCCTTGCCTACCCCAAATACTAGAAAAAAGATCAAGTTGCTGAAAAGATGTTTTTTTAGAGAAGAAATGTGTTAATTCATATTCATTTCCATTAGTTCCAGTACCTAGTGGGTGTTTAATAAGTGTTCACTGTCAAGAGCAAAAACAACAATTCTATTTATTAAACATGGCATTGTCTTCACCAGCCTTCTATAAATGTGCTTCTGGGAATGTGATTTATTCTAAAAAGAATAAGCTAAAATAACTGTAATATTCTAAACAATGTTTATGGCACATCAAGCATCTGTTGAATGCTAATCTCAGGAAATAGAATTTCATGAGTTTCACGGAGTTGCAGTTTGTTTTAAGGGATCTGCTTTTAGGAGAAGTGAGTTACTTGCTTACATTTTTAAAAGATATTTTATTGAGCACTGATTATTTCTGGAAGCCCATGACGTGCAGCAGACTGCTTTGCAGTCAAACATTGATCCTGTGTGAAACTGGTTGTGTAACCCCATGGGTAAGTGTGTGATGGCTGAAGGGGAAATCCTTAGATTTAGTTCCTCCTGATGGTTTAGGGAGGGGGAATGGTGCATGGTGGTTAGAGAAAGGAGTCCCACTGATGGAGAAGGAGAATTCAAGCCATACAGCAATATCTGCTTTAAGTAAACCATTAGTGAAGCTAAGTCACTCAATCGTGTCCAACTCTTTTCGACCCCATGGACTGTAGCCTACCAGGCTCCTCTGTCCATGGGATTTTCCAGGCAAGCGTACTCGGAGTAGGTTGCCATTTCCCTCTCAGGGGATCTTCCCAACCCAGGGATCAATCCTGGGTCTCCCACATTGCAGGCAGATGCTTTACCATCTGAGCCATCAGGGAAGCCTCAACCATTGGTTGCACATTATCCTTAAAGTTAGCAAAACTTGTTTACTGTAGGTAAAATGTCCCCTACATAGCAGAGGAATCTGAACTCCAAACAGATAAATAACTTGCCCAGAATCAAACATCTAGTAAAGGAGTATTACTTTGCTGTCAAAGAAAAACAAGAATAATTGGTAATATATATATAAGAAATTATGATCCTTTTATACAATCCATTTTCAGAGAAATAAATTTTGGGGAATATATTTTTCGGGTTTCCCTGGTGGCTCAGTGGTAAAGAATCTGCCTGCCAATGCAGGAGACGTGGGTTTTATCCCTGGTTCAGAAAGATCCCACATGCTGCGCAGTCACTACGCCTGTGTGCCACAGCTATTCAGCCAGTGCTCTGGAGCCCGGGAGCTGCAACTACTGAGCCCAGACAAGTCAGCTTCTGAAGCCGCACGCCCTAGAGCCCGCGTGCTACAACAAGAGACACCACCACATTGAGGAAGTCAGGCGCCGCAGCTGGAGAGGAGCTCCCGCTCGTTGCCGCTAGAGAAAACTCGCATGCACCAGGGAAGAACTAGCACAGTTTAAAATAAAGACATAATTTAGAAAACAGAATACATTCCTCTGAAGAACTGAGCCATAACACTGGAGAGAGATTAAGCCTGTCTTCTGCTTTCCTTGTGGCTCAGCTGGTAAAGAATCCGCCAGCAATGTGGGAGACCTGGGTTCAATCCCTGGGTTGGGAAGATCCCCGGGGAAGGGAAAGACTACACACTCCAGTATTCTGGCCTGGAGAATTCCATGGACTGTCGCAAAGAGTCAGACATGACTGAGAGACTTTCACTTCCTACTTCCTTCCTTTTGCTAAAACCTATTTTTCATTCATCTAAAGTCCAAAGATGTTTTAGACACTTTATTTCTTTCGCTCAGAACATGAAGGCATGAATGTTGTTAAATCTAATTGATGCACCTTGGTTCTAACCTTGCCTTTTTAGTACTTTTGGACACAGTTGATCAGTCTCTTGAAACACATTTTCGCTTGGCTGCGATGATGCAATACTACACCTCCCGTCTCCCTCTTAATTCTTTCTCAGTTTCTTGGCATTTGCTCCTCCACCTCTTCCACGTTAGAATTTCTCAGAACATTCTTCCTCTTCCATTTCTCTTCTTGCCTGCTGATATCCTCTGCCAATTCTGTCCTTTGTCCCTCAGAGCTTAGCCGTTCTGACTCCTGTCAGCTCCCCTCACAAGCTAAGCTCTTTCTTGAGACCTTTCCTATCTGCGTGGAGTTCTTTTTCTCTTCCTCTTTGCATGGTTCAGAATTCACCACCAGTTACACTGCAGTATGGTATATAATGACCTAGTCATTTTCTTCTTCTTTTTTTTTTTTTTTTTATCTTTAAACATTTTTTCCTCCTCTTATCTGTTAACATGGCCAATTACATTACTTTTCTAAAATTAAACTAACCTTGTTTTCTGGTATAACCAACTTGATTAAGACGAATTATCCTGTTTTAGACAATTCCGGTTTCAATCTGTCAACAGACTTTTAAAGATTTTTGTACCTATGTTCAAAATGAACTTGTACTGTATTTTTCTCTCATACTTTCCTCAGAAAGTTTTGGTATCAAGAAAATACCAGCCTGATTCAATTAATTAAAGTTTATCCTATTTTTTTTTTCCTGTTCTCTGGAAGTGTGGAGGGTTGAAATTAATTTCTCCTTGAACTTGTTAGTAAGGTCACTTGGGCCTGGGGTGTGGTTTGAAGAAAGTTTTGTTACTGGGTTCAGTTTCTTTATGTTCATCTCAGGTGTTTATCTCTTTTAAAAAATTTGTAAGAATTTGTAGGAATTTTCAAGGAAATTTTTACTGAATTCCAAATTTATTGGAATAAATTTGTTATCTTTTTAATATCTGTAGGATCTTATTTATGCTCTTTCCCCAATTTTATTCCTGAGTAAATTGTCCCTTTTTCATTGTTTCTTTGTCAGTCTTCTTGTATGTGTAATTACATTTTTTATTTCTAGTAAAATGCATTTCCTTTCACATACTATACTTTTTGAAGCTTGATATGTCATATTTTCATTTTCAGTAAGTTCAGTATATTTCCAAATTTCTCTTAATTTCTTTTGACATATACTTTTATAATGCCTAAACATATAAAGATTTTATATTTATATTTTAATTATTTATAGTTGTCAAAGAACATATACCTTATGACTACAATCATGTTTACTGGCTTTATGGCATGAAATAGTGTTCAATTTTTATAATAATTATAATTTTCTTAGAAGAATTTAAGGGCAGTATAGGGTTCTGTGAGATCCACTGAGCCATTTTTTTTCCTCTATATCTTGAGTTTATATGTGCTGTCTCCAAATGACTGTATTTTGACTCTTTCTCCTTGTAGTTTTTTTTAATTACTTTGTACATTTTGAGATCATGTTATTGATTGTATACTTATTTTAAATTCCTAGTTTTCTCATTTTTAAATTATTAGTTTCTTTACTTTTAGTTTAGTATTTGATACATTTGCCATGTATCTAATTCTTTATCTTTTTGATTTCTTAAATTTATTGTTTTTTGCAGTGAATATTTGGGTTTCCCAGGTGGTGCTAGTGGTAAAGAATTCACCTGCTGATCCTGGAGGCATAAGAGATGCAGGTTGGATCTCTGGATTAGGAAGCTCCCTGGAGAAGGAAATGGCGATCTACTCCAGTATTCTTGCCTGGAAAATCCCACGGACAGAGAAGCCTGGCTGGCTACAGTCTATGGGGCTCCTAAGAGTTGGACTCAATTGAGCGCATGTGTGCACAGTCAATACTTATGTAGAAATGCCTATAATTTTACCTCTTTATTTGCTCTTCATATCCTCTTACACCTCAACTTTTTTTTTTTTTTACAACAACAGTTTTGTTCTGCCTGATGAAAATGCCTTTGTTGCTCTCCTTTACACCTTTTTTTTACTGAAAGAATATAACTTTATGGTGACCATCAGGGATTGCCAATACCTTCTTCATATTTCAAGCTAAATGAATCAAAACAAAACAAAAAAAATGTGCATGATTATTGTCACACCAGGGGTTAGGGATAGAGCAATGGTCAATAAATCCAGGAAACTTTAAAATAGTAAATGAAAAAGTCAAGACAATAAACGTAAGCACTGTAGTTGTCATAACTGCTATAAAGGGTAAAATAAACTGTGAAAAAGAATAAAGTGAGAGGGATCTGAATTCAGGTTAAAGAGTTCAGAGGAGCCATAGTCTCTAAGTGTATCTGTGCTAAGGTGCTTCAGTCATGTCTGACTCTGTGCAACCATATGGACTGTACTCCCAGGATCCTCTGTCCATGGGATTCTCTAGGTGAGAATACTGGAGTGGGTTGCCAGGCCCTTCTCCAGGGGATCTTCTGCACCAACGGATAGAATCCACCTCTCATATGTCTCTTGCATTGGCAGACAGGTTCTTTACCACCAGTGCCACATGGGAAGCCCTAGTCTCTAAAAGTAGAAGATAAATTACAGTATTCTAGATAGGGATAACCACTAGACCATTCAGGTATGACCTAAATCAAATCCCTTATGAATATACAGTGGAAGTGAGAAATAGATTTAAGGGACTAGATCTGATAGACAGAGAGCCTGATGAACTATGGATGGAGGTTTGTGACATTGTACAGAAGACAGGGATCAAGACCATCCCCATGGAAAAGAAATGTAAAAGGGCAAAATGGTTGTCTGAGGAGGCCTTACAAATAGCTGTGAAAAGAAGAGAAACAAAAAGCAAAGGAGAAAAGGAAAGATATTCCCATTTGAATCCAGAGTTCCAAAGAATAGCCAGAGAGATAAGAAAGTCTTTCTCAGTGATCAATGCAAAGAAATAGAGGAAAACAAGAGAATGAGGAAGACTAGAGATCTCTTCAAGAAAATTAGAGATACCAAGGGAACATTTCATGCAAAAATGGGCTCAATAAAGGACAGAAATGGTATGAACCTAATAGAAGCAGAAGATATTAAGAAGAGGTGGCAAGAATACACAGAAGAACTGTACAAAAAATATCTTCATGATCCAGATAACAACAATGGTGTGATCACTCACCTAAAGCCAGACATCCTGGAATGTGAAGTCAAGTGGGCCTTAGAAAGCATCACTACGAATAAAGCTAGTAGATGTGATGGAATTCCAGTTGAGCTATTTCAAATCTTGAAAGATGATGCTGTGAAAGTGCTACACTCAATATGCCAGCAAATTTGGAAAACTCAGCAGTGGCCACAGGACTGGAAAAGGTCAGTTTTCATTCCAATCCCAAAGAAAGGCAATCCCAAAGAATGCTCAAATTACTGCACAATGGCACTCATCTCACACGCTAGTAAAGTAATGCTCAAAATTCTCCAAGCCAGGCTTCAGCAATATATGAACTGAGAACTTCCAGATGTTCAATTTGGTTTTAGAAAAGGCAGAGGAACCAGAGATCAAATTGTCAACATCTGCTGGATCATTGAAAAAGCAAAAGAGTTCCAGAAAAACATCTATTTCTGCTTTATTGACTACGCCAAAGCCTTCAACTGTGTGGGTCACAATAAACTGTGGAAAATTCTGAAGGAGACAGGAATACCAGACCACCTGACCTGCCTCTTGAGAAACCTGTATACAGATGAGGAAGCAACAGTTAGAACTGGACATGGAACAACAGACTGGTTCCAAATAGGAAAAGGAATACGTCAAGGCTGTATATTGTCACCCTGCTTAATTAACTTACATGCAGAGTACATTATGAGAAACGCTGGGCTGGAAGAAGCACAAGCTGGAATCAAGATTGCCGGGAGAAATATCAATAACCTCAGATATGCAGATGACACCACTCTTATGGCAGAAAGTGAAGAGGAACTAAAATGCCTCTTGATGAAAGTGAAAGAGGAGAGTGAAAAAGTTGGCTTAAAGCTCAACATTCAGAAAACTAAGATCATGGCATCTGGTCCCATCACCTCATGGGAAATGGAGGGGGAGACAGTGGAAACAGTGTCAGACTTTGGGCTCCAAAATCACTGCAGATGGTGACTGCAGCCATGAAATTAAAAGACGCTTACTCCTTGGAAGGAAAATGATGACCAACCTAGACAGCATATTAAAAAGCAGAGACATTACTTTGCCAACAAAGGTCCGTCTGGTCAAGGCTATGGTTTTTCCAGTGGTTATGTATGGATGTGAGAGTTGGACTGTGAAGAAAGCTGAGCACCGAAAAATTGATGCTTTTGAACTGTGGTGTTGGAGAAGACTCTTGAGAGTCCCTTGGACTGCAAGGAGATCCAACCAGTCCATCCTGAAGGAGGTAAGTCCTGGGTGTTCTTTGGAAGGACTGATGTTAAGCTAAAACTCCAATACTTTGGCCATCTCATGGGAAGAGTTGACTCATTGAAAAAGACCCTGATGCTTGGAGGGATTGGGAGCAGGAGGAGAAGGGGATGACAGAGGATGAGATGGCTGGATAGCATCACCGACTCGATGAACATTAGTTTGAGCAAACTCCGGGATTTGGTGATGGACAGGGAGGCCTGGCGTGCTGCGATTCATGGGTTCTCAAAGAGTCGGACACCACTGAGCGACTGAACTGAATTGAACTGAGATAGAGGATAGGTTTAGCCTCAGGGTATTTTTAGATGGTTATTTGCTTTGGGAGAGACAGAAAGCTTGTGTGGTGAAATGTAGTGAGCAAAGAAGAAAGTTAAATTTGATAAGATAGGCAATCAAGAAGGAATTCATAGGTCTTGGCAATGAGTTTGGCTTTTAGTTGTAATGCTTTGGAATCAGTTGGAGGAATGAAATAGGTTGACAAGAAGTTCATTATATTTTATAAAGGATTATTTTTGCTATTGTGCAGAGTAGGAACTGGAGGACAATGGACTTGAAAGTGTCCTATGAGCAGTGATGTGCTTGAACAAGTTGGTGGGAATAGAAATAAAGAAAATTGTACCCCGATATTTAATGTACTTTAGAGTTAGACTGGACAGAATTTATTAATGTTAATACATCCAATTTTATTAGCTTTTTTCCTAGGCACTGAAGTAAAATGGGATAGTATTTATTAAATGAGCCAGATTACAGGGGAAAGGTACAGAGAAATTTGATATTTCAATTTTGGGTGGGTTAAGCTTAGGATGTTTGTGAAATGTTAAGGTCAAGATGTCAAGTGAGCATGTGGATACAGACACCTGGATTTCAGTGAAGCCGTGGGTTGAACTTAAAAATTTAGGTGTCATCACCGTTAAGGGTTTTTAAAGCTTTGAAAATGGGTGAGATCACTTCGGGGGAAAGAAGGATGAGAGAAAAGAGCTAGGACTGAGTCCTGAGGAATTTTAATGTCTAAATGTTGGATGCAGAAGGCAGACATCCCAGGGAGGCCAAAGGCCAGATAGTTTCAAAAGAGAAGTATAGGTTTTTCCCATATCATAGAAGTGTTTACTTATTTCATTTTACAAAAGGGAAAATGAACCTCCTTCTTTCTTGACTAGCTTAGCTTCAAATCGAATAACAGCGTCTACTGTGATCTGTGGCTTTCTGAAATCTGTGCTCAAATGACCAGGCTATTGGCCTGAGTGAAGACATTTAGGCCATTAAGACTTTTTGGAGGCCAAAAAGATGACTTTTGGACTCCACATCAAGATAAAATAGGTCATCCTAGTTTGAAATAAGTAATAAAATGATAATCGAAAGTCTATTCTGAAAATTCTTGAAAAAGAGCTGAAACTTTTATTTTTTAGTTTCTCTCTGTTAAAATCAGCAGGAAAATCACTCTGAATTACATGGTGTTAAAAGGAAAAGATAAATTTCCTTCAGATTTCTTCATGGCCTCATTGATCTCAGTTAGATAAACTTTGGTGATGGCTATCTTTAAATGAATATTGTCAGGAATACCATAGGTTTTGGCTGACACCTAAACTGCTTGAAGGCTGATTACATTTAAGTTGTGAGCACCTCCTATTAGGCTTTTATAAAACCTCACCAATGATCAGAAATGCCAGTGCTTAGGGGAAAAAATGTCTATTGTTGGTCAGAGCTTTAATTAAAAACTATACTTTGTTTTCAATCCAATTTTGGAAAGAATATAGGAGGAAAAAGCAAGATGTAAATTTTACAATGCCTTAGCAATGTAGCCAATTCTCAGCCGAACAAAGAAGCTTATATGCAGAAAACCTTGTAGGAATAAAGCATGTAAAATAAATAAAAAGCTTCCAGTGTTTAATTCCAATCTTCTCTACAGCAACTGGAGCTGCTGATAAGACACCTACTCGGAGTAATGATGCATAATGTGAAAATGCAATAACCCAGACCTCATAAGTACAGACGAATGCCATCTTTTTTAAAGGAAATGGTTGCAAATGTGAAGTGCAATGTGTTGAGCCATTTTCAGAAGTATTTTCATAAACACGGCAAAATGCCAAGATTTGGTTTTTCCAAACATGATAGGAAGAGCAAGGAATATAACTATTATTGGGGCATCCGGTATTTGTCCACATTGTATCATATAAATGTTTCCGTGCTGTCGATTCATTATTGGTAGCAGTTTTAATGGGAATATAAATATTATAAAGTGTGTTTACTACAGATAAATCATAGGGGTGCTGAAGTAATTTGCAATACTAAAGCTCATTTTGGATAATTACAGTGCCCCTGAAGAATGTGTTTTGTATCACAAAAAAGTGGATTGTTAAAAAGAAACTGTTTGGGTTGGTGACATTCTGGAAAGGGTAGAGGGTGATCCTGTTTGGGACTAGTTTAAGATTGCGTGAGAACATTAGTGAGAAAAAAATACATTTTTTAATCAGAAAGAGAGGAAAACCACAGTAATGTCGTTTCCGTTGTTGGGCTAGCCTCATTCAGTCACATTTCATGCAGATGACTTTCTGTAACTACAGAAATAACATAAGAAATGATTAGTTAAGATTATGCTGGCAGTAAAGATACTAATATTTTATTGTACATTGAATTCTAGCTTTCATTTTTATGCAGAGGTAAATTAGACTGCAATGTTGTTTATCCTTGTTTTATGAAGGCTATTTTCATCACAGTATTAAAGGTTATTATTGGTTTACCTCCTGCTTCCTCTTTTATTGGAATAAGGAGATTTTCAGCTTCTTTTTTTCCCCTGAAAACCATAAGATAGTAAACTTTAAACATAATGAGTTAACAAAGAGAATTAAATAATTGTGTCATAGGCTTTGGAAGGTCATATTGTAATGAGATTAAAATTTCTTGCCTTCAGGTATTGCTCATTTGTAAACTAGCCTGGCTTGGTCTTCTTGTAAATAGTCTGCTGATTAGATTAATTTCATATGAAATATAAATTCCTTTCTTTTCTGACAAGCTGGTCAGAATTTGCCAGTTTGGTGACTGTTCAAGAAAAAATGCAGCATAGAATGAAAAAAAAAAAATCTTCAACAGAGTGAAATGAGCATAAAATTAGATTTAGCTGAGATTGAGGTGCCTAGGCTGTTATTTAAAAGGGAGTTCAGCAGCCATTGGGTGAGTGTTGTGTTTAGGTTTGGAAAAGGAGTAGCAGCTGGATTGAGAGAAATGATGGGCTTCTCTCCTCTGGGTGCGCCTCCATGGCTTCCTGCCTTCTGGAATGACTCCTCTGCCTTGCTAGGCTGTATGGTTTGGCTTTCAGGGGTCCATGCATGAGTGCACCCACACGTGTGCACTGGGGCAGACAGACCAAATAGAGTTCCAATAAAGAGTGCTACTTGAATAAATTTGTTATTTATGTTACTTGCTTCAAAGTGTTAGCTTTCTCTCAATATCAGTCTTTCCTTGGGGAAAGAATTTAATCAGTTTTACCTGGCAAAAATAGTCACATCCTTTACTAGTAATATTTCCTGGTTTTTCTGACTTTGGTTGAAATTTAGGAAGCCTGGGATAATCCAGATGTAATAACAGATATTTGGGTTCTTCCACTTATCTCATTCAAATTTGGTTTATCTAGAAAGGCTTCAAAGCTCTTGATAGCATCTGATGCACAGATTTCATTTCACAACAGCCCTCTGCCATTCATTCTTTACAGAGTGAATGTTAGGAATAATGCTAATTTTCTTAAGAAAAGAGGCTCTGAGGTCTCAGTCTTTTCACACCTGTTTCAATTTTCTTCAGATTCAAATATGATAGCCTTTGCCTTTAAAATGGTTTCAAATGTCAACTTGGGGTAGTGAAATGTTGAGAACTGAACTTTTATGTTTCATTAGTGTGTAGATGAATGGCAGCCAACCTGGTTGGAAAAATAGTTCCTTAAAAGTAAATCAGATTTCTCCACTGGTTATCATGAGAAATTGGAGTTGCCTTCCCTTAAGACATAAAAAGAAACTGAGACTGTATTGAAAACTTAGGATAGAGATAGAGGATGCCAACATTATATGCCAGACATTGTGGTAAAATAGCATGGGTTGGAAATTTTGGAAATTGCTTCTGTTACTGAACAGAAATGGCGTCCACTCCCCCATCACACAGCAAAATCAAACTATAAACACCACTCGGTGAAGAAAACTACAACTTTTATTGCAGGGCACTGAGCAAGAACGGGCAACTCATGCTCAAAAGATCAAACTCCCTGGGGACTTTCTGGGCAGGGATTTTAGAAGCAAAATTTGGGGTGAGGTGAGGGTTGCAGCTCATGGACCTTCTGATTGTTTGGTGGTGAAGCAACAGGGTACTATTTTGGGATCTTAATCTTTAAGCCTCTGGTTTCAATCAGTCTGGGGTCTACTGCTTGTGATCAGCTTATCTTCACTGTTTTCCACCTGTTTTGCAGGAATAACTCAAAGCTATGTGTCAGATTGCTAGATAAATCCCCTGAGGAGGGACTGGGACTCTGTATTCTCACTGAACTATTCAAACTAACTTGCTTCACTGCTTTTTCTTTGTTTCTGCAATTCCCTCACTTCTCTAATTAGTAACTGTTTCAGTCTGCTTTTTGGAGCTCAGGGAAGGCCTGGGAGACAAAAGCCTTATTCTACAGACAAGGAACTGAGATAAAGATGGATTTTTTGTACCTGGTAGGGTCCCCCTTTTCTTGATATTCCTCAATCCTGGGGGTGACAAGGATGGGACAAAAAAGTGAATAAAATATATGCTAGAGAAGTTTATCTAAACTCAGCAGGGAAACTTGATTTTAGGGGTACTTGGTTTCCCTTTATCCAATCCTTTTTTTTTAAAATTACTTTTCCTACTCTAGGAATATACTCTCCATGCTAAATAAATTTTCTAAATCCAAAGAATTTCTATGATGCTTAAGTACTCATTATATACATATATATGACTTCTAGGATAGTTTTCTTACATATTCTTTAATATCCAACTGTTTCATTGTTGTGTTCATCATAAATCATTACATAGCTAAACTTGGGGCACTTATGCATCTTCAATAAAAATTCAAGGATAAATCTGTGGCCTCTTGCAGCAGGATACAGTTAGTGCAAGAGCCATATTAAAGTCCTCATATGGAAGCCTCTGCATTGCAGGTTAATGAGCGAGAGTGTCATCACTTGCTGCGAGGGTGGAGCACCCGAAACTCCTGGGGACAGAGGCTCCTGTGCTTGAGACCTTTTCAGACTTTATCTTACATAACCCTTTATCATTCATGAACTCTTTGTTCATTCATTTCCTTTAATATCCTTTGTAATAAACCAGTAATTTATTCTATTCTGCCTAAGAAAAGAGATCAGGAAATGAGATGATGAAGTAGCACATGTCAGAGTTGTCTAAGGTGGACAAGGTAGTGGGGAAAGATTTTCCAGATGCAAATGCAGAGCTGAGAAGTAGCCTGGCTTCTATAGACAAGATTCCTGGAGGAGAAGCAACTAGCATGTATCCATGATGATGAAAACCATGGAACAAAGGTGATTGAGCAAGGAGACAGGGAACTTGATGATGTTTTTCAACAGTGGGGGTGATGCTAAAATCTTAGCTTCTGTGCATCGGTGCTGAATTGAATCTTGGAGACAGAGCTTTGGGGGAAGTAGAGAACAATAGCTTTGTTGCTTTGACAGGAAAAGGGGGACACAGTGGGCCTCTGCCCTTGAAAACTTTGTGTACCAACCTGGGAGGATTAAGTGGAAAGTTTTATAGCAGTAGTTCAATGGTGGGGTCACTGACAAGATTAGACTGTGTGTATTTGCCTGTGCTCCTCTAATCTGGCATTGGGTAATCTTCTGGAAGTACTTCTCATGTTCCTTTAATCTGTCTTTAGGTGGTCTCTGGAATGAAGGATGTTGACATCTTCCACATTTTGAGATTTAATTCTATAAAGAGCTTAAAAACATGTTATGAGTGTCCCTTGAGGCAGAACCAGGAAACTGACCCAAGAATGCGTTATTGTTTCATGACTGTCCCTCCCTTGTCTTCACATCCTTTCCCTTCCCAGATTAGCAACAATTTGAAATATGTCCATTGGAGCTCAGAGAAGGTAATCAGAGCTGTAGCCTGTTCCCTACAAGAAACAGGGACTCGGAAGGTCTTCCATGGCCAGCAACTCCACAGGGGCCTGTTTGATTTCAGAGCCAGCCATGGATGCTTTTCCTCAGAAGTTCTTGTTAAACAAAATATACCCACTTCTTTCCATTTAACCCACTGGAGTAGAATTTTCCATTACAGTGACTCTAATCCTAACAGACAATACTGGTTTATTAATATGCATCAACATCTATTAAGTAGTAATAGTGTGGTTCCAAGCATGTTATATAAATATTAACTCCTCAAATTCTCACAATGAACTTATGAGACAAGCCGAAGGTTCTCAAAGGGTGGTCCTTGGACCAGTAGCATCAGCATTACCCAGAAATGTGTTAGGTATGGGAAATTTGGGGTGTCAGCTCAAACCTTCAGAATCAGCTACTCTGAGTTGGGGACAGAGCAGTCTACTTGTTTTTATAACTCCAGGTCATTCTGTGTATACTAATGTTTGGCAAACACTGAGATAGAGTGTTGCTATCTCCATTTCAAATAAATTGACTGGGCTGAATTTAAGTCACTTGTCCAAGTCACTCAATCAGCAAGACTGACTCCTAAGTCTGCATCTGTAACCACTACTTTAAACTCCTGCTGTCCAGCCCATGCTAAGAACTTCTGTGTTAGAGAAGTGGTTTTCAAAATTTGAAAGCGTTCTCTTTTGAAAAAGTTATGTACCTCCTTGTACATTTTTAAGTTGACATCTAACAATTTCACATGACAAGGTTAAACAATTGTAAATAATCTGATTTTCAGTATATTTTAAATTATGACATTTTAAAATGCATTCTGTCAGTTTTCTGAACATATCCAGTGGAACCTAAATAGCAGAGTGATTTAAATCTACTATCATTCATTAAAAATAAACACACAAACTGTTCTCTAAAGTTAAAAAACTATCCTTACAATATTTCAGTCCCATCTACCTGTCCAAAGAAGGGTCACAATGAATCACAGATGAGATATGGATATAGACAGAGATGTTATTGTCAATTGTTTATTATGTCATTTGGACATGCCATTTTACCTCTGTGGAGCTCAATATTCTCACCTATTAAAGATCATATTAATACTTTACATGAGTTGTAAGGATTAAATAAAATGTAAAATGTTCAGCACAGTCTCTGCTACTTAATAGATGTTTTGTTTCCCAAATGTATATACTAATTTATATTTTTAAATGTATATATGCATATATATATTAACTTCTTCATTGACTTGGTTGCTTTCTTTACCTCCTTCTTCTCTTCTTTTCCAAATCTGTACTATTTTATCATGGGTTTTGCCTCATCTGACCTTGGAGGAGGGCTTCCCTGATAGCTCAGTTGGTAAAGAATCCATCTGCAACACAGGAGACCCCAGTTTGAATCCTGGTTCGGGAAGATCCGCAGGGAAGGTATGGGATCTTGGAGGAAATCTTCTTTCGCTTGATCTCTCCGTGTTCTGTGTTCATGAGTGGTATTAGACTCTGCTGGTGATGGAGCTGGTTGGAGCACCTGCTAAGTTAGGAAGAAAGGCAGGTCCACTTGGCTTTACATCCTACACCTCTCATCACATGTCTGTTTTCTCCTGTCACCGCTACATGAAACCCAGATACTTTCTACTCAGAGGGCTCCAGAAGTGGTGTAAGGGTGAGTGGGCAGCAGGGGACCAACACTCAGGAACAGCCAACCATGTGCCTTGATCTCCATTATTTTACTTAATCCTCACAATAGTTAAGAGTGGGATGTTACATTTCCCATTATAATTCAAATAATATAAATATTTTGTCCTGGTTTATGCAGCTGAGAACATCAGAGCTGGATTTAAGATGAAGATTTTCTGATTTAAAGTTTAAGAACTATCACATGGAGGTTGGACTCAGGGAGTAACAACTTCAAAACCAAGGGGTGTGTCCTTGAGGGGAATGAGCTCTGAGAAGAGCCCCAGATGTAAAGATGTTAATCAGCTATGAAACTCTTGGCTTTACTTCTGTCTCCTCTATTCCCACTTGGTTTGTTGCCTAATTTATCCCATATAGTCTATGACTTTCCATCAAAATGGTCTTCTCAAGCAACTGGTCCTTTCTATGTGTCTGATTCTTTTTTTGCTTTAATGATCACGTTTTTTTTTTTTCATCTTGCTCACCAATTTTTGGATTTCAAACACTTACTTAAGATTTAATTTTGCCTTAACTCAATGGTCTCAGATTCTGTACTCCACATGGTGGAGTTGGGAAATGTAAGCTCTAAGAATCCTACTTTAGGATAAGCTTTTTGAAAATAAATTCAAAGCAAAGAGTTCCTAAGCTATTCCTTAAATTATACATGTTAAAATTTATTTATATTAATAATACAATATTTAATTGTCCCTTCATTATTAATGGGGATCCTTGGTGACTCAGCTGGTAAAGAATCTGCTTGAAATGCAGGAGACCCAGGTTCAATCCCTGGATCAGGAAGATCCCCTGGAGAAGGGAATGGTAACCGACTCTAGTATTCTTGCCTAGTATTCCATAGTCGGAGGAGCCTGGCCGGCTACAGTCTATGGGATCACAAAGAGTCAAACGTGACTGAGAAATTAACCTTTTTTTTTCTTTCATTATTAATGATAAGCTAAGTGTAACTGGTTAACTGAGTTATGAATATTAAACACTCTTTCTTAAATTAACTGTGGCTAGTTTACTTGACTTTGCTTGGTTCTTAGCTGTTGTTTGCATATCCACACCCTCAGGATTATATAATTTTAATAGTCATTATGCTCTGTGGTTAAGATTTGCATGCATTCTGAGTACTGTTCTTCATTTTCAGGTCAGCTTGTGCTTAAGTCTAGTGTAGTTTGAAGAATTATTCCTAGAGTGAAGCTTTTTGTGCTGTAGAAGAAAACTGCTGTCCAAGATTCTAAAATATCCTTTTATACTGGAGTACTTTAATGAAATTGTTTTTTTCATTCAGACCTTCCTCTCCTGTAATTGCTTTCTGAATGACTTCAACAACTTACTCTTTTAAAAATCGGGTTTCTTTAGAACCATAAGTGGCATTATCTTCTAAAATGTAGCTTTTACGGCCCAGGTAGCTGCTGACAGATGGGAGACAAGGAGAATGTGGCATCTGCAAGAGACTAACCTATAGTTCCAGCTGCAGATACAGGAGGAAGGGAATTTGGACCTGAGAGCTGGAAACCATCCCCCGCAGAGCAGCAACGATTTTGGATGTTGTGCTCTTGAAAACTTACATGTGGACCAAATCCACTAGGACTTTATGGAAAGGAATCAGACAGGGAGTGGTAGCATCCTAAGTCTGGAGTCTAGGGTCAGAGTTCAGAGAGGAAATGGTAGCAGTGCAGGTCTCTTCTTTGTAGGACTGAAGTCTATGAAATACACACTAAGCAAAGGGAAAACATTAAGGCTGAGTTCCAGGAATATAGCTCAGTTCTCAGAATGGGGCCAAATTCTACAATGTCAGGAAAAATACTACTTGTTTCAAAAATCCCTTTTGCTTGAAGCCTGAATAGATCCAGAGGTATGTCTGGATGCATAACTTCATGCAGAAGTTAGCCATGGAGGGTGGAGGCATGTGGAATATAGGAATCAAGACTTGACCTAGTCAGCATTTTAAACTCAGAGTGTAGTTAACTATACAGTTCAACTAGTTCATGGATAATTATAAGCAAAAATATTTCTTTACTACAGCTATGTACAGACACTCTTGGTGTTCCACCTAGACTGCCCAGGGCCACTTCTGTATGTTCTGCTCCTTCTTTAGAGCTTTCAAACTTCAGCTGCAGGAATCACTTAGCCAAAGGCCAAGGCAAACTCTGTGGTGTAATTTATGCTCCAGAGCTCCCTGCAGACTCTGGATAAACTGGGGGTTCATTTAAAAACCACATTGTTTGACTTCATTTCTAGCTGCTTCTCTATATCTCCTGGAAGAAATTCTTTAATGAATCACTTGCAAGTGAATCTTTCTCTTTTGCACTTCTTCTGGGGAAACTGAGCTAAGATAACCCATTCTTTTGATATTTTGAGAAATAATAACAAATATGCTCATAGGAACACAACGCTAGGTAATGGAGAGTATTCATTGCAGTTTTGAGAATATAAGAGCAAAATGAAATTTGAATGCATCAATGACTTGTTTCATAGTTCTGCAACTAATCTTTGTTGTTTTTTCAGGCCTTTTTCCATGATGGGACTGTCACTGAAATACGTCAATCTAAATCCCAATCTTACAGTCATTATCACAGATTAGTGTTCAACTTGATGTTTGGTGATGTGCACTATAGCAACTTACAAATAGACTGCACCCTTTCAAGAAAACTTTCTTTTTTCATATAAAAGGAACCAAGAAATGTTAGCTTCTTGCTATTGTGTACTTACCTTTATATTTGATAATCCTTCCATATTATGGCACTGTTGTTGCTGGCTTATTATTGAAAATTTAATAGTATTTAATTAAAATCTGGAAAGGTGCTTTCAATTCTATTACCCCAAAAAGTGAAAAGGAAAAAAAAAAGAAAAGGCTCATCCTTACCATTTGCATTATACTGGAAACTGTTAAACACTTAATCTTCTTGCATAGTGGTTCTGTGCTTTTAAGAGGATTATATTATTAATTGTTTAATTATTCATTATGCTGCATTTTGCCATTCAGTACAAAAGCTTTTTTTAAATTAATTTAATGTTTTATCCTTCTTAGCCGTCATTCTTTGTACTGGGCTTTCTGTTCTTTCATGATAGGATGTCACAGCAAAGAATCAAGAGGATGGCTTGTTGAAAATTAAGCCTGTACTAGCAAATAGATCTTTTGCCAGAGCAATGACTCAACACACCACCCGGCAACTGAGTATCGCTGCGCTCCAGAGACAGCAGTTAGAAATGTGTCACCAGCGGGAGCATCATTAATCATAATTGTAGGAGTGACAGTCAGTTTCTTGACCTCATTGAGACAGGCAGGGAGGTCAGCGCCTCAAGCAGTTCCTCCTTCAGGCAAGGAAAACTTTTGGGAAGATTTCCTTTTTGTTATCGCTGGCATTTTTATTTAATCCCGTCATTTTCCCCACAGTCTGGGCAGAAGTACAACAGCTTCTAGCAGGCACAGTCTGGCCCCTTTCCTTTTTCTCTCCGCCAAAAGTAACGTTGGCAGTTGATGGCTTAGGAAGAGCTACCACACCCTTTCTCCTGGGCGGTGCTCTCTCTCCTCTGCTCTGCTCTCTTTTCCCTCCATGTTTCTTCGTGGGTCTAAGGATCAGGAGGGGAGTCATTGTAAAGTAACCTGGAGCGAGCAGCCCTAGCCTTTTCTCCGTGCTGATTGTAGAAGTTTGCAAGCTACCTTCCCATGTGTAATGGTGCCACCAGCCTCTCCCCATTGGTCAGGATGGCCACCGGTTGCTGGGAGGGACCTGGGACTCACCTAAGACCCTATTGCAGCCAGCGAATTTCATCCCAGGCACCATGGAGGACTCTTCATAAAGGAAAAACACAAAGAAAGAAAAGAACTCAAGGACCTTGGTTTTATTACTGAATCAACATTCAGACATGAAGACATTTGATTTTATACAGCATGATGCTTTAACAAAAGAAAAATGTTATATCAGTGAAAAGAATTCATTCAGTTAATGTGAGAAGAACTTTATTTTCTAATTTTTTTAAACTTTATTTTGTATTGAGGTATAGCCAGTTAACAACGCTGTGACAGATTCAGGTGAAGAGTGAAGGGACTCAGCCATACATACACACGTATCCATTCTCCTCAAAGGGGCTTCCCTGGTGCCTCAAACAGTCAAGAATTTGGCTGCAGTGCAGGGGTCCTGGGTTTGATCTCTGGGTGGGGAAGATCCTCTGGAGAAGGGAAGGCAACCCACTTTAGTATTCTTGCCTGGAGAATTCCATGGGCAGAGGAACCTGGTGGGCTGCAGTTTTTGAGACTGCAGAATCAGACACAACTGAGTCACTGACACACACACACACACCCCCTCCTCCAAATTGCTCTGGCATCCAGGCTGCCACATAAAATTCAACTGAGTTCTATGTGCATTATACTTTACTTTAACTTTTTGTCACTTAGTTGTGTCCGACTCTTTGTGACCCCATGGACTGTAACCTACCAGGCTCCTCCATTCATGGGATTTTCCAGGCAAGAATACTGGAGTGGGCTGCCATTTCCTTCTCCAGGAGATCTTCCCAACCCAGGGATTGAACCCAGGTCTCCTGCATTGTAGGCAGACGCTTTACCATTTAAGCCACCAGGGAAATCCCAGTGTGCTATATAGTAGGTCCTTATTGGTTATCCATTTTAAATATAGCAGTGTGCACATGTCCATCCCAAACTCCCTAACTATCCCTTCCCCCATCCTTCCTCCTGGCAACCATAAATTCATTCTCTATGTCTGTAAGTCTCCTTCTGTTTTGTAACTTCATTTGTATTGCTTCTTTTTAGATTTCACGTATAAGAGGTGCCATACAATATTTCTCTTTATCTGACTTACTTCACTTATTATAACAATCTCTAGGTTCATCCATGCTGCTGCAAATGCTATTATTATCATTCTTTTTAATAGCTGAGTAATATTTGAAAAGAATTTTAAATAATTCATTGTGTTTCTACTATGCCATGCACATACTAGGGTATTGGGGTACAAAATTTACCAAGTTGGACGTGGTCCAATATTTATAGCATGTGCGCTCCTGGAGGAGAAGAGGTGGATAAATGAGTTAAAAAAAGAAGAAAATTTTAAATAGTGGTAAGAAAAAGGAAAGAAATACAAGAATGAGGTGAGAGAATGTGGTAGTGGGGTGGATATTTTAGATGTGATGGTCAAGGAATGTTTCCCTGAAAAGATGTAATATACTATAATATTACATAAATATGTAATATTATGCAAAATATGTAATATTGTGGGTTTTTCTTGTGTATTTTAAGAAGATTCTGAGTGTGTCAACTCATTAGTAAAGCAATAAGAGCATGCCTGATAAGTGTTGATCATTATTAGAAAATGAGTATTGTTTTTCAAGAATTTTTAGATAAACTCCTAATATATTTGTTTTTCCTTTCTTTGATTCATAAAATAAACATTTTTAAAACATTCAGAAACTGATCTTAGATCAGACCTATTCTGTAAACAGAGTTTTACTTCTCTTGCAATTTAATTAACTTCTGATAAATAGCTATCTTAAGAGTGATCTAGTTTTCAGTGTAATGCCATGCCCTTTATTCCAGTCCAAAGAATATGCAGGTGTTTGATGGCTTGTAATGCCACTGTCATTGAAATCAGAGATCTGTTTATATTGTATGTCATGATTTTTCTCTCTATCTGCAAATCACTTTACTTTAAAAGCTATGGATATGTTCAGCCTTTCTCTTCAAAGAGATTTAAACAATTGAGGCTACTCTTTTTCTTCTTCCTTTTTTTTCATTTCTGAATTAACTAACTTTCCCCTCGCCATCATAGAGATGTGTTGCAAGATCTCTGTGAGGTCATGTTGTATGCTTGTGGTAATATTAATGCATATCGCAGAAACTCCAAGATCCACATTATCAAATACAGAAATTTAAAATTCCAATTAATGTAAGCTTTGTGCATGAACACTAACACTTGAACATATGAATATAGTGAATGAGTTTATATATAAATAATTGGAAGAATAAAAGCAAAAGTGTTTATTTTCAGTTTATGTTGTTGTTCAGTTGCCAAATTGTGTCTGACTCTTTGTGAACCCATGGGCTGCAGCATGCCAGACTTCCCTGTCCCTCCCCATTTCCTGGAGTTTGCCCAAGTTTATGTCCCTTGAATCAGTGATGCCATCCAACCATCTTATCCTCTGAGTAATATTTGAAATATTTGAAATATTTGCTCTCTCCTCCTTCTGTAATTATATAGTAGAGGTTTATTTTGTGAAAAGTTTTGCTCTTATTTTTATTAATAATGGGCTGGTATACAACATTTGTTAAAAAATAACATTAAAATGTATTCGCTCTGACTTCTTTCTCAATTTTGTGTATTTGCAAGTGTTGTTGAGATAGTTCAGTTCAGTCTCTCAGTTGTGTCCGACTCTTTCTGACACCATGAACCACAGCATGCCAGGCCATTCTGTCCATCACCAACTCCCGGACTTTACCGAAACCCATGTCGATTGAGTCAATGATGCCATTAAACCGTCTCATCCTCTGTTGTCCTCTTCTCCTCCTGCCTTCAATCTTTCCCAGCATCAGGATCTTTTGAAAGAGTCAGCTCTTCACATCAGGGGGCCAAAGTATTGGAGTTTCAGCTTAACATCAGTCCTTCCAATGAACACCCAGGACTGATCTCCTTTAAGATGGACTAGTTGGATCTCCTTGCAGTCCAAGGGACTCTCAAAAGTCTTCTCCAACACCACAGTTCAAAAGCATCAATTCTTCGGTGCTCAGCTTTCTTTATAGTCTAACTCTCACATCCATACATGACCACTGGAAAAACCATAGCCTTACTAGATGGACTTTTGTTGGCAAAGTAATGTCTCGGCCTTTAATATGATGTCTAGGTTGGTCATAATTTTCCTTCCAAGGAGTTAGCATAACTTAATTTCATGGCTGCAAATCAACATCTGCAGTGATTTTGCAGACAAAAAATATAAAGTCAGCCACTGTTTCCACTGTTTCCCCATCTATTTGCCATGAAGTGACGGGACCAGATGCCATGATCTTAGTTTTCTGAATGTTGAGCTTTAAGTCAACATTTTCACTCTCCTTTTTCACTTTCATCAAGAGGCGTTTTAGTTCTTCTTCACTTTCTGCCATAAGGATGGTGTCATCTGCATATCTGAGGTTATTAATATATCTCCCGGCAATCTAGATTCCAGCTTGAGTTTCCTCCAGCCCAGCAGTTCTCATGATGTACTCTGCATACAAGTTAAATAAGCAGGGTGACAATATACAGCATTGACGTATTCCTTTTCCTATTTGGAACCAGTCTTTTGTATCATGCCCACTTCTAACTGTTGCTTCCTAATCTGCATACAGGTTTCTCAAGAGGCAGGTCAGGTGGTCTGGTATTTCCATCTCCTTCAGAATTTTCCACAGTTTATTGTGATCCACACAGTCAAAGCCTTTGGCATAGTCAATAAAGCAGAAATAAATGTTTTTCTGGAACTCTCTTGCTTTTTTAATGATCCATCAGATGTTGGAAATTTGATCTCTGGTTCCTCTGCCTTTTCTAAAACCAAATTGAACATTTGGAAGTTCACAGTTCATGTATTGCTGAAGTCTGGCTTGAAGAATTTTGAGCATTACTTTATTCCTATGTGAGATGATTGCAATTGTACAGTAGTTTGAGCATTCTTTGGGATTGTCTTTCTTTGGGATTGGAATGAAAACTGACCTTTTCCAGTCCTGTGGCCACTGCTGAGTTTTCCAAATTTGCTGGCATATTGAGTGTAGCACTTTCACAGCATCGTCTTTCAGGATCTGAAATAGCTCAACTGGAATTCCATCACTATCACTAGCTTTGTTCATAGTGATGCTTCCTAATGCCCACTTGACTTCACATTTCATGATGTCTGGCTCTAGGTGAGTGTGAGTGATCATACCATCATGATTATCTGGGTCATGAAGATCTTTTTTGTACAGTTCCTCTGTGTATTCTTGCCAACTCTTCTTAATATGTTGTGTTTCTGTTAGGTCCATACCACTTCTGTCATTTATTGAGCCCATCTTTATAAAATGTTTCCTTGGGATCTCTAATTTTCTTGAAGAGATCTCTAGTCTTTCCCATTCTATTGTTTTCCTCTATTTTTTTGCTTTGATGGCTGAGGAAGGTTGTTTTTTTTTTGTTGTTGTTGTTTGTTTTTTATCTCTCCTTGCTATCCTTTGGAACTCTGCGTTCAAATGGGTATATCTTTCCTTTTCTCCTTTGCTTTTCACTTCTCTTCTTTTCAGAGCTATTTGTAAGGCCTTCTCAGAGAGTCATTTTGCTTTATTGCATTTCTTTTTCTTGGGGATGGTCTTGATTTCTGTCTCTTGTACAATGTCATGAATCTCTGTCCATAGTTCATCAGGCATTCTGTATCAGATCTAGTCCCTTAAATCTATTTCTCACTTCCACTGTATAGTCATAAGGGATTTGATTTAGATCATACCTGAATGGTCTATTGATTTTCCCTACTTTCTTCAATTTAAGTGTAAATTAGGCAATAAGGAGTTCATGACCTGAGCCACAGTCAGCTCCCAGTCTTGTTTATGCAAACTGTACAGAGCCTCTCCATCTTTGGCTGCAAAGAATATAATCAATCTGATTTCGGTGTTGACCATCTGATGATGTTCATGTGTAGAGTCTTCTCTTTTGCTGTTAGAAGTGGGTGTTTGCTATGACCAATGCATTCTCTTAGCAGAACTCTATTAGCCTTTGCCCTGCTTCATTCCGTACTCCAAGGTCAAATTTGCCTGTTACTCCAGGTGTTTCTTGACTTCCTACTTTTGCATTCCAGTCTCCTATAATGAAAAGGACATCTTTTTCTGGGTGTTAGTTCTAGAAGGTCTTGTAGGTCTTCATAGAACTATTCAGCTTCAGCTTCTTCAGCGTTACTGGCTGGGACATAGACATAGATTACCGTGATATTGAATGGTTTTCTTTGGAAACGAACAGAGATCATTCTGTCATTTTTGAGATTGCATCCAAGTACTACATTTTGGACTCTTTTGTTGACCATGATTATCCACTTCTTCTAAGGGATTCCTGCCCACAATAGTAGATACAATGGTCATCTGAGTTAAAGTCTCCCATTCCTGTCCTTCTTAGTTCACTGATTCCTAGAAAGTGTGCCATCTGTTTGACCAATTCCAATTTGCCTTGATTCATGGACCTAACATTTCAGGTTCCTATGCAATATTGCTCTTTATAGCATTGAACGTTTCTTCTATCACCAGTCCCGTCCACAACTGGGTGTTGTTTTTGCTTTGGCTCCATCCCTTTATTCTTTCTAGAGTTATTTCTCCACTGATGTCCAGTAGCATATTGGTAACCTACCGACCTGGGGAGTTCATCTTTCAGTGTCCTATCTTTTTGCCTTTTCATACTGTTCATGGGGTTCTCAATGCAAGAATATTGAAGTGGTTTGCCATTCCCTTCTCCAGTGGACCACCTTCCGTCAAACCTCTCCACCATGACCCATCTGTCTTGGGTGGCCCCACATGGCATGGCTTAGTTTCATTAAGTTAGACAAGGCTGTGTTATTGAGATAATTACATCTTTATCTGAGAAGGAAAGGGCAGAGGTTTCTGAGTATTCACCAACAACTCACTTCAAGGGACAATTTTATTATTAATTTATACTTATTAATCAGAAAGCATTTAGGTAATTATTAATAGTGAATTAATTAGCAATTATTAATCACAACTGTCATGGTCCAGGCGCAGGCTGAAAAAGAATTTCCAGACATGAGACAGAATGAGAGAGAAATAAATTTTATTATAGTGGGAGACGCTTTTAGAACAGTGGGCCAGCTCAAGGGGGAACGGACATTGAACAGGGGTCCTTAGTCCACGAATGCTCAAACTACCACACAATTGCACTCATCTCACATGCTACTAAAGTAATGCTCAAAATTCTCCAAGCCAGGCTTCAGCAATACATGAACTGTGAACTTCCAGATGTTCAATTTAGTTTTAGAAAAGGCAGGGGAACCAGAGATCAAATTGTCAACATGCTCTGGATCATTAAAAAGGCAAGAGAGTTCCAGAAAAAACATCTATGTCTGCTTTATTGACTATGCCAAAGGCTTTGACTATGTGGATCACAATAAACTGTGGAAAATTCTGAAGGAGATGGAAATACCAGACCACCTGACCTGCCTCTTGAGAAACCTGTATGCAGATCAGGAAGCAACAGTTAGAAGTGGGCATGATACAAAAGACTGGTTCCAAATCGGGAAAGGAGTACGTCAATGCTGTATATTGTCACCCTGCTTATTTAACTTGTATGCAGAGTACATCATGAGAACCGCCGGGCTGGAAGAAACACAAACTGGAATCAAGATTTCTGGGAGAAATATCAATAACCTCAGATATGCAGATGACACCATCCTTATGACAGAAAGTGAAGAAGAACTAAAACGCCTCTTGATGAAAGTGAAAGAGGAGAGTGAAAATGTTGACTTAAAGCTCAACATTCAGAAAACTAAGATCATGGCATCTGGTCCCGTCACTTCATGGCAAATAGATGGGGAAACAGTGGAAATAGTGGGGCTGACTTTATTTTTTGGGTCTGCAAAATCACTGCAGATGTTGATTTGCAGCCATGAAGTTAAAAGATGCTTATTCCTTGGAAGGAAAATTATGACCAACCTAGACAGCATATTAAAAAGCAGAGACATTACTTTGCCAACAAAAGTCCATCTAGTAAGGCTATGGTTTTTCCAGTGGTCATGTATGGATGTGAGAGTTGGACTATAAAGAAAGCTGAGCACTGAAGAATTGATGCTTTTGAACTGTGGTGTTGGAGAAGACTTTTGAGAGTCCCTTGGACTGCAAGGAGATCCAACCAGTCCATCCTAAAGGAGATCAGTCCTGGGTGTTCATTGGAAGGACTGATGTTAAGCTGAAACTCCAATACTTTGGCCCCCTGATGTGAAGAGCTGACTCATTTCAAAAGATCCTGACGCTGGGAAAGGTTGAGGGCAGGAGGAGAAGGGGACGACAGAGGATGAGACGGTTTAATGGCATCACTGACTCAATGGACATGGGTTTCGGTAAACTCCGGGAGTTGATGATGGACAGGGAGGCCTGGTGTGCTGCGGTCCATGGGGTCACAATATGTTGGACACAACTGAGCGAGTGAACTGAACTGAGTCCACTTTTACTCCCAGGGTACAAGGAGTGGGATAGGGGTCTTGTGGGTCTTTTGCCGATTGAATAAGGCACACTTACTGAGTGGCAGGGAGAAGAGTAAGTCAAATATATATTCTCTGTGGGATAGGAGGGGAGATAAGTTATACTGCTCAGGAGGACCTGAAATCCATTAATAGGTAAAATGTGGGGAAGGGAAGGACAGTCAGGCTGTGGGTTTTTCTGTTCCTGCACTCCTAGACTCTCCTTTGTTTATCTGCTCTTTCGTCCTTGGATCACCATGTTCCTCCCTCTCTTCAATTTTAGGGCCAATTCTTTGGCCCCTTTTGATACCCTGCTCATGTCTATCTACCCATTTCCCTTCTCAGGCATTTGGGAGCCCGGTCTGAAAGGTAAAGGGGCATTGATCCTCCTGCTTCTTCAGGCTGTACAGGGGCATCATGGGGTTCTGGTTTCCTTTGGCCTGCTCTCTGTCAGGGTGCATTTACAGAGGGAGATGAGAGTCTGTGAAACATAAGGTGACTTGTTTCAGCATCGTCTGGGTGTTGGTCACAGAATACTCTTGTTGTACTACACTTGGAGATTTGTTGTAGTCTAGAAGAAACAGACTTAACAAGAAAGTTAAAAGTACATAGACCAAAGATTAATAGAAGTAGAAAAGTTGCTCAGGGGTAAGCCAAGAGAACCAGGACCAGACACTGGTTTGTGAAGTTGACGTTAGTGTTTCTCCAGGTACGAGAAAATGCAAGAATTTCAGCTTATAAAATCTTTACCTGAAAACATCTGACTATCTGAATGCTGGTTCTTCTGGGTTTTCCAGAGCACAGAGTGCCTTATCTCTGATCTCTACCCTGAACTCCTTTTGGGGGGTGTTGAAGGTCAGCAGCTTGCGTGGTCATGATGTAATCTTTGTAGAGGCAGCTGGCAAGTGCCAACTTCCAGTCAGTAGGGTCCTTTCATAGCCCTATATTCAACCATGCTTTGGGGCATTTCATGGCCATTGTGTCCCGTGGTGCTGGGAAGGCTCATTCCCACCTCCACCGAAGATTTCATTGATGGGCCACTCAATGTGTTGTTACTAGACCAGGTCTTGCAAGTGGCAAAAGTCTCTGGACCATACCTGTCTTACCAGCCTCTTGGTCCAGGAAAATAATCCCTCTTGTGCTTTTTCCCATATCTAGAGTTGCATTATTAAAGTCAATGATCTCATATGGAGCTGCATATCAGCATTTTATCACATGCTCAGTTACACACTTGGTAACATAAGAAACAATCTTCTGAAACAAGCAACATAGAAAATAATATAACTAGCATTTATAGTAAGGTCACAAACAAGAATTTAAGTCAAAAACTTTCATTAGGTATAGCCCAGTATACCGCAGGTCATCTGACTTCATTTGTTAGATGACTATATCCTGGTGTTAATCTTCTGATTGTACATCACGGAGCATCTGATCTTTATCTGAAGATTGCTTACTGAGATAAGCTTTAGAAACAAACTTATAGTGTCCTTTTTAATAACTTAATCTTTTATCAATATAACATAACAAGGAACTATCTCAGAAGAGAGTCTTAGTAAACACTAGACCTTAATTAACAAAACTAGAAACTTAGTTTAACAATTAACAAAACTTCAGTGAAACATGATTTTTTCATTATGAGGGCATTAACCCTACAGCCAGGGAAGGCTTTAACCCATCAAAAAAAAAATGAGGTTTGTCAGGGAGCTGGGAAAAGCCAAGCGGCCGTCTTGGATTTCCCATAGCCCTGGCTCTGATTTACAGCTATTGTTCACGCATTTTTAATTCCCCAATTTAGGAGTAGACTATTGCCATGTATTAAGGACATCAGAATAGCAAAAGTCTAACAGTGAGGTTTTTTTTTTTTTTTTTTTTTGTAGAAGCAGAATGAGTTTTACATGTACCATAATCTTAAACAATGTTTATTTACTTTACCAACTTAATAAAAGATTTCAAAACAAATATAAATCACTTAAAGGCAAAGAAATTCATAATCTGTTGTCGAAAGCTTCATTCTAAGAAAGCTTTGTTCGCTTAACATAGCGAGTAGACTAAATTCCAGTCTGTTACCAGTTTACCAGATAACAAACAAACAAAATTTGTTTATCGCTTAATTTTAGAAAAGTCTTTTCCATAAATCTTGAAGTAGCAGCATTCTTACAATTGTATCAGAGTGAAACCATAGAAGGCATATTTAAAACCTTATTAAACTGCAACTGACAAAGTAACCTGGTCATTGCTGTGACTTGTAACACTATAACATGATAACTAGAATTATAACTGACCTCATTTTATCAGGGCATATCCGATCTATATGAATTCCACATAATTTTAGGATATCTATATTAGTAACATCAACCATACAGTATAACCTGAGAAGATTTATCACTCCTTCAACAGTACTTCCCATGTAATTTAACATGTCCAATGAACTCAGGTAGTTTAATAGCTCTTTGGGATGTCTCAGGGGCCCTCTGAAATATCCCAAAGTTAGCTAGAAGTCAAGTTATTTAGGAAGTTTCTTCGATAAATGTCAAAAGGGTTTATAAGACTCAGTCAGATGCAATCATATAAGATCACTCTGAAACTATATATTCACTTAGTCAAAGTAACAAAGAAGATTTCAAAGGTAAACATAGAACAGATTACTTCAGAGGTAAAGAAACTTAAAATCCATTATCAAAAGCAGTTCAATATCTCAAGAAAGCTTGTATTTAAGCACAAAACTCTTCCCTTGGGGTGCGTTGTCCATCAAACCTTCTTATCACTTTCTCTATCCATTACTTTGTTCTTCCATCCTGAAACAGCCACCTGTAAGTCAAACCTACTTCCTTTTCTCTTCATAAAATGTAATTTCATTCCTCATACCTTCTTTTCTGAAAACACACATGGTACTTTCCTTAAGCAACCAAGAGCTGACCTTTATATTACCATTCTATAGATTGGTGAACATAAATGCCAGTACAATTTCTAAAAAAGAATTCTAGAGAATATCTCAGGATGTCATCAAATATTATTCATTAGTAGTCCAAAAGCTCTTTAGTTTCTGTGTAAGTGGAAGTTAGTATTAAGTAGCGAATGTTTCAGAATCTTATTTTATTTGGAGATGACCTAGCTATTCATTAAACTTCCATCACTTAGTTAAGCACTACCCTAGAAATTCAGGTTACCCAAATCAAGAGAGACTGTTTTAGACAGAAATTTCTAAAGTATGATTATTCTTAATAGAGTTTATCCAAAAGCTCAAAACTCATTTACATTTTTTTTTTTTATTTCTTCACTCGAGGTACTCTCATTGTTGACAAACTTGTAACGGATATAACAATATAACAACATTTAACTTACAATAAACCTAGATACAATGAAAACATTATGCTTAATGTTAATGACTCTTAAACATGTCTATATTAGATTAGCAAACAAGCATTTATACTAGATATTTAATATTGAATATTTCCCAGTTCACATGAATCTGATATTCATATAGGTTAATTTCTCTTGTATTTAGAATTGTCTGATTTATAAGCATTTACTTTTCTTTAGACCAATTATATTAGATCTCATTTACAACTTCAGCAATATTATTTAAAAAACCCAAAAGACACACAAATCCAGACAGACAGACATAGATCTCATAGTTTTTTTTCTGAAATAGAAAATGTCTCTTTGACACCCCCCTCCTTTTTTTTTTTTTTTTCTTTTTGCTTGAAGTTCTGATTTGCCCAAGGCTGAGATCTCAGGCAAAGTGGGCTGTGTATTTCAAGGACATGGAAAGGGTTAACTTCAAGCTTTTCCCTAGGCAGAGCTTTTAACAAGCTAGTTGTTTTTAATTATATTTGCAAAAAGAACTGGTTTTGCAGTTTACAAGAAAAAAAATTTCATTTTAACCAGCTTTCTCTGGAGTCTAAAGAATGTCATGGCTACCTTGTGTCAAAAAATCATCTTTCCTTTCTGTAGTCATAGTTTTATACCTAAATTATAGACCAAATAGTGCTCAAATTGACTCTGATATCAGGGGCAGATCAGCTGATAAAAATCTTGAATTGTCTCTCTGGTGGGAAGTGAGGGTTTTGTTCCAGCAGAAGAATCTGAAGAGCTTGAGAATTTGCAGGAGTAGAGGAAACTTGATTCTTCCCCGCCCTGAGAAACAGGAGTAGTTAGCAGGGAATTCTTTAGCATGTTCAGGAGTGGGGGAAACTTGGTTCCCTCCCCAAATGAGAGATAAGCATAGAGGAGAGCTTTTGATCCTTCAGACTTTTGAATATTGGTGAAAGACCTGGACCAAAAGGAACCTTAGAATCCTTTCCTATAGATCATGTGGATATGAAAGGTGGAGTAGGGGTTGTCTAGGAAATCTGATGGAAAGAGATAGAGGGGGACAGGAGATAGGGAGGCAACAGAAAGACATAGGGCATGAGTCGCTCAAACCCGGATTCTGACTGAGGGCCATGACAGACTGAACGTAGGGAAATTCTGAGTCCTTTGCCTGTTTTTGGCCAAAGCTAGTGTGCCATTCAGAGGCTTTTTTTTTGGGGGGGGGTCCTCCAGTTTGTATTTGGGCCAGGCTTTTTGGAGGGTCAAAATCTTTCAGTTTCTGAGAATGTAGCCAAGGGGTGAGTCTGAGAGAGGCTCCCAGGACGTGCTAGAACCCACTGTTAGCCTACCTGCCATAGAATGGGGTTACTGAGAGTCACTGGCTGAAAGAAAGGCATCCCTTTTGCCCCAGTGATCTCTCTGGGCGACTAACGGCACAAAAATGGCCGACCGCCCCAACGGTCTCATCCAACAGTGCGAGGTGACCCTTGGGAATCATGCAGCTAAGGCACCATGTGACCTGGGCAGAGAGCGACAGAGATTTCCAGGAGCAACACGGTGACTCACCGTTTGGTGATTCCCTGAAACATGGAAGGGACTCTTGGGGTGTCTCAGAGGCTCCTGTAAATCAATCCAGACCAGAAGGGAGAGAAGTGAATGTGACAGGAAAGAAGGCTGAGGAAAATGCCCTACAATCCTACCGGGGAGGCGGTGGCCAGGGGACGATAGTCTCTGTTTTGCTCCGACCACTATGTGCCTGACACAGTGCACGGACGTTGTCTTGCTGGGGGCGGAAGCCCTTGTGGCCTGACTGGTTCTGTGTCCCCCTTATCCTCACACGGGAACCTTCATGTGGCTGGTGCCCTAAAGGCTTTTAAGTGCCTGACCCGTGCCCACACAATATTGCTTGGCCTAATCCTCAGTTGGAAAGAAGACAAAGGAGAGACCCTCACCCCTTCAGGCAGCAGCTACTGGGGCGCGGTGAGCAGTGGGGCCTTTGGAACACACCAGAGGGTGACCCTGGCTGGAGTTCCCTGAACTGAATTTCCTCAGTTGCTTCCACAGCACTCGCCTGTTCACAGAGGGTCCCTGTGAGAAAGGAGATGCGAGGAGGTGGGGAAGAGGCCCCAGGTTCCCCGTATGGGCCACCAAAAATGTCGTGGTCCTGGCGCAGGTTGGAAAAGAATTTCCAGACATGAGGCAGAATGAGACGGAAATGAAGTGTATTAGGAGTGGGAGACGCTGTTAGAACAGTGGGCCAGCTCAAGGAAGAACAGACATTGAAAAGGGGTCCTTAGTTCACTTTTATACCCAGGGTACAAGGAGTGGGATAGGCATCTTGCGTGTCATTTGCTGATTGGATGCGGCACATATACTGAATTGGGGGAAGAAGAGTAAGGCAAATATTTTCTCCCTATGGGGTAGGATAGATGATGGCTCAGATGGTAAAGCATCTGCCTACAATGCGGGAGACCCGGGTTCAATCCCTGGGTCAGGAAGATCCCCTGGAGAAGGAAATGGCAACCCACTCCAGTATTCTTGCCTGGAATATTCCATGAATGGAGGAGCCTGGTGGGCTACAGTCCATGGGGTCACTAAGAGTCAGACGACCAACTTCACTCCCTATGGGGTAGGAGGGGAGACAGATTACACTGCTCAGGAGGACCTGAAATCCATTAATAGTTACAACCTGGGGGAGGGAAGGACGATCAGGGTCTGGTTTTTCTGTTCCTGCATTCCAAGACCCTCCTTGGTTTTATCTGCTATTTTGTCCTTGGGTCACCACAACAACATCTTTTAGGTGATTATTTTATCACATGAGCAATTGGCTTATTGCTTAACTAGCAGGAAATTTGGTAAAAAAAAAAAGTCTAGTGACAGGAGTGCCAAAGGATCTTTGGAAAGAATTTTACTAAAACCCAGAAATTATATTTTCGCTAAAAGATATCACTGAAAAAACTTTGGAGTATTCCATAGTATCTTTTAGTGCTATAAAATAAAAGTTATTACAGAGTTTAGCTTAGTACAAGTACTCAAGTACTTGAGTACAAGTGCTCAAAACTCTGAACATATGGTGTTAGTGAAATTATTCGTTTAAAACATTTCATTTTTCTAAAGGTAGAAGATAGGAAAATGAACTTTTTTCCAAAATGTCTTTAAAGAGAAGAACTTGAATTACAAGATTTTTAACATATATATATATATATATATATATATATATTTGTTTTTATAGCAGGGGACAGAATTTTGTAGGAGAATCTGGTTAGTGTAAAGTAGGTGTGGTCACAGGATGAAAAGGAGGAAGAAACATAAAGAAAACAATCAGCAAACTTGTTTTGACCTCAAGTTGTTTATGTTAATTATAAAGTAACTTGTGGACCACTTTAATTACATTGTGCTTTTCTGTTTCTTTAATGACCAACATGTTTATAACAATGAAGAAGAATTTTCCATACAATCTGGCTTCCTTTCTCTTTATTTCTTTTATACAACATTTTATGGAATAAGGGAGTTACTTTTAAAAAGCATCTTCCTTATGATAGCATTCTCATTTTTCTGAAGCAACTGTTAGAAATTACCACCATTTACTATACTAACCAAAAGAAAACAAAAATTACTTTTTTTTAAACTATAGAAATCCTGAAGATATGTGAAACAACACAGGCATATTTAATATGGAACATAATTTTTTAAGTGAGAAGTCTTATAGCATTTTAAATTTATCACATTTACACTTATAAGATTAATGGATAAATGATAAAAGTCCTTATGCATAGAGGATATCTCCAATATCAGATATGTTTTAATACATTGAGTCATCTTTCTTCAAAGAAAGACCTTCCTAACCTTTAGCGCTGCTCAGAATGAGACTAGGTTATTTGGTAATTTTTATTTCTATGTTATGGAAATCAGATGGTAGCTCTATAATTGGAATCCCTATGATAGAATTGAATAAAAAAATGCAACTTATTTCCCTAGGATTGAAATTTCTAGCCTTTGACATATATGAGATCTTAATGACAAAGTTTTGTTTAGGGATATATGAAGGCAAGTAGGCAGTATGGTAGTATTGGGGCTATTCAAAGGACATCATTAGCTCGGTTGTTTGAAATATTTGAGTGACTTTTCAACAAATCAAAGAATAAGAAAAACAAATGCCTATGAAAAATGTGCTCTTTAGCAATTGTTTCTTGAACATCTATAGTGTTCTGGGCAAAAATGACACTAAATTGACAAATATCTAAATTGGCAATTTAGATATTAAAACAAAAATTAATACATTTTAACTGAGAGAAAGGACAAGCAATAATTATAAATTGTTAGTGTGTTATGAAAGACAAAAGTGTTCTGGCAGCACAGGGAGGCCTAAGCTCAGTCTGAGGCAGAGTTTCTGGAAAGAGTGTGGGCCAACAATCCTTCAAGAATGAGAGGTGAGGAAAAACATACTTTCAGGGAGTCAGAGAGGTCTGTGAGTAGGAAACGCTTAGTGGAACTTGAGGCATCTTTAGAGAACTTCCAGTTCTACCATGATCGGGTATTAGGGTGTGAATGATGAGGAGCTGGAGGGGAGATGGCTCCAGAAGGAATCTAGATCTGGGAAGTCTTCGTGGAGTAATTCCGATTTCACCCTCAAGAGGACTGCAGATTAATGAGGGATTTCAAGCAGACCGTGTGTTTAATGAAAGCATTTTGGCAGCACTGTTGAGGGATAGGTTAAGTGTAATGAGGAGACTAAAATTAAAAAAAAAAAAAAGCCTGTTAGAAATATTAATACTTCCCTCAATTCAGGAAGCAAGAGATGAAAATTTAAACCTTAACAATTTCAATAGTGACCGATATAAAAATATGGCACCAAGCAATATTAATGACATAGAATTAGTAAGGCTGGTGACCAGCTAGGTAAAGATGATAAAGAGAATGTTGATAGTAGTGGTCAGCAAGTTCCAGCCTCTAAGAAGGTGAATGTAAGAAAGTTGGCAGATTTTAAGAAGCAGAAGAGTGTATTTCTGATTTTGACCTGTGGAGCTTGGGGAAGCAAAGAACGACTCTAGAATGACTCATGAGTAGAGGTGCTGGTGGTCAGCTGGTTTACAGTGGGGTAGAATTTCAAACAAGAAGTGGAAATATGGGTGTTAGCAAGACATTGGTGGTCATTGAAGTTATAAGTTGAATTTCAAGATTTTCTGGAGGATTGATCCTCTTAGAAAACAAAGGGAAACTGAGCTGGGGGAGAGTGGAGCTAAAAAAAAATACCTAATATTTATGTAGATATTTTGTAGTTCAAAATTATTTTAAAATATATCAGTTTAGATGCTCCAAATAATGTTATGAAGGAGGTATTATTATGCTCACCCTCCTCTTTTTATTATATGAGGACTCAAGCTCACATAAGTTGGGAGACTTCCACAAATAGCAAAGAATGGGTCAAAATCACAAACCCAGCTTGGTCTTCTGCTTCAAATTTAGTATGAATTTTATTGTATCAGAGTTTTATTGTGACCACCTAATCTCATCTAATATCTCATACATGTTTTATACTCATGACATTGTTGAAAAATTCTCTTTACTTTTGGGCTTTCATTTTTACCAAAGGGAAGCTTTCTAAGGTCAGAGCTATGACAGCCTAGAAATAGCAGCTCAGTAACAGTAGGGGCAGAATCCTAGCCTGAGGGAATTTTGAGTTCATATTTTCAACCAAGGTGGTCAGCTCTATTTCACATTTAAGATGGTGGAAAGTACAATATAGCCATACTGAGGCCTATTTTGCAATGATTTAGCTTCTTTTAAGGCCCCACTTGTTATGTGAGGTTAGATAATTAAAATTTGATTTAGGTAAAGAAGAAAACACAAAATACCACTGTCTGACTTAATGTCCATCCAATCTTATTAAGGCAGAATAGTCTATCTTTGGAGAACTATCTGACAAACTCCCTCATTCACACAGGATAGGTAAATTGTTGAAGAATGAATAGTAAGATCTAGCAGGCCTTTTAGAAAGGGCTGAAAGCAGTCAGATGATAATTTTCTTATCCCGAATATCCTGAAAAAATAGACAATCTCTGATATAAACACACTGGGAAAAGAAATGTCTTAATAAAGAGAAAGACTTGCCAGAATTAGCATAGGGCCAGTCTCATGGGATATAGACTTGCTAATTTCATATTCTTCAGCCACATGTCTATGGAGACACTTTAAAAATCTTTAATGCTATTTACTTGAGATTTCTGTCTGAAAGAAATAACAACCTTGAAGTTTCTTTGGGTAGAAATAGAACTATCAATTCATTCTGCTGCATTTTTAGTAATGTTGCATTTAATATGCAAAATGATAGGTTTCTAATATTGGTGAGAGGGGACAGTAGAATATGATTTTAAAAGATGAAAAAATGGCTCTCTTCTAAGTATGGCCACTGCCTAAGTACAGTTGGCAGATCATAAAATGTGCAATTCAAGCTTTCATATAGATATTTTAGATTGACAGTACCCTTGGGTTAGTGGAGAAGCTTCATTTACTGAGAAGTCATAGAAAGTCAAGTTGAATGTCTGAGAAGGTGGCTGTATTTGAAGGATAATGCTAAAAGGCAAGAGAATAGAAAAGCTAGTACTTATGAGAAGTCCTCCATAGTCTTCTAACTGACATGCACAGCAGAGGAAGAAATGGGAACTGACCTCACTTGAGATTCCATCAGGTTTTAAATATTTCTGCTTTAATGTTGTAAGTGTTAGTTCTTTTGTTTCATCAAGTACACAAAAATGATGCACTTTTCACTCTTTTGTGGACGAAAGCATGACCAGTTACACAATAGAAAAATTCCTGCTTGTAATCCTGCTGCTCATTTCTACCACTTCTTACTGAACAGAGGCAAAGATTTGTGTATTAAAAGTGACTACAGTGACAAAATGTTTGTTTATTCAACTTCAGAAAGAATGTTTATTTTTCTGTGGCTGTAGAGCCAAAGATTATGGTAATATTTTTAACACACACTCACACACACATGCACACATATATATGAGTTATCACTAAGGCAGCCTTTAGATACTCTGTTCTATCACCTAAGAAGGCTGAGCAAGTGCTTGTGAAATATCTTGCAGCCATATTTATTGCCATATGGCCATTTCCAAATTACATTGTGCTGTAAGTTGAGATTGTCTGAAGTAATTTGGCTAACTTCCAATTTAGGAATACCTTTCCCAGAGGCTGATGCTAATGGCAATGTGATCGCTGGGTAATGTAACAGTATTAATATTGTTTTTATTGAGTTAGCTAGACTACTAACTATTGTGTGCCAGGAAAAACAGTTTATGGCACAATGGTCTAATGAAGCTGTCTAGCCAGTCACCTCTTCTGTTAAGGATGTAATTCACCTAAGCAATCCAGGTTGGATGACTTTTTTGTGATGGTACAGGCCACTTTTTAGCAAAACTTTCGAAAACTGATGTTGAAATGAAAAGAAAGAAATGCATTTGGAAGTTTATCATATTCTACAGTCACCTTTATATAGTTTATGGTTACCATTTTATGTGTGTTCACAGAACAAAGCTATTCTTTAGATCAGAAATTCTTCAAGTAGAGTGACTGGACTAGTAGTATCACCTGGGAATTTGTTAGAAATGCATATTCTAAGATGCCATCTTAGTCCTACTGAATCAGAAACTAAGGGTGAGACCCAGAATCCTGTTTTTTAACAATCTTTCCATGTGATTCAGATGAAGTTTGAGAACCATTGCTTTAGATCTTTATGTTAAACAGCTATTGGGATACAACAAAAGACAAACATGTATTAACTTTGGAGTGATGAGCTGAACTCATACATGATAATTTCCTAGAACTTTATGTGATCTAAAATTCCTTTACATTAAGCAAGTACAATACGTACCACATTCTCTTGAAAGTGGTGGCTACTTTTACATTTATTTAATACATAGAAAGACAAAGAATAAAAAAAAAATCCCAAGGGACATGAGGTTAATTTATTAAATGAAAAGTCCAGTTCTAACCAACTGACTTCTACTCTATTATGTCTCGATGGTTAAGACAATTCTAATAACATAAAACAGGATTTCTGATAAGCAGGCATTTGTTTCCACTTTTATATAACCCTAAATGTTCTAAATGATGAAGTTATAATTGAAAAAGAATCCATTTAGAAATATAGATATTTATAGAAAATATTTTTCTATAAAATTTTTAATTTATAGAAAATATCAATTACTTATAAAAATATTAATTACTTGGTCATTGATATTGATAATAATAAAATAAGAATGTATTTACACTGCCTTTCTTTTTTCATTCTCCAAAAGTCATCTATACACTCATAGAGTCACCAACCTTAAACATAAATAAATGACTAATAAGGGAACCTGCTCTTCAGCAAAAAAAAAATGCTCTTTAGAACTAAATAAGCTATAACAAAATGATTTTTTAGAGGCATTTTGTCTGTACTTTTCTGATAATGTTGCATAGCTGCATATGATTTTCAAGAGGATCAGCGAGTATGTTCTCATTTCAATTCTAAGTTTAATCACACCTTTGATGTTTTGTCATATTTCAGGTTTCTTGCTAGTCAGCCAGCCTCATCTATACCAATTCTTCAATCAACCTCGTTTGTGAATTCTAAGTGTGGAGGAGAAAATAATAAGAGGGGGTTGCCTTTTTTGCTAGAGCCTGCAGTGTTAAGTTCCATGACAGTAAAAAATAAATAAATAAGGAAGGAGTTGTCAAGGTTGTAAGTCAGCGGCAGAAGCAGGAATTATTGCTACTCAGGGGCTATAAATTTTGGGGTATGATTGTGACTTAACATACATGAATTTTTAGAAAAATTAAAATATTTAAAATATCCAGCCAAGAAATAGATTATCCCAAAGTTGCTGAAAATTTACTTCCAATATATTTTGGACACTTCTAGCATTAATATTTTGGCTACTTTCTAAGCAACTTGAGATTCAAGACAGAAGCCAGAAGTAGCCAAAAGTATAAGCAATTGTATAAGGTAAGCATGACCAGTTATTTACTTTATCTTTTAAATTTATTTATTTTTAATTGAAAAGTATTTGCTTTACAGAATTTTGTTGGTTTCTGCCAAACATCAACATGAGTCAGTCATAGATATACATATGTCCCTCCCTCCTGAGTCTCCCTCCCATCTCCCTCCCCACCCCACCCCTCTAGGCTGATACAGAGCCCCAATCTGAGTTTCCTGAGACATACAGCAAATTCCCACTGGCTATCTGTTTTGCATATGGTAATGTAAGTTTCCATGGTACTCTCTCCATAGATCCCACCCTCTCCTTCCTTGGTCATAAATCTGTTCTCTATGTCTGTATCTCCACTGTTGCCCTGCAAATTATTTCATCAATACCATCTTTCTAGATTCTGTATATACGACTTAGTATACCATATTTGTTTTTCTCTTTCTGACTTACTTCACTGTATATGATAGGCTCTAGATTCATCCACCTCTTTATAACTGACTGGAATGCATTCTTTTTATGGCTGAGTAATATTCCATTGTGTATACGTCCCACAGCTTCTTTATCCATTCATCTGTCAGTGGACATCTAGGTTGTTTCCATGTTCTAGCTATTGTAAATAGTGCTGCAATGAACAATGGGGTACACGTGTCTTTTTAAATTTTGGTCTCCTCAGGGTACATGCCTAGGAGTGAGATTGCTGGGTCATATGCTGATTTTAATCCTAGTTTTTTTTAAAAAGAAATCCCCATATTGTCTTCCATAGGGGCTGGTTCAATTTACATTCCCACCAACAGTGCATGAATGTTCCCTTTCCTCCACACACTGTTCATCATTTGTTTGTAGTCTTTTTCATCACGGCCATTCTGACCAGTGTGAGATGATATTTCATTATAGTTTTTGATTTACATTTCTCTAATGAGCGATGTTGAGCATCTTTTCATGTATTTTTTAACCATGTGTATGTCTTTGGAGAAATGTCTGTTTAGGTCTTTTCCCCCACTTTTTGATTGGGTTGCTTATTTTTCTGGTATGAGCTGTATGACTTGTATGAGCTGCTTGTGTATTTTGGAAATTAAACAAAAATAAACAAGTGGAACCTAATTAAACCTAAAGATTTTGCATAGCAAAGGAGGCAATAAACAAGATGATCATTTATTTTTGAATCAACTTTTTTACCAAACTCAAATTCAGCTACATGTTCTCTACCAACATACTAACACTTTAAAAATTTATTCAGTGCCAGCAATCATTTCAAAAGTAAGCAAGCTAGTTGCTGTAGACACAGACAAGTTCAAACTCTCTTACTTTTTGTACATTATATATATATATATATATATGCTTCCCAGTAGTGCAGTTGATAAAGAATCCACCTGCCAATGTGCCAATGGAGGAGATCCAAGAGATGCAGTTTCAATGCTTGCTTCAGAAAGATCTCCTGGAGAAGAAAACAGCAGCACATTCCAGTGTTCTTGCCTGGAGAATTCCATGGACAGAAGACCCTGGCGGGTTACAGTGCACGGGATTGCAAGGAGTCGGGCATGACTAAACATGCATGTGTGTGCACACACACATCATTATACACACACACACACACACACACACACACACACACACATAATTACAAATTAAAAATAACTTTACTTTTATAAACTTACATTACAAATTATTAGCAATGTTCTCAAGGATGCAGAATCTACCAAAGCATACTGGCAGCTGAAGTTCCACCTTAATTTAATATCTGGCTTTTGAAACTGAAAATGAAAAAAGCAATTAAGTCACTAATTTTAGAGGTTGCCCCAAAAGGTAGGTGCTGGATGTCTCGAAAATTCTCAGATGAAAAATGGATGGAATAAGTGAAAGTAAAAGTGTTAGTCTCTCAGTGATGTCTGACTCTTTGTGACCCCATGGACTGTAGCCCATCAGGCTCCTCTATTCATGAAATTTTCCAGACAAAAATACTACAGTGGGTAGCCATTCTCTCCTCCAGGGGATGTTCCCAACCAGGGATCAAACTGGGCCTGCTGTACTGCAGGCGGATTCTTTACTGTCAACCACCAGGGAAGCTCAAATGGACTGAATAATTAAAAAAAAAAAAAAAGTGTGCTTTATGGCACCTCAGTCTCTGTCACAGAGAATTTGTGGGTATATATTGGATGCATATTAGGCCATAATCCATCTCTTGATATAAGAAACAGAACTGTATAGAGTGGAGTATTTTTGAAATAAAAAATTTCATCTCTTAGAGATTTTTAAGCCAACATATCTAAGATTCATTTCCTCTGGTCCACTTTTCAAAAATCTAGTAATTATGACTGGACCTTTGGAAAATATGAAGCTGCTTGAGGGAAGGTATAGATGGTTACTATTGTGAAATGTTTCATATATCAACAAGGAATCCCTAAGATTCTTACCTTCGGTTGAATAAACTGGTAAATTTTATGATAAATGTCAATAACACTATACTTGGAATTGTTAATTAAAGGAAAAAGTCAGTCAAAATAATTATTTGACCTCATGCATGGAAGCCACTGTTTAATCAGGAAGTCAAAACATCTTTTTTGTGTGTGGTTTATTGTATTTTTTGGTATTGTCTGCAGAGTTATTCTAAGTTAGCTTTAAGATATTTTATAAAAATTTAAACACACTTTTTTCCTGAAAAATAGAATGTTATTAACTCCCTTTTTTATGAGATTCTGAAGATAAGATGCTTTAAATAGCAAGTATCTGAATAATTAGGTTACTAATATGCCTTTTCAGAACTGGGCATTTGTTTCCCATTTTCAGTATATGGTCTCCTCTCCCTTGCTTCAGATTTTAAAAATCTGCTCAGTATTTCAAAAGTTTCTGATATTTACGTATCTCATAAAGAAAAAATTTTTTTGAATGGAGTGAAAATATGCCAAGGCATATAAACTATTCCCCATTTATATTGTTGTAACATGCACTTTTTCTCCAGGCAGACTTGGAATTCCAATTCAAAATTTCTATTTAGCTTATGAATACCTTATTGTACAGAAAGCCTGTGAGCTATAAAATAAATAATTGTGGGCTGCACTCCCACTGCACTTTGGCTTATAGGATACATATCTCATCCTAAAGAAGAGGGTGCTATTGCCTGAGGACACTTGCCCTGTACCATTGGGCACTTGTCACATATAATGTACCATGGCACACATATAAAGCCACTTCAGAATCTGTCATTCCACAGTAAGACACATGTTAATACAAATTATGTTTACTCCTGCTGAGTGATTAAATTCTTTGTGGATCTGAAATGGCATACTTCTTTTAAAATATATATTTGAAGCATGTTTAGAAACCCAGAGAAGTTGAAATCTATACATAAATAGCCAGATGTACACAAATGAATCTATAATTGACTCGAACTTTGTTTTAAAGCACCATCCATTGAGTGTTAGATAAAATGTGAACTTACCAAGTAAATGTATGTGAATGCCATCTAGCTTAAACCCTTTCCCTTTCAAATCCATATTAAGCCAATACAGAGCTCCACCCAGTTTCAGAACTGTTTTTCCTTGGGAAATATTCCAGAGCGCAACATGGGCTGCAGGGGGAGATTTCTGCAGCCTTTCTCAGTGTGGGGGTAGAGAGCTCAATCTAAGCATGGGCCCTTCTGCGGCCTTTTGATTTCCCTGTCGGCCTCTGTGATAGGCCTTTTGTTCTGTGTGGCTATGGGGCTCCCAACCATCATTTTGGGCAGAGCTGGGAAACTTGGGGACACTTGGAATACCTCTTGGGGTGAGTTGACTTCTCTTTGGTTTTCCTTGCTTCTATGAATCCTCTTAGTCTCGACCAAATTCTTTGTTCTTGGCTTTACACTTTTCATCTCGGCCTCCAACATAGATTCATCATGATCTGTAGGAACACAGTGCCCCATGGTAGGCAGGCTAGCTTTTACTTCCCAGATACGTTCAGGGTCCCTTGTTGGTATATCACATCTTACCGCAGCTCGGGCAGCCTGTGACCCTGACCCCAGGTCTTCTTTCCCTACACACATCCTGCCTTCACTTCTCTGCAGCACTCAATTCATATTGGTGGGAGACATTTCTTTCCATCAGGGCATTCAGCCTCTTACAGGACCTGATGTTGGTAGATTAGTTTCCTCCTAAACTGCCCAGTGTCTTTTTACCACACTTCCTTTCTACTCACTTACGCTAGGAGAGCAGAAAACAAGGATTAACATTTTTCTTTGAGTCTCTTTTTATCTTCTACCCTTGGTAAAGCTGCTGTCCCTCCCTCCCCTCCTTTTCTTTTGTCTACAGGAATGTTTCCTATGTCATCTGGTTTGCACTCCAAGATAACATTTCCTAGGGAGGTTTCTTATTACTGTGAAGAAAACTATGTCAGGAAATATTAGAAAACATTATCCTCATTTTTCACAGTATTGAGCTGACATGAATTACTGAATTATATCTTAGGGAAAAATTCT
Organism: Muntiacus reevesi; assembly: GCF_963930625.1. Taxonomy (NCBI): domain Eukaryota; kingdom Metazoa; phylum Chordata; class Mammalia; order Artiodactyla; family Cervidae; genus Muntiacus; species Muntiacus reevesi. The sequence goes on from NC_089259.1 coordinate 3,067,563, forward strand.
CTAGTGCCATTAAGTTGATATATTTTTATATATTATATGTTTTAGTTCAGTAGTTACCAAATAGCCCAATCATAAGCAAAGCAAAGAAATTTTGTGCTTTTAAAATTTTAATGACAAAATTTAGAGATGCTTGTGAACAGATGCTTTGTTGAGACCTATCACTGTCATAAATATGTGCCACATGATTGAGTTTTGAAAAGTATTAAAAAGTATTATTTAATACTTTTAAAATTAATACTTTTAAATTAAAAAAGTATTTTTAATAACACTTATTTCAGGCTCTTTGCTTTTCAAAATACCTTATGTTCATGATCTTATCTGCTAACCTTCACAACATTCTTGTGGTGCAAGCAAGGTAGCAATTATTATCCCACTTTATAGGTGGGGAAATGAAAGTGAAAACCGATTAAGTGAAATGCTCTGTATCTCATGGTAAGTTGATGTTTGTGTTTGAGCAAATGGATCTATAGTCTCTGATTCTGCTTCTTATTTGGTATTATTTTCTTGAAGTTATGTTTGCAATATTTTATTACTTGATAATTAAAATAAAGAGAGAGGGGACAAAAAGGAAATTAAGCTAGCCTTTCTCTTATTTTCTTAAAAAGAGAATTCCTAATATGCTTGCTTTTTCTGCACAGTGCTTATGTGTATGTGAGAGTCTTTAACTCAGCTTCTCTTCCTCCAAATGTAATAGGCTTCTTTTGTTCTGGCAGCTGTGCCTGTTCCTAGCTGCATCCATTCCATGGTTTCTCTGGACATTCTCATCTCTTCCTTTCTTGACCTTCTACTTGTTTACAGTCTTTATTTATCACTTGCAAGTCACATTAGGTATTGTTCCTCCAACTCTGACTCTGTCCTCTCCACATTTAATCACATTTATGGTGATTTCATTACTACTTTTTCAGTTGTTCTACTTATACACTTTTCTTACACACTTGCTGGGTTTGCCCTGGTCTTTGATCTTCCATAATTTCTCATGAACTAGTTCTTCTTTGATCTAATCTGACATGCATGTAAATCACTCCAGAAGCTTTATTCCATGCTTCAGATGAAATGTTAAATTTATAGATGGCCTGGATGACTGCATATGTTGAGAATGTGAAATACTGATTTCCCTCGTTACTCTCAAATCTACATAGCTTTCCTAAGTTTTGGTGAATCTTGGAAACCAGCACATTATTCAGAATGAACAGTAATGCATCACAGTGGGTAAGAGAAGAATGATTAAATTCCCTTTATCACCCTTCATATCAGTCAGCATTGAGAAAAGAAACAGAAGCACACTCAGAGGGAACCATCTACAAAGGTGTGGCAGCATTTAAGGAACAAAACAAGAGATGTGTCATCAGCTCCTAAGATGACCCCCAACGTTCCCACTTTTGTGTGAGTACGGCCTTATGTAATCTCCTCCTTTCCCTTAAATTGTTTATAATCCATAGATCATCTTTATTTTGAGGGTATGCCATGTCTATGATTAAATTACAAAAGTTCTGGTTTCTCTGCTGCTAGCAAACTCTTTCCTTTGCCAGGTTTGATGAGGCAAGTAGTCATGTTGGGGAGGCCCACATGCCAAGTAACTGAGGATGGTCTCTGGTCAACAACCAGCAAGAAACCCAGGCTGACAGAGCAGTGGTTTAAAAGGAACCAAAGGCAGCCAACAACAATGTAAATGAATTTGAGGTAGATTTTTCCTTAGTTGAGCCTTCAGATGAGCTCCAGCCTTGGTCAACATCTTGATCTCGGTCTTTGGGGAGACACTGAAGCAGAGGTTCAGATGCCTGATTCCATAGAAACTTTCTGATGAAAAATGTACCTTGTCTTAACCCAACCCTAACCCAATTACTCATGTAGCAATAGATGCTTAGAATGGATGGTACAGGCGCTAGTGGTAAAGAACCCACCTGCCAATGCAGGAGACATAGAGATGAGGGTTTGATCTCTAGGTTGGGAAGATCCCCTGGAGGAGAGAGAGTCAGGAAGATACCCACTCCAGTATTCTTGACTGGAGAATCTCATGGACACAGAAAACCTACAGGTGGGCTACAGTCCATAGGATCGCAAACAGATATGATTGAAGTGTTTTAGTATACACATGGATGGTATAAGCTGTCAACTGCTAGCACCCAGATGCCTGAACAGGAAAGGATATAGGGCAGTTCCAGACCCAGAAAGCACAGGTGTGTGGAGGTGGATAACTGTAGTCTTTTGGGGAGAAATGGCCATGTCAAAGCAACTAGCAGCAAGGAGAGGAGCTAGGAATGAATGCCTGTCCTCACTCTTTGACTGCCCCTGAATCACCTGCTAGACTTTTATTTTGGCCTAACTGAATCAGTTGTGAGGGGAAGCTCACTGCTGCAGCTTGGATGGACACAAAGTGGGATGGGCAGTTCATATGTTTCTTAAGGCTGCAAAGGGCTACAAACTGGGTGATTTCAATTCAGTTCAGTTCAGTCATTAGTCGTTTCCAACTATTTGAGACCCCATGGACTGCAGCACACCAGGCCTCCCTGTCCACCACCAACTCCCTGAGTTTCCTCAAACTCATGTCCATTGAGTCGGTGATGCCATCTAACCACCTCAATCTGTCAATCCCTTTTCCCCCTGTCTTCAATCTTTCCCAGCATCAGGGTCTTTTTTAATGAGTCGGTTCTTTGCATCAGGTGGCCAAAGTATTGGAATTTCAGCTTCAGGACGAGTCTTCCCAATGAATATTCAGGACTGATTTCCTTTAGGATGGACTGGTTGGATCTCCTTGCAGTCCAAGGGACTCTCAAGAGTCTTCTCCAACACCACATCTCAAAAGCATCAATTTGTTGGTGCTCAGCTTTCTTTATAGTCCAACTCTCACATCCATACATGACTACTGGAAAAACCATAACTTTAACTAGACAGACCTTTTTTTGGCAAAGTAATGTCTCTGTTTTTTAATATACTGTCTAGGTTGGTCATAGTTTTTATTCTAAGGAGCAAGTGTCTTTTAATTTCATGACTGCAGTGACCATCTGCAGTGATTTTGGAGCCTAAAAAAATAAAGTCAGTCACTGTTTCCACTGTTTCCCCATGTATTTGCCATGAAGTGACAGGATTAGATGCCATGATCTTAGTTTTCTGATTGTTGAGCTTCAAGCCAACTTTTTCACTCTCCTCTTTCACTATCATCAACTCAACTATCATTGAGTTCTTTTTCTCTTTCTGCCTTAAGGGTGGTATTATCTGCATATCTGAGATTATTGATATTTCTCCTGGGAATCTTGATTCCAGCTTGTGGTTCCTCCAGCCCAGCATTTCTCACGATGTACTCTGCATATAAGTTAAATAAGCTGGGTGACAATATACAGCCTTGACGTACTCCTTTCCTGATTTGGAACCAGTCTGTTATTCCATGTCCAGTTCTAACTGTTGCTTCCTGACCTGCATAAAGATTACTCAGGAGGCACGTCAGGTGGTCTGGTATTCCCATCTCTTGAAGAATTTTCCACAGTTTGATGTGATCCACACAGTCAAAGACTTTGGTGTAGTCAATAAAGCAGAAGTAGATGCTTTTCTGGGACTCTCTAGCTTTTTCTGTGATCCAGCGGATGTTGGCAATGTGATCTCTGGTTCCTCTGCCTTTTCTAAATCCAGCTTGAACATCTGGAAGTTCACCATTCACATACTGTTGAAGCCTGGCTTGGAGAATTTTGAGCATTACTTTGCTAGTGTGTGACAATAAATTGTGCAGTTGTTTGAGCATTCTTTGGCATTGACTTTTCTTGCCAGTAGAATGAAAACTGACCTTTTCCAGTCCTGTCGCCACTGCTGAGTTTTCCAAATTTGCTGGCATATTGAGTGCAGCACTTTCACAGCATCATCTTTGGGGATTTGAAATAGCTCAACTGGAATTCCATCACCTCCACCAGTTTTGTTCATGGTGATTCTTCCTAAGGCCCACTTGACTTTGCATTCCAGGATGTCTGGCTCTAGGTGAGTGATCACATCATTGTGGTTAGCTGAGTCATGAAGATCTGTTCTGAATAGTTCTTCTGTGTATTCTTGTCACCACTTCTTAATATCTTCTGCTTCTTTTGGGTCCATACCATTTCTTTCCTTTATTTTGCCAATCTTTACATGAAATATTCCCTCAGTATCCCTAATTTTCTTGAAAATATCTCTCAGTTCAGTTCAGTTCAGTTCAGTTGTTCAGTCATGTCCGACTCTTTGTGACCTCATGGACGGCAGCACTCCAGGCCTCCCTGTCCATAACCAACCCCTGGAGTTTACCCAAACTCATGTCCATTGAGTCAGTGAGATCTCTATTCTTTCTCATTCTGTTGTTTTCCTCTATTTCTTTGCATTGATCACTGAGGCAGGCTTTCTTACCTCTCCTTGCTATTCTTTGGAACTCTGCATTCAAATGGGAATATCTTTCCTTTTCTCCTTTGCCTTCAGGTTCTATTATTTTCTCAACTATTTTTTAAAGCCTTCTCAGACAACCATTTTGCCTTTTCGCATTTCTTTTTTTATGGATGGTCTTCATCACTGCCTCCTGTACAATGTCACAAACCTCTGTCCATAGTTCTTCAGGCACTCTGTCTATCAGATCTAATCCCTTGAATTTATTTGCCACTTCCACTGTATAATTATAAGGGATATGATTTAGGTCAGACCTGGATGGTCTAGTGGTTTGCCATACTTTCTTCAATTTAATTCTGAATTAGGCAATAAGAAGTTCATGATCTGAGTCACAGTCAGCTCCCAGTCTTATTTTTGCTGACTGTATAAACTTTCTCCATCTTCGGCTGCAAAGAATATATTCAATCTGAGTTTGGTATTGACCATGTGGTGATGTCCATGTGTAGAGTCTTCTCTTGTGTTGTTGAAAGAGGGTGTTTGCTATGACCAGTGTGTTCTCTTGGCAAAACTCTGTTAGGTTTTGACCTGCTTCATTCTGTACTCCAAGGCCAAATTTGCCTGCTACTCCAGGTATCTCTTGACTTTCTACTTTTCCATTTCAGTCCCCTATAATGAAAAGGATATCTTTTTTCTGGGTATTAGTTCCAGAAGTTCTGATAGGTTTTTCATAGAACCATTAAACTTCAGCTTCTTCAGCATTACTGGTCGGGGCATAGACTTGGATTACTGTGATATTGAATTTTTTTTCCCTTGGAAACAAACAGAAATCATTCTGTCATTTTTGAGACTGGATCCAAGTACTGCATATTGGACTCTCTTGTTGACTATGATGACTATTCCATTTCTTCTAAGAGATTCTTGCACACATTGGTGGATTTAATGGTCATCTGAGTTAAATTCACCCATTCCAGTCCTTTTTAGTTCGCTGATTCCTAAAATGTCTATGTTCACTCTTGCCATCACCTGTTTGATCACTTCCAATTTGCCTTGATTCATGAAGCTAATATTCCAGGTTTCTATGCAATATTACTCTTTACAGTGTTGGACTTTACTTCCATCACCAGTCCCATCCACAAATGGGTGTTGTTTTTGCTTTGGCTATATCTCTTCATTCTTTCTGGAGTTATTTCTCCACTAATGTCCAGTAGCATATTGGGCATCTACTGACCTGGGGAGTTCCTCTTTCAGTATCCTATCTTTTTGCCTTTTCATACTGTTCATGGGGTTCTCAAGGCAAGAATACTGAAGTGGTTTACCATTCCCTTCTCCAGTGGGTCACGTTTTGTCAGACCTCTCCACCATGACCCATCCATCTTGGGTGGCTCTTACATGGCATGGCTCATAGTTTCATTGAGTTAGACAGGGCTGTGGGCCATGTGATCAGATTGGTTAGTTTCCTGTGACTGTGGTTTTCATTCTATCTGCTGTCTGACAGATATGGATAAGAGACTTATGGAAGTTTCCTGATGCGAGAGACTGCCTGAGGGGAAACTTGTTCTTGTTCTGATGGACGGGGCCATGCTCAGTAAATCTTTAATCCAATTTTCTGTTGATGGGTGGGGCTGCGTTCAGAAATATTATCTTACAGTTCTGTAGGAGTCAGAACACCACAATTTCTGCAGGACTGTGCTCTCCTTGAAGCCTTGTCTAGTCCCAGGTTCTGGTGTTGCCCGCAACCCTTGATGTCCCTTGACTGACAGCTGCTTCAGTGTCTGCATCTGCGTCACATGAGGCTCTTTCACGTGCTCGTGCCCTCTCATAAAGACACCAGGCAGATTGTGTTAGAGCCACTCTCATGCAACTTGGCCTCATATTCATTTCCATTACATCTGCAAAGACCACACTGACAAATACTGGGGATTAAGATGTCAACATCTCTTGCAGGGGATGCAGTTCAATCTCTAACAGACAGGGGACGATGTATGTCTAGAGGGACAAGTAGAACACATGGAGGAAAGTTATGTTCTGAATTTTTTTTTATGATGTTGCTATTGATGTCATAAATAAACGTAAGCTTGTCACTATTAAATGTAAGCTTGTCACTAATGAAATGGGCTGAATGAACATCTTCTCATCATTCTTGAGAACGGCCTTTTTTTTTTTTTTTTAAATAATCTATGCTCTGTGCAGAAAAACTATCACAGGAAAATGACTGTGCAGCTGTCTGAACACAACAGGCATAGAAGACAGGTTTGTGGCTTTCATTGGAAGTACCACCCTGGGCTTTGAAATTGACATGTCTTTTATAAATCTTCCCAAATCACTAGAAAAGACCCATGCAATTTTGAAAGTTATTGGAAGAGAGAACTATATCACCTATAGTAACTACATCTTACATGGCAGGATATCTAGACTTGTGAAATGGATTTTATAAAGGTTAACACTTTATTCAAGGTTTTCATTTGTTTTCATTTATTAATTTTGCATATTTACATCAGAAATAATAGTTCCTAGTGGGAAAATTTTGCTATGGATTCCATTGTTATATTTTTATTTTACATAAACTTTTCATGGCCTTCATACAAAAGTATCTTCTCTTTAGTTACTGTGTTTTGCTTTGTTTTTTTTTTTTCCAGAGACACTAAAAATGACTTTCTTCTAGTAAAAATAATTTGGTAAATTTCAGTGACATAAGAAAGTATGAAATATGCCATTCTCCAATATTAGGACTTTCCACGTTTAAATTTTAATTGCTTAATCTGGAAGACAAGTATAGTGATTTAAAGTTGTGGTGAAAGGCACTGCAAGCCTTCACATCTACAATCAATTTACAAAAATATGCCAGTTCTGAATTTATTGACCATCTGTCAGTCTTCACTCACTACTAGCTAGCTGTCAGTATTTATTATTTGATGCACTCTATAATGACTCACTGTAAGGAATAACCCATATCTCCATCACAGTGATTAATGAGGTCATTGTCTATCCACAGCCACCTCAACCATCAGTCTTTCTTTCCAGGCAGGAGTAAATGGCAATCCCCAAATCAAAAGGCAATTCCCAGAGCCATCCCAAAAAAACAAAGTTGCTTGTGTACTGTGCTAATTCGACTGGCATGAATCAGTGCAGCTACACTCAGTCAAACCTCTTCTATGACAATGCTTTTCAAAAATAAGAACTAAAAGGGACATCTTAAAAATTCAGGGCATGGTTTTTACACACACAAACACACCCACACAAACATACAATGTATAGTTTTTATTTGTATAAAATATGCATCAGGTTTAAAGATGATTAAATCTTAAACTGACCAGTGAAATCTTGGGATATTGCTGGCTCTGACGTTTGTGAAGAACCACAGGTAGACTAAAGCATGCAGACACCCTTTTCATTGCGAGACAGTCTGTTACAGTGGAAGGGCATGGACGTTTAAGCCAGACAGATCAGTATCTGCCATCGATTAGCTGTGATACACTGGACAGCGACAGTTCTTTCATCTTCACCACCTCTGCATGTAAAATATGGATAATTTTCACTGCCTGGTATGCTTGATAGTAATATTAACTGAGATGAGATTGCAAAGCGCCTGGCATACAGAGGCACTCAGCAAATATCTGTCCTGGGTCTTGGTACTAGGGACAGGAAAGTACAGTTCAGGGAACCAGGGGGAAATGATTTGGGGAAAAAAAATCTCAAGTCCAAGTTTCAACCAGGTTAAGCTTCAAGTAAGAGAGTTATAAAAGTTTGTATTTTTTAAAAGAGCAAGCTGTTATGGTTTAGGACAAGGAAATCTAGTGCTAAGCATTTGATAGTTGCCTTAATCTGTTTTAAGGGAGACAAAATCACTTAGGAGAAAGGCCAAAGCATAGGACAAAATGAATATGAATGATATATGTCTATTTATCTATCTCTTATTTATCTATTAATGTATATAAGTATATACCTGATGTGTGTGCATACACTTGTGCTCTTCTTAAAATAGACATAGATCTATCGTATTGGAGATGGGCAGCATCCTGAGAAATAAGCAAAACAAAAACAAAAACAGAATGAACAAATATGGTTGCATCTAGATGGGAGCATACTACATCAACAAGATGATGACAGAGGACACATTTAATATGAATTAAACTATCAACAGGGCTTCCCTGGTGGCTCAGTGGTAAAGGATATGCCTGCAATGCAGGGGGTGTGAATTTGATCCCTGGGACAGGGAGATCCCTTCAAGAAGGGAATGGCAACCCACTCCAGTATTCTTGCCTGAAAAATCTATTGGAAGAGAAGCCTGGAAGGCTATGGTCCATGGATTCTCAATACTTAGTGACAAAACCACCACCAAACTATTAACACACCCTTATTCTTTTTAGTAATATATGACAATGACTCTGCTTCCAGATGAGTGATTGTTATTACTTTCACTCAACTCACATGCTAGCAAAGTAGCTCAAAATTCTCCAAGCCAGGCTTCAATAGTACATAAACCATGAACTCCCAGATGATCAAACTGGATTTAGAAAAGGCAGAGGAACCAGAGATCAAATTGCCAACATCCACTGAATCATTGAAAGTGAGAGACTTCCAGAAAAACATCTATTTCTGCTTTATTGACTCTACCAAAACCTTTGACTGTGTGGATCACAACAAACTGAAAAATTCTGAAAGAGATGGTAATACCAGAACACCTGGCTTGCCTCCTGAGAAACCTGTTTGCCGGTCAAGAAGCAACAGTTAGGACTGGACATGGAACAACAGACTGGTTCCAAATCAGGAAGGGAGTATGTCAAGGTTGTATATTGTCACCCTGCTTATTTAACTTATTTGTAGAGTACATAATGAGAAATGCTGGGCTGGAGGAAGCACAAGCTGGAATTAAGTTTTCCAGGAGAAATATCAATAAACTCAGATATGCAGATGATACCACCCTTATGGCAGAAAGTGAAGAAAAACTAAAGAGCCTCTTGATGAAAGTGAAAGAGGAAAGTGAAAAAGTTGGCTTAAAGCTCAACATTCAGAAAACTAAGATCATGGCATTTGGTCCCATCATTTCATGGCAAATACATGGGGGAACAGTGGAAACAGTGAGAGATGTTATTTTGGGGGACTTTAAAATCACTGCAGATGGTGACTGCAGCCGTGAAATTAAAAGACTCTTGCTCCTTGAAAGAAAAGCTATGACCAAACTAGACAACATATTAAAAGGAAGAGACATCACTTTGCCAACAAAGCCCATCTAGTCAAAGCTATGGTTTTTCCAGTAGTCATGTATGGATGTGAGAGTTGGACTGTGAAGAAAGCTGACTGCCAAATAATTGATACTTTTGAACTGTGGTGTTGGAGAAGACTCTAGAGAGTCCCTTGGACAGGAAGGAGATCCAACCAGTCCATCCTAAAGGAAATCAGTCCTGAATATTCATTGGAAGGACTGATGTTGAAGCTGAAACTCTAATATTTTGGTTACCTCATGCGAAGAGTTGACTCATTGGAAAGGACTCTGATGCTGGGAAAGATTGAAGGCAGGAGGAGAAGGGGATGACAGAGGATGAGATGGTTGGATGGCATCACCGATTCAATGAACATGAGTTTGAGTAAACTCCAGGAGTTGGTGATAGACAGGGAGGCCTGGCATGCTGCAGTCTGTGGGGTCGCAAAGAGATGGACATGACTGAGGGACTGAACTGAACTGAACTGATTTCTTGGGTGCACAGGTTCATAATATAGAATAAACTAAAGTAGGTAATGGCAGAAGTGCGCTGGCTGTGTTGAACCACGCTCCAAAATCACTGCAGATGGTGACTGCACTCATGAAATTAAAAGACACTTACTCCTTGGAAGGAAAGTTATGACCAACCTAGATAGCATATTAAAAAGCAGAGACATTACTTTGCCAAAAAAGTTTCGTCTAGTCAAGGCTATGGTTTTTCCAGTAGTCATTTATGGATGTCAGAGTTTGACTGTGAGGAAAGCTGAGCACTGAAGAATTGATGCTTTTGAACTGTGGTGTTGAAGTAGACTCTTGAGAGTCCCTTGGACTGCAAGCAGATCCAACCAGTCCATCCTAAAGGAGATCAGTCCTGGGTGTTCATTGGAAGGACTGATGCTGAAGCTGAAACTCCAATACTTTGGCCACCTCATGTGAAGAGTTAACTCATTGGAAAAGATCCTGATGCTGGGAGGGATTGGCGGCAGGAGGAGAATGGGACGACAGAGGATGAGATGGTTGAATGGCATCACCGACTGGATGGACATGGGTTTGAGTAAACTCCGGGAGTTGGTGATGGACAGGGAGGCCTGGTGTGCTGCGATTCATGGGGTCTCAAAGAGTCGGACACGACTGAGTGACTGAACTAAACTAAAGTAGGTAATGAAGGTATCATGGTAGGAAAAGTTTGGTCCAGAATGAGGATTTCTATTTATTCTGACAAGGCTAACTGAAAATTAGATGCAGAACTTCTCATAATGGAAAAATTCCGTCATTTGGGGTGAACTGGTTCTTCAGTCTATGTGCACAGAGTCATCTCTGGCAGCTTATCTGCCAGGTTCTGGTGTTACACATATACCTGGTTAGATAAGCCTGGATGTTAGATACAACTTAATAATTTGAGCTGGAGTTCTTCCATCATTCAGTTTTATTCCTGGACCTGGAATTAGGTGTTAGCCATTGTGAGTATATCTTTCTCACATTTTCTTAATATTTAAGTGGGAAAGGTTGAATTTTAGGATCAGTGGCTCTTATCTAACACTATTTTCTATCAAGTAAATCTCCAAGAATTAGGTTTAAAATTACTAGAGCTCATTTTTACCTAAACAGCTTTGATAGTTGACTTGAAGCTTGCAAAATGCCCTAGGTAGATGAAGGAAATAATGCAATCCCAACAGAATCTTATGGTGAGGTGGGGTTATCACTGAATCGAAGTCTACTATTATTGGACTTCTACCATCATATCTCATCAAGAACTCTGGGTAAATTTATCAGGGCTCAGCCATGAGCGTTTGCTTGATCCCATTGTATAGAATCTGATTTTTGCCAGTATTCAAGAAATATCAGAACTTGAAAGGATTGGTTCACATCAACCAAACTCACATGAGAATAAAATATTCACCAGATTGCATTCTTTGATATTGTGGGAATTATCAGTCAGATTAGAATATTTTTGAAGTCCCTGTATGAAAGCAAATTTTCATGGAAGTGACAATATGATCAGTGATAGTTTGGTGAAAAAAGAAAGAGGGAAAGATTTAGTTTAATAACACAAATGCTTACTAACACAAAGAAAAGCATGCACAGTAGAATTTCATTCTTCAATGTTGTTAATTCGAATTTGTGATACTTTATTTTGGACCATGACTAATGCAGAGTTAATAATATTTTAAGCTGAAGTTATACACAACCAATCTATTAAAAATAACACACATAGCAAGTTAAGTTAAGTTAAATATATATAAGGAGCAAGTGGTTTGATAAACATACAAAATAGAACAACATAATTTGAATACAATGTGCCTATTAGAAATGTAATCAGAATCACAATGGGTTTTTTTAGAATGAAAAAACTTAGGTCTAAAAAACCCTCAAGAGATCACACCACCTCTTTCCTTTTACAGATAATCAGGGTAAGTGATGGTTATTAACTTACCCAAGATCACATAGCTAATTAGCATTGAGTTGAATCTGGGTGCCAGGTCTCCTGATTATTAGACTAATAGAGCTTTACTCAATTTACTTATTCAAATAATCTCTAATCTGTACAGGCAACAAGATACATTTATCAGGAAAAAATAGATTGTTTTAAAGTATTTGAAAGCTGTAAATTTAATTTATCAACAACTACTATGAAATTAAAACTTTCTGTTGATTTCTCAATCAGTCCATAACAGTAAAATTTCGCTATACAACCAAAAAGTAAATATGTTTCCCATTGTCATAAAATAGTATGTGCTGGTTAATTTTATGTGCCAACTTACTCAACTGGCCTAAGTGATGCCCAGATTGCTGGTAAAACATTATTTCTGGGTTTGTCTGTGCTTTTGAAGAGAAGAACATTGGATTCAGTAGATTGAGTATGGAGATTCACCCTCCCAGTGTGGACAAACATCATCTGGTAGGCTGAAAGGCTGAATAGAACAAAAAAATGGAGGAAGGATGAGTTGACTTTCTCTTTGCTTGAGCTGGGACCTCCATCTGTTCCTGCCCTCAGATATTGACATTCCTGGTTCTTTGGCCTTTGGACATGTACTGAATTATATTTCCTGGTTCTCCAGCTTGCAGAGGGCAGATTGTAGCACTTCTTGGCCACCATAACTTCATGAGTCAGCTCCTATGATGAATCAATCTCCCTCTCTTTCTCCAAATATATATTTCCTATCGATTCTGTTTCTCTAGAGAATTCTGCATGTATACTACACTTTGCATTTTCTTATTGTGCTGTTCAGAAAATTTGTGTTGGGAATTAGAAGTGAAGTGTTACTATAAAAGTCAAAATATAGTGACCCTGAGGAATAAAAGTATAAATAACAGTGTTTTTATTTTTCTTTTAAAACTGAACTCCTAAGCATTTAGAAAACCACCTTTGAAGAAATTTCTCCACATCTTTTTTTTTTTTTTTTAACAAAAAAGAGTGTTCTCTAATATTTCTCTACTATTTCTCTACTATCTGCCAATAACAAATCTAATTATAAAATTATAAAGTGATTTCTTCAATTTTCTTTTGAACTTTACAATAAAGATAGAGATTTTTTTCAGAAGTAGGGTGGCTTTAAAAAGAAAGAAGAATCAGTCATTAAGACATCTTCATTAATATATCTAGATATACTCTTAGTTCTCAGGTATACTCAGACACTGTCATTTGACTAATTGTGTTCTTGGCAGTTTTATTTCCTGGTTCCTATTAGAGACTGTCAGTTTTGTTAGGATTACGTGTTCTTTGTTCTAAAGTTTTAATGCAGTTTTAGAATTATCTTTCAATCAGACGTTGTCTTGATTATTATTACCTAGTAAAAAGATGTATGTATACATATATATATGTACATATATACATGGAGATGTATATATACATATGCTTATATACATAGACCATTTTCCTTTAATGTTTAAATCAGTGCTTTTTCTTTTAGTTAAAGAAATAAATTAAATATTTGTTTATAATTAATAATGACTGCTGCTACCATTTGATCAAATAAATATAGAAGGAATCAGAAAATCACCATTTGGCAATGGTACAATGTATACCACTTATAAGGTAAAACTAGTGAATATAAATGTACTGAGTAACAGGACAATTACAGAGTCACAAAGTCTCTTTATAAGACACTTATTGATTACAAAGGGAGATGTCTATTACATCATCAAAGGTAGCATCACCATTTATGGTACAGGTTGACTTCATGTGCCTTTTGATATCTTGCGAAGAGGAGAATACAATATCACTCTGTGTATCACTCTGTAATATCACCCAAAAAAGGTGTAAACTAAATCTAATTATGAGAAAGTCTTGGGGAAACCAAAATTAAAGAGCATTCTACAAGATCACTGGCGTATATCTTCTTCTTTCAAGGAGGTGAGACTTTATTAAAGGATACATATAATTAAACTAAAATTCCAACAAAATGCCTAAGAGAAGGCCTTATGACTAGATTCAAAAGTAGCATAGATGATGAATTCTGTCCAGGGTCAAGGAAAGGATCATTAAAAGGAGATGTACGTTGAGTCTAACATAAATAAGGGTTCTTATGTCGGGTATATAGTGGGTCAGGGATATTGCAAGAAGAGAGTTCTGTGAGTCATTCTAGTGAAGTACCAAACCCAAAACAGGGCACAGAAGCCCCCAGATTTGTATCTAGTTGATAAGAAATGCAGGTGGCCTAAAGAATCCCTATGTGGCTGGTGTGGCCTTTTTTATTTTTTTCTTAGTGTCCAGGTTAAGAAAGACAAAGAATATATATATATATATATATATATATATATAAAATTTTCCAGATTGAAGAAAACTAAAGTGACCTGATAGCTAAATGAAATGTATCATTCTGAATTGGATTTTGAACCATAATTTCTTTTTTCTTTTGCCATGAGGGCCATTAGTGGGACAAGTGGCAGGGATGAGTAAGGTCTGTAGATTTGTTCTTGTTGCTGTTCTGTCACCAAGTTGTTCCCAACTCTTTGCAACTCATGGATTGCAGCATGCCAGGCTCCTCTGTCCTCCACTATCTCCTGGAGTTTGCTCAAATTCATGTCTATTGAGTTGATGATACTATCTAACCATCTTATCCTCTGCCACCCTCTTCTCCTTTTGCCTTCAATCTTAGCATCAGAGGCTTTTCCAAGGAGCTGGCTCTTCACATCAGATGGCCAAACTATTGCAGTTTCAGCTTCAGCATCAATCCTTCCAATGAATATTCTAGGTTGATTTCCTTTAGAATTGACTAGTTTGATCTCCTTGAAGTTCAAGGGACTCTTAGGAGCCTATGGTGACAATATTTTATCAATGTTAGTTTCTGAGTTTGGTAATTCTACTGTGGTAATATAAGAAAATGCTATTATTCTTAGAAAATACATATTTAATATCAAATGTTTCAGAAGAAATATTATGAAATATTATTTATATTAAGATAAATATATAATTTTCAATATCATAGTGGAGTGTATGTGAAGATTTTTTGGTACAGTTTTTGCAACTTATTGGCCTTCTTGTTATTGTTCAGTCATTAAGTAATGTCTGACTCTTTGTGACCCATGAACTACAGCCTGCCAGACTTCCCTGTCCTTCACTCTCTCCCAGAGTTTGCTCAAACTCCTGTCCACTGAGTCACTGATGTCATCCCACCGTCTCATCCTCTGTTGCCTCCTTCTCCTCCTGCCCTCAATCTTTCCCAGCATCAGGGTCTTTTCCATCAGGTCCATCGCATTAGGTGGCCAAATACTGGAGTTCAGCTTTTGCATCACTCCTTCTAATGAAGTTATTTCAAAATAAACAGGTAAGAAGTTATTGCATGATTGGCATTTAATAGGCTGATTTGATCATGATTTGACTAAAGTAACTTTTATCAAGTGCTTACTATGTATGCTCAGTCACTCAGTCATGTCCAACTCTTTTGGACACTATGGACTGTAGCCCGCCAAGTTCCTCTGTCCATGGGATTTTCTGGGCAAAGATGCTGGAGTGGGTTGCCATTTCCTACTCCCAAGTGCTTACTATGGAGCAGTAACTGTGTTGTTTTTTCCCTTGAGGTATTTGAAACAGTCTTCACATGGTCCTGAAAAGAGGGCATAGTTATAACAATTCCATGTATAAGAACACTCATATTTAGGAATAACTGCTTAACTGAGACCTGTTCAAGTCACATAGCTGGAAAATGGCAAGGATGAAATTTGAACTGATATTACTTAATTTCATATCAATACTTTCTGCCCCCAATAAGATCAGCAGTCTATATTGTAGCAAACTACTTAATCTTCTAAGAGCATTGAATGGCTTTAGTGATATATGTGTGGAGAGTTCTAACTAGCAGTGACTTTAATCTCTTGGGATATAAAGCCGGCACATCATTAAAACTGTAGATTCTGGAAGCTTTTGAGTTCCTTGGACAGGAACTGTATTATCTTGATGTCTTTTTTTTTTTTTTAAGCATAAAAAAGCATATTTTATCACTCAGTGAATAATTGTTGAATAAATAAATGATCATGAAACAAACTTTGATGTAAGAGATATAGAGGCATGGTGGAGAACAGGTCAGGAAGGTTATCAGAGGACTCTGATAATCACAAGATTAGAGTTAGAGGAAGTAAAAATTAGATGCTGATTTCCATTTCCAGTCAATAGAAACAACTTCTCCCTCTGATCTGTACACAGATTGTTCTGGCAACATGCATCTCTTGAAGGAATAAAGACAGACACACCCACTTTGAGACCCATGGCTTAAGGTAGGAATCCAGGCAGCAAACTAAACTACCCCAGAGAACCAAGAGGAGAGATTAGTTTTGAGGTTAGAATGAAGGGAATTACCACATCTTCAATGTGGTGGAGTCCGAGGAAATTATGGGAAATTGAAAACAGACTCAAAATGTTATCTAAGGTCTCCAATTTTTCAGGGCTGCAGAAAGCATCATCGCTAGCTGTCAATGTGGTAAATTAGTTTGGAGGTCAAGCATTCCCAGAAATTTTCACGGTTTATTTCTATTACTGTTCATGATACCTCTGACATCTGTGTAATCTATTCTGTTTGGGGTTTTTGTTGTTGTTGTTATTTAAACAAAACTTCTTAATTTTGTTTTAAGAAGTTAATCATTCAAATATTGGAAAAGGTGGGATGAAGCAAGCATGGCATAATAATATTCACCTGTGGAGGCTTATGAAAAATTGAATTCATGGATGTGTTACAAATGAATGAATTTCAATCATGATGGATATAGTTTGGATGTAAACCTGGGCCAAACCATTTTGTCATTTTTAGATGTCACTTTGTGGCCAGTGTGCTGAAAAATGACTAAATTCCGTATCATTCTTTCAGTACTGGACAGCTACAATGACCTCTGGGTTCCTTTCTCAAAGCAACAAGTAAAGTGGTTCCCACATCAAGGTTTCCTATGGTTATCCTACATACCCAAGTGTCACCCTGAAGCTTGGGACAACTCGGGGTGCTGACAATCCCCAGATAACATTATGTGCCAGAGCCCAGACTTGAGACATTTAGGTCCAAGTGGATCATCTGTTTTATTATTTCTGATATCAACTTGAATAGGTGGGGAAAAACAGACTTTTAAGTCACAACTAAAGTTGAATGATGACTTCATGATAGGCAATGCAGCGACCAATAAGTCAAATAGTTAGAACTTCCATTTACTTTCTACTTTTCTAGTATTTTATCATTGAAAATTTTAATCAGTGGTTATCACCTTTTGGTAAGCAATACATTTGTAAATTTAAAAGTAAATGTCTACTCAAACTAGCTCCAGTGACATCAGTATCCTTAGAAGTAAAATGAAAAACATCACCACTTTGAAACAACCTTTTCAAGAATTATCAATGCACTATTCCACTCCAAATAACTGAATTATAATACACCTTTGGATACCAGTTCAGTAGAGCAGACACAACTAACAATATGGTCTAATTATAACAATAGCAACATCACTAACATTAATAGGTTTATCTAAAGGAGAAAAATTTAGAATAACAACAGACTGTGAGATGTGTTATGAATCCACTGAATTTGAGAAAATGACCTACTGGTCTTAGTTATATAACCATCCATTTTATGAACTCAGTAATTAAATATCAGTTTCCCATCAGTAAAATGTTTGAGATTTTACAAGATCTCAAAAGACTAGTTTGTAAATTCTGTTATTTGGAGGATGTCTTCAATATGGTACAAAGTCATGTTAAATATGATAGAATCAATGTTTCTACCTCAGGAGGTATGTGTTTGCCTTCATCCTTCTATTTCTCACCCTTCCATTTTGCCCACAGATACCATACAATAGAGGCCCACTGCTGGCCTTGTAAGATGAAGAGTAGTCAGTTATTCCATCTTTACTCTGCTTTCTGACACCCCATCCTTCTGAGGTGCAGACCTTTTTGTTTTCATTTTGCCATTAAATGCTCTTGCTCAGATTTTTAAAAAAGTAGAATACTACTAAAATGAATATTCTTTTAAAATAGTAAAAAATATTGCTGGTTGTATTTTGAACATTACATCTGGTGGTAGATATAGTTTGGCACATGGCGAAAGTTGTTCAGTCATGTCCAACTCTTTGCGACCCATGGACTATACAGTCCATAGAATTTTCCAGGTCAGAATACTGAAGTGGGTAACCTTTCCCTTCTCCAGGGGATCTTCCCAACCCAGGGATCGAACCCAGGTCTCCTGCATTGCAGGAGAATTCTTTGCCAGCTAAGCCACAAAGGAAGCCCAAGAATGCTGGAGTGGGTAGCCTATCTCTTCGCCAGCGGATCTTCCTGACCCAGGAATCGAACCTGGGTCTCCCACCTTGCAGGCAGATTCTTTACCAGCTGAGCCACAAGGGAAGTTTATAGTTTGGGAAGGTGGCTTATTAGGCTTGTAAGCCAAGTCCCTTCAGCAATAACCAACTCCATGTGACCCCAGGGACCATAGCCTCCAGGCTCCTCTGTCCATGGGATTCTCTAGGCAAGAATCCTAGAGTGGGTTGCCAAGATCTCCTCCAGAGGATTTTCCCAACTCAGGGATCCACCTTCCCTCTCTTACCTCTCCTGCATTGGCAGGTGAGTTCTTTAGCACTGGGAAGACCCTGCTTGCTATGCCTGTCTTCTTGGATCTCATTGTAGGTAATCTGTGTCCTTCACATTTGTGAGAGCATCCCTGATTTACACTGCTTCCGTGGTTTTCAAATTATGAGTATTTATTGTCTATCGCATGCAGCACTCTAGACAGACAGTTCTGCTTTTTTTCTTATTGCCTATTTGTTGTTAGGCTGTGCTCTTTCTTGAATGTCACTTAGTTGTAAAGAAATTTTATAAGGCAATGTTTTCAAAATGATCAAAAATGTTCTACTTAGTAGATATAAACTATTTTTTCCCCTTATTTCTTCATCATAAGTCATACTCCTCATTTAAGAAAATTAAACAAATGTGAATTAATGTGAATTAATGACAATGAAATATAAATTCCTTTTTTATTAACAGTGGATTCTTTTCCCTCAGTATTTCTTCTGAGAAGTTCTCATTACAAATTTTTAGCCGGAGGTCTGCTGAAAATCATTCAAGCCCTTTAGAAATTTAGGTGTCAAATCCTTCAAGATGTATATTTTAACACTCCAGCCTTGTTTGAAACATTTATTCCCTTTGGACCTTTAAGTGTCATGCTTTTAATCACTTTGCCTTGAAGAATTTACTTTTTTTTTTTTTCATTCTCTTTGACTAATGGCCCTGGATTTTTATTTTATTCCCTTTGCCCTACCGTGTACAAATTCACTCTGCCAGTTCCTTTCAATATCAAGGGGAATAAACATTATATCAAATAAGCCCCTCTCCTCTTTAAAGAACAAGACATTTTTGTGAGGTGTTAGTGATGGCATTGGCCTTTCCTGGTAGCTCAGCTGGTAAAGAGTCTGTCTGCAGTACAGGAGACCCAGGTTCAATCGCTGGATTGGGACTATCCCCTGGGGGAGGGCATGGCAACCCACTCCAGTGTTCTTGCCTGGAGAATCCGCGTGGACAGAGGAGCATGGCGGGCTACAGTCCATGGGGTCACAAAGAGTTGGATGCGACTGAGCGACTAAGCAATGCACAGCAGTGATGGCGATGGGATTACGACTTCCAAGGCATCATGAAAACAGCACCTGGGTTACTCATCACCACATTTCTTTCAGGTTTACTCTTTACCTAGAGCCATCTGGGAAACCTTTGCAGCAATAGAATTGTTTAGATACTTCTTCACATATCTGAATTATAATGAAATTTTATTGAATTAGGAAAATCTTTTAGAAACTAGTTTACCATTTCATGTTGTTATTTAAAATTTTTCCTTTGTAGCATTTGAAATATTTCTGTATTCAGTAATCAAAGTGTTCCCTCCACACGTGAACTGACCTTTCTCTCTTCAGTCATTCCATGTCTTTGGATTATTACCCTTTTCTCGGGATATCAATATGTTAGGTGTAGCTAACTAGTCATTAGCCACTTTTCCGGCCTATCTTTGCTAAATTCTTTCCAAATACCATTCTGGTGTTTCTAAACACTTACAGATTCGTAGTGTCTCCCCTTGAACTTGTTTCCTGTTGGGTGTTGAGTGGAGTCAGTGCCTCAGCACAGAGATGCTTCTGGAATGTTGCAGTAGGGACTCCTCTGGAAGGGACGTGTGTGAGAGATGGCAGACAGCTGGATGCTTTAGCAGCTGCTTGATGGCAAGTGGAGGAGGGAGCCTTCAAGTGTGTGGGCGGAAGGACACAGTGAAGCAAAACTCAAGCCATGAGGCATGACTGTGAAACCCGGGGACTTTTCAGCAAGACCCGCCGTAACTGGAAATCAGGGCTTCGTTTAGAAATTCAAAACAGCAGCTAACTTCACTGTCTCTGAAGGCACATCTTTTCAAACAAGGCACATTAACTGCCCGGTTTGTAATTAAGGGCATTCTTCTGTTCGCCAGATGAATGACCTTTGTTGGCTATCAGTCTCCTTAATTCCAAAGGTAAAACTGGATTCAAAACATCTTATAACTGAATGTTTTAGTCAGTTGCATGTTTACAAAGAGGGGCTTCTCTGGTGGCTTCGTTGGTAAAGAATATGCCTGCAATACAGGAGATCTGTGTTCAATCCCAGGGTCAGGAAGATCCCCTGGAGAAAGGAATGGTAACCACTCCACTAGTCTTGCCTAGGAAATCTCATGGACGGAGGAGTCTGCAGGGTTATATTTCATGGACTCAAAAGAGTCTGACACAACTTAGCAACTGAACAACTACAATGCTTACAAATGCTTACTTATGGTGTGAAATGCTCTTACTTTTGGTAGGTTAGTAGGTATATATGTGCTGAGATGGTATTAATGCCTTCTAGGCAAATTACAGAAAAAATTGGATAAAATTTTAAGCACAACAACTGTGTAAAATAACTAGTTCAAGTATACCTATAGTCAGACAAAAACAGAATAGATGAGCTCAAATACTAAGAAATTTGGCATTCTAGAAATACTATATATAAATTTAAGATTTTATATGTTTAGGGTTGAGCTTCCCTGGTGTCTCCATCCCTGATGATTTAAAAAAAAAAAATCCTCCTGCAATGCAGGAGATGCTTGTTTGAATCTTGGGTGGGGAAGATCCCCTGGGAAGAGGGCATGGCAACCCACTCCAGTATTCTTGCCTGGAGATTCCCATGGACAGAGGAGTGTGGCGGGCTAGAGTCCATAGGACTGCAAAGAGATGGACATGACTAAAGTAACTGAGCACATGTTTAGGGTTAAAATAAAGAGCTACTCGATATTTAAAACCTGAGTACCTTTATGTTTCCTGTATTACCACCAAATTAATATCTATTTGTTGTTCAGCCACTCTGTCATGTCTGACTCTTTGCGACCCCATGGACTGCAACACGCCAGACTTCCCTGTCCTTCACCATCTTCCGGAGTTTGCTCAAACTCATGTCCATTGAGTCAGTGATGCCATCTAACCATCTTGCCCTCTGTCATCCCCCTTCTCCACCTGCCTTCAATCTTTCCCAGCATCAGGGTCTTTTCTAATGAGTTGGCCCTTCACATCAGGTGGCCAAAGTATTGGAGCTTCAGTTTCAGCATCAGTCCTTCCAATGAATATTCAGGACTGATTTCCCTTAGGCTTGACTGGTTTGATCTTGTTAATCCAAAACAAATATTTACTCAGTATAAAATTTGTGGGTTAAGCATCTAGTGGGATAGCATAATAAACAATACTAAGTTTTTTAAAGTACGCCTTTAGAAGATATAAAAAGCATATCAAAGTGTGGCATAAGAGAGATACAAACTAAAACTCCACATTTGAGCTAGTAAACAGTCCTGGTAGTCTTCAGGATAAACTGAAGTTGGAAAACTAGATAAAATATGTCTCTCTTCTGAGAGTGGTCAGTGCCATCAGGAGCTCTCTGATCCTTGAGTCTGAATATCATGTCCTCAGAAGGAGTTAAAAAGGGCCACGGGATTATCTGAGTACCATGCTCAGCAGTGACAGAGTCCAGATCATGACAAACAAGTGGTTCTCTAGAAAGATTCAAGGTTCTTTAGGAGCCTGATGAAATCCTTCCCTTTTGTGAGAGAGTCAGTTATTAGAGAAATCAAAGCAGAGACAGATGGCAAGTCCTAGATAGAGCCTAAGGAAATAGAGAACATGAGGGCACCTATACTGGACCTGAGTGCTCCCATTGCAGGCTCATAGACATTATGGAGCCCAATGTTATGTAGAATCCCTGGGTGTCCACAATTTGACTTACAATTTTCAATTCCCAGAGACTGGGCATACTCATTTCATGATTGCTGATGCTGCGGAGAGTTGAAGACTGTGTCTGCTAGGAAAATGCCTGGGATCCCATTGACCATGGACATCCTGATATCCAAACTGATCTAAATGCACTTTCTTTCACTCATCACCTCTTGACCTATAAATGATGTGCCAGGCACTCTGAGGTTTTATTTATGGAAAACTCAACTCAGCTTGGTGATACTAATTTTAATTTTAAAATTTAAAATTTATTTAAATTTAAAATTTATTTAAAACAATTTTAAATTTTAAAATTGTTATATCTTCATCAGACCTATGTTTATATGTATGTTTGTATATATATCTATATTTACATCTATCCATCTATCTATTTCTGCTTATATCATCATCTGTCTAATCTGGCAAATATTTGCAAAGAAAAATTACTAGCTTCTGAAGGGATGGCATATTTAAATTTTGATACATACTATCCAAATCTCTGGGGTTTCCCAGGTGGAGCTAGTGATAAAGAACCCCCCTGCCAGTGCAGGAGACTTAAGAGACGTGGGTTCAACCCCTGGGTTAGGAAGATCCCTTGGAGGAGGGCATGGCAATCTGCTTCAGGATTCTTGCTTGGAGGATCCCATGGACAGAGGAGCCTGGTGGGTTACAGCACATAGGGTTGCAGAGTCAGACACAACTGAAGGGACCTAGCACACAGCCAGTAACTCTACAGAAAACTTTTATACATTTATATTCTAACCAAATGTGTCTGAAAGTGCCTGTGACATACGCCCTCACAATCATTAGGCATTTTTGGGCAATTTGATAGGTATGTTAGGTAGGAATTTAGGCATGAGAAATTCCACCCCAGTGTGGCCCCGGAGAGTGCATAGGTCAGTTTAGTTCAGTCCCTCAGTCGTGTCTGACTCTTTGCAACCCTATGGATTGCAGCACACCAGGCTTCCCTGTCCATCACCAACTCCCAGAGCACATGCAAATTCACGTCCATTGAGTTGGTGATGCCATCCAACCATCTCTTCTTCTATCATCCTCTTCTCCTCCTGCCTTCAATCTTTCCCAGCATCAGGATTTTTTCCAATGAGTCAGTTCGCATCTAGTGGCCAAAGTATTGGAATTTCAGCTTCAGCGTCAGTCCTTCCAGTGAACACCCAGGACTGATCTCCTTTAGGATGGACTGGTTGGATCTCCTTCCTGTCCAAGGGACTCTTAAGAGTGTTCTCCAACACCACAGTTCAAAAGCATCAGTTCTTCAACACTCAGATTTCTTTACAGTCCAACTCTCACATCCATATATGACTACTGAAAAAACCATAGCCTTGACTAGACAGACCTTTGTTGGCAAAATAATGTCTCTGCCTTTTAATATGCTGTCTAGGTTGGTCATAGCTTTTCTTCCAAGGAGCAAGCATCTTTTAATTTCACGGCTGCAGTCACCATCTATAGTGATTTTGGAGCCCCCCAAAATAAAGTTTCTCACTGTTTTCATTGTTTCCCCATGTATTTTCCATAAAGTGATGGGACTGGATGGATCTTAGTTTTCTGAATGTTGAACTTTAAGCCAACTTTGTACTCTCCTCCTTCACTTTCATGAAGAGGCTCTTTAGTTCTTCACTTTAGATGCATATCTGAGGTTATTGATATTTCTCCTGGCAATCTTGATTCCAGCTAGTGCTTTATCCAGCCTGGTCTTTTGCATGATGTACTCTGCATATAAATTAAATAAACAGAATGACAATATATAGCCTTGATGTACTCCTTTCCTGATTTAGAACCAGTCTGTTGTTCCATATCCAGTTCTCACTGTTGCTTCTTGACCTTCATACAGATATGCACAGATGTGCTACAAAATAACCCACAGAGACTTTTCCAATGCCAAACATGTGTCCTTGATGCACAGCTTTGTCTTCAAGTGACCTTAGGCTGCTGGGAGCCTATTAAGGGTTTATAAATATTCTATACATACATTCATCTGATTGTAACAGACTGAATTATGGGAAAGACATGAGCAATAGAGCCTATTATTATGTAACTTGCAACTGTCAGTCAAAACTGTCAGTTCACACCTGCCTAAATGAATATGTAACAGCCCTGTCTTGAAAAGTCCCGTATCTCATCATTCTGGCACCAGAGCCTCTGTTGGCTTGGCCCACCTCTCCCTTGAGGTGTTCTTTCTTCAACAAACTTGTTTTTGCTATGGGTCAACCTCAGATTCTTCATGTCCTTATCAAGAACCAATACCCAGGAGGAAAGGTCTTTTTTGACTGTACGTATCAGGAAAATATACTATATCACTATATCTCTATTGTTTTAGTGTACTTTTTTCCTGATAAATATTTAATCCTTACATATGTTTGCATTTTTATTGTAAGGACACTTATCTTTTAGAAAGTTTTTAGTTTATTATCTTTGCTTCTTTCATGATATCCATATAATCTATAAATTTAGAAATGTACTTTATAGAAAAGGAATGTATGCTTTGTCAAATGAATCCATGTATTCAACAAATATTTATTGAGCACCTGCTAGGTACTAGGTACAATGCCAAGAAGTTTCATATTAATTTTCTGACCACTAATTGTAGTTTGATTTTGGCATTTTTTCACACATAAAAGTTATTTTTATTTCATTGTAATAACATATATTAATTTAATTCTGATTTTGTTCTCATGTTAGAGTGGCTAGTATGCCACACAGAATTATGAACAAAAGTAAACATAACCAGACAATATAAATAACATTATTTATTTATGTGTTATATATTTAATCCATTGGAATTTATTTTGCATTGAGAATGAAGTAGAAATCAGATTTTAATTCCAATAACATCTCAGTAATAGTAATTCTTTTGATTTATTAGTAAAACTGTTGTCAAACCATATGAAATATTACCTTGTCATATATTTGATTTTCCAGACATATTTGGGATTTTTTTTTTTTTTTTTTTGGTCTTCTATCATTTTGTCCATCCTTGTATTATTCATCCATGTGTTTATTCCTCGGTGTTATTTGATGCTATTCTATTTAGACATTTTAATTTTTTTTATTCAATGATTTTCTTTCCCCTCTTCCTTTCTATTTCCTCCTCTAGGGGATCTTCCTGACCCAGGGATCAAACCTGTGTTTCCTGCATTGGCAGGTGGATTCCTTACCACTGAGCCACATGGGAAGCTCTGTTCTGAAACTTACCACATACATGATCCTGAAAATATTACTTGTTTATTTATAAAATGAGAGCAATGACACTTATATTATATAATCCTGATAGAAAGAATTTAGTAAAATGAGTCCCTGACACATAGCAAATAGTTGCAAATGTTACAATACTGTTGACAGTACTGACAATACATTAGGACTATTTAGCACTTGGAAAGTGTCTTTTTCCTTAAGAGTCCTGTGTACTCTGACTTCTTGGAATTTGCATTTGGCTTTGGAGATATTTTATCTGTAGCTTTCAAATATCATGATTTGCCAGTATTGCTTTTTAACTTTTTAATCTGTTTTTATTTCTGACATTCTGTTTTATTTTAGGACCACATGGCATCTTTCCTCTATTTTTCTGTTATTTTTAAAAAATTTATTGTGCTATTGATTTCATTTGCTTTTAGGATTTCTTAGATTTTTCTATTAATACATCTTACAGTTTTTTAAAGCATGAAAAATAACATATCTGGATAGCTGAATTTACTCCCAAAGTCATTAGGAGGTGAGCACAAGCAAACACAGTTCACGCTACAACAGGAAAAACTTTCAGTAGGCACTGAGAGAAAAAAACTTTGATGAACTCTCAAAGTTTGCTTCAGCTTTCTCTAATCCAACAGAATATTTGCAAACTATTTGAAATCAATTTTCTAAAACAAAAATCTGTTGGTTTTTTTTTTTTTTTTAAATCACTGCCTAACAAATTTAATGATGAAAACAGTACCTCTAAACTGTTTCACTATTTCCATGGGCTGGTCAGGAGTCTGGGTATGGCCATCGAGGGCCTCACGAAGTGTCTTCAGGGCTGCAGTCTCATCTGGAGAACAGGGTCCTCTTACAGGGTTTATTCAAGTTGTTGGCAGAATCCAATCTCTTGAGGTTTTATGCAACTGAGGGTCTCAGCTCCTAGAGGCCATTTCAAGTAGCCTGTTATGTGACCTTGTTTACAGGCCGCTCATACTATAATATCTTGCTTCTTCAAGGTCATTAAAAAAGCCTCTTTTGTGGGAGGTGGCCAAGATGGTGCAGTAGGAAGACCCTGAAGGGGTTTATTAACAGATATTGAATATAATTCCCCTGCTATACAGTATAGACAAGTTTTCAAAATAAAAAGAATATAAGTTTAAATCTCTTTGAAAATTAAAGATGTTTGTATCAAAGTCTTTGTTATTTTTGCTGTATTTCTCTTAAGAGAGCAGTATTTGAAGTTGAGAGTTTCAATTCAGTTCAGTTCAGTCACTCAGCCGTGTCCAACTCTTTGCGATCCCTTGAATCTCAGCACCACAGGCCTCCCTGTCCATCACCAACTCCCAGAGTTTACTCAAACTCATGTCCATGAAGTCGGTGATGCCATCCAGTCATCTCATTCTCTGTCATCCCCTTCTCCTCCTGCCCCCAATCCCTCTCAGCATCACAGTCTTTTGCAATGAGTCAACACTTTGCGTAAGGTGGCCAAAGTACTGGAGTTTCAACTTCAGCATCAGTCCTTCCAATGAACACCCAGGACTGATCTCCTTTAGGATGGACTAGTTGGATCTCCTTGCAGTCCAAGGGACTCTCAAGAGTCTTCTCCAATACCACAGTTCAAAAGCATCAATTTTTCGGTGCTCAGTTTTCTTCACAGTCCAGCTGTCACATCCATATATGACTGCTGGAAAAACCATAGACTTGACTAGGCAAACCTTTGTTGGCAAAAGTAATGTCTCTGCTTTTTAATATGCTATCTAGGTTGGTCATCACTTTCCTTCCAAGGAGTAAACGTCTTTTAATTTCATGGCTGCAATCACCATCTGCAGTGATTTTGGAGCCCAGAAAAATAAAGTCTGACACTGCTTCCACTGTTTCCCCATGTATTTGCCATGAAGTGATGGGACCAGATGCCATGACCTTCATTTTCTGAATGTTGAGCTTTAAGCCAACTTTTTCACTCTCCTCTTTCACTTTCATCAAGAGACTTTTTAGTTCCTTTTCACTCTCTGCCATAAGGGTGGTGTCATCTGCATATCTGAGGTTATTGATATTTCTCCTGGCAATCTTGATTCAAGCTTGTGCTTCTTCCAGCCCAGCGTTTCTCATGATGTACTCTGCATATAAGTTAAATAAGCAGGGTGACAATACACAGCCTTGACATACTCCTTTTCCTATTTGGAACCAGTCTGTTGTTCCATGTCCAGTTCTAGCTGTTGCTTTCTGACCTGCATATAAGTTTCTCAAGAGATGGGTCCGGTGGTCTGGTATTCCCATCTCTTTCAGAGTTTTCCACAGTTTATTGTGATCCATACTGTCAAAGGCTTTGGCATGTCAATAAAGCAGAAAGAGATGTTTTTCTGGAACTCTCTTGCTTTTTCGATGATCCAGCAGATGTTGGCAATTTGATTTCTGGTTCTTCTGCCTTTTCTAAAACCAGCTTGAACATCTGGAAGTTCACGGTTCACATATTGCTGAAGTCTGGCTTGGAGAATTTTGAGCATTACTTTACTAGTGTGTGAGATGATTGACAGCTTATTACATCCTAATTGTTTCTTCTTCTTCTTCTTAAAGAATGAATTTTCTGTATCTTATTGCAGTCTTCCCAAGTCTTCACAGTTTTAGACCATACCTATCACGTTGAACCATTCCAGGACAACTCTCTTAGAGGCAATGTGCAGCCACATTCAGTGGATGCAGTTTGGAGTTATTAAGATTTGTTTAATTTCCAAACTTGACTTAGAGTTTCCATCATTGCTGGGTTTTCTACCAACAGTCACCGATAGTAGAATCACCAGTTAAAAAAGAGGTTTATTCACTCTGGGCATTAGGTTCAGGGTTAGTACTTATCTCAAAGCCTTTAAAAAGTGAAATCATCATTCTCTTAACACAATTTTCATCAATAACTGACCAAGGTTATACCAAGCTTCGCTTCTCACTAGCATCCCCAGAATGCCAATTTGGAAATCTTGGGTCTTGGTTCCATTTCAGCTTTTTCTTTATGCCCCAGGAAATATTATTTCATAGTTATCATTCCTTTATGTCCTTATCTTCTTCCTCATCTTAGAAAAGAGAGTACTGCTCCCATGCTACATTTTCCTCTTAGTTTTTTCAAAGGATTCTTATGTATTCTCCCAAAATTTGAAACCCAGAGTCAGCCATAAGTTAGGGTCTTTGTCTCTTTTCTGCATATCAATACACTTATCTCACTATGATTTCTAGAAAGTTCTGCTCTCCTCAAATTTACACCATTTAACCTTCTCCCTTGTCTCACACTGTCATTCACCAAACTCTGTCACTCTTTCTCATCAAGTAGACACTTTAATGAGCTTTTTGGGTCCTAGTCTTCCTCTCATCCTAAGTCTGCCATTATTCTGACTGATTCTGTCACTCTTATAGACACCCCATTCAATAAGACTGCTCACTTTCTTCACCTCTGTGTCTCCAGTGATAAGAACATTTGGTTTACTTCAGGTGTGCCATCCCATAGTTTTACCCTGCACCTTGTTATCATCTGAAATTGCTCTACTTCCAAAGTCACTACTCAAATTCCCCAACTTATTATCACTTCTTCTCTTTCTAGTCTACACATCACTATTTCCTCAGTTACCATATTTCCATATTAGATGCTCCACAATCAACTGACATTTAATTTTCCTCCATCTCCCTTCTTCACTTTCTTTGTTTTTCTTCTTCTACTTTTTAATTTTTATTTTATATTGGAGTATAGCCTATTAGCCATGTCCTGATAGTGTCATGGTTTCAGGAGGACAGCAAAGTGATAGTTGAGTATATATATATATATATACACACACACACACAT
This sequence comes from Muntiacus reevesi, assembly GCF_963930625.1. Lineage (NCBI taxonomy): Eukaryota > Metazoa > Chordata > Mammalia > Artiodactyla > Cervidae > Muntiacus > Muntiacus reevesi. Next base: position 3,096,821 of record NC_089259.1, read on the forward strand.
ATATAAAAAATATGTGTATATATATATACATGTATATATATATATATATATATATATATACATGTATATATATATATTTTTTTTCTTTTCCAGATTCTTTTCCCCTATAAGTTATTACAAGATACTGAATATAGTCTCTTTTGCTATAAGTAAGTCCTTGTTAGTTATCTATTTTATACAATAGGGTGTATATGTTAACACCAATCTCTCCTATTTTGCTTCTCTCCTACCATATCTGTGAGTCTATTCCTGTTTTGTAAATAAGTTAATTTGTATCACTTTTTCAGACTCCACATACAAGTGATATCACACAAATTTGTCTTTCTCTGTCTGACTTATTTCACTTAATATGAAAATTCCTAAGTCTCTCCATGTTGCTGCAATTGGCATTATTTCATTATTTTTTTATGGCTGAGTTATATTCCATTGTGTGTATGAATCAAACTTTTAGCAATAATTTTGCTATTATCATAAACATCCTTACTCATATTTCATTTTCTTGCCTCCTCTGAAAAATTCTAAACTATGTTAAACCCTACTATCATCTGTCTTCATGCCTATCTGAGTATCTGGGCCTTGGAGGAAGGCATCACAGAGAAAGTTACCATCAGTATAAACTCATGATCACCACCCTCAGTTTGGCTCTTAATCTTGCCTAGAAATTCATTAGCCATCAGTTACTTTGGGGTCTTCTAATCTCAACAAAGCAGTTCCATGTCTTCCCCACTATCATTAAACCTCATAATTCTCACATTTCCTCTTGCTTTCTCAATAGACACCTTTTCTTTCTTTTTTATTTTTTTCAATAAAGATAAACCTTTATTTATTTAAATGGGTCTTTTGGGGGTAAAATTACAAAGTTTATGTATGCATGCTAAGTTGCTTCAGTCAGTTCTGACTCCTTGAAACCCCATGGACTATGGCACACCAGGCTCTTTTGTCCATAGAGATTCTTCAGGAAAGAATGCTAGAGTGGGTTGCCATGTCCTCCTCCAGGGGATCTTTCTGATCCAGGGATGGAACCACGTCTCTTATGTCTTCTGCTTTGGCTGGTGAATTCTTTACCACTAATGCCACCTGAGAAGCCCACAAAGTTTATAGAGTACTGTTACAACTAAGACTTTTCTTTTTTTTTTTTTCATCTTCTCTGTCGCTCTGTCTCTCTCTCTTTAAACTTAGTTTTAATTGAAGGATAATTGCTTTACACTATTGTGTTGGCTTCTGCCATACATCAACATGAAGCAGCCATAGGGATATATACGACCCTTCCCTCTTGAACCTCCCTGCTGCCTGCCACCCCATCCATCCTTCTAGATTGACCACAGAGCACCGGTTTGAGCTCTCTGAGTCATATAGCAAATTCCCACTGGGTGTCTATTTTACATATGGCAATCTACATATTTCCATCTGCTCTCCACTCATCCCACCCTCTCCTCTCCTGTCCCTGTGTCCACAAGTCTGTTTTCTTACTTTACAAAGCACGTAGAAATCCAGTCTCTAAGTGCCCTGCTTCCCTTAGTCTACCTCCATCTGTCCCGCATCACCCAGCCCACCTTCATTTGCTCCCAGCCTCTCATCCTTCACCTCTTCTATAAGACAGAAGCCCTCTCAGTGACTCTCTTAGGTTGGACTCTCCAGTGTGCCTTGGTTCTCTTTGGTCGTCCTATCTTCTCAGGACCTTTTCACTATCAATATTCATTCTTCTTCTTTTTTTTTTTTTTTTTTTAATTTTTTAGTGGGTTTTGTCATACATTGATATGAATCAGCCATAGAGTTACACGTATTCCCCATCCCAATCCCCCCTCCCACCTCCCTCTCCACCCGACTCCTCTGGGTCCTCCCAGTGCACCAGGCCCGAGCACTTGACTCCTGCATCCCACCTGGACTGGTGATCTGTTTCACCATAGAAAATATACATGCTGTTCTTTCAAAACATCCCACCCTCACCTTCTCCCAGAGTTCAAAAGTCTGTTCTGTACTTCTGTGTCTCTCTTTCTGTTTTGCATATAGGGTTATCGTTACCATCTTTCTAAATTCCATATATATGTGTTAGTATACTGTAATGTTCTTTATCTTTCTGGCTTACTTCACTCTGTATAA